>NC_065586.1:123159819-123465985 GCF_024542745.1 Macaca thibetana thibetana | reverse complement strand
GGCGCTTTAACCTCTGCGATTGAATACCCTGCTTTGGCTCCATTCTCAGAAGTGCTACAGGTTTATCAGGTTTGCCACAGTCCCAAGGAAAAAGCCCCGTATCAGCAGACAACTTTATTTTCTGATGCGAAATCTTTAATTCAATTTATGGCATTCTCGAAATTGCCGGTTGACTTGCAGCACGGAGGACGGTCTCCCCACCCCTGCTTTCCCCCAGATGATATGAGACGTGTTCTTTTGAGATGATAATCTTCTATTTTTCTGAACCTCCTGGTTTCAGGAAGTTCCATTTCTTCAAGTTCCATGGATAGAAAATGGAATAAAAACTTTCTTTTATAATAAAACTCCTTCCTTAGTTCCCAGACAGGAGCAGCTGTAGAGAATGCAGCAGGAATTGATTTCTTACCCATGAGGTGATGTTGATGATTCTGATAGGATGACAACATGGATGTCGCAGGACAAGGGAACAGCAGCAGATGAAAGGAAAGATGCCAGCCGGGACAGCCGTCCCTTTCTAATAATTCAGGCTGGCGATGACTCACCAGGATACTGGTGGGCGACTCTGGTTTCATTTGCTGACTAGCTGTAAGTAACTCACCAGTGGAGATACTTTATAGGATGCTTGCATTTCAGACATCCTTCTAAAATTCATCTGTTCTGTTTTTTTACAGCAGTTATTGGGAAAAGAGTCATACTCAATTACCCTCCGAATTACCAGAGTCCCACACACGTCTCTGACATCAAAATGGATTAAAATCACTGGTGTGGAAGAATCCAGAGCTCTGGGGGAGGTCCGTCAGCAGCAGCACAGGGGCCAGGGAGGCCCAGGGCTAGCAGGAGGCTGCGTTCAGTCCGTTCTTTGCTCAATGCGTGCTGAGTGACAGCGTCCCTTCCAGGTGTGTGGCTGGCGGCCCTGGTGAGGTGGGCCTGGATGATTCCAAGGGCCCAGCTAGTCTTGGTGTTGCCTGCAACTGTACTGCAAGGAATGGAGACCCTTTTCAAGCATGTCCACTCTCTCCAGGCCCCTCCCTTTTTCCTTGAGCCAGGCCTCATCCTTGGTCCTCCTGGAGTGCTCAGCCGGCACTGACTGATCTGGTGCAGGATTGACTTTTTGCGAAGACCTTTCTGAGGCAGACTCAGGCCTGACTCCCTGCCCCAGCAAAGATGGTCTGCAGTTGAAAGCTGACTGATCTTGCAGTAATGATGCCAAAGTCACCCCAAGTGTGCACAAGATGGACCAGACACGGCAATGTCATACTGGAGCACTGCCCCATCACACGGGAATCCCTGCCTTGTCAAATCAGAGTCACAGCTGTGTAATACAGGAGTCACTGCCTGTGTCATCCAGGAGCCACGACCCATGTCATACAGGAGTCACTACTCAGGTCATACAGGAACCACTGTCCAGGATATGCAGGACCCAATACCCGGGTCATACAGGGACCACTGCCCGGATCATACAGGAGCCACTGCCCGGATCATACAGGGACCACTGCCCGGGTCATACAGGATTCATTGCCCGGGTCATACAGGATTCACTGCCCCGGTCATACAGGAGCCATTGCCCGGGTCATACAGGGACCACTGCCCGGATCATACAGGAGCCACTGCCCGGATCATACAGGGACCACTGCCCGGGTCATACAGGAGCCACTGCCCAGATCATACAGGAGCCACTGCCCAGGTCATACAGGAGCCACTGTCCGGATCATACAGGAGCCACTGCCCAGGTCATACAGGGACCACTGCCCGGATCATACAGGAGCCACTGCCCAGGTCATACAGGAGCCACTGCCCGGATCATACAGGAGCCACTGCCCGGGTCATACAGGGACCACTGCCCGGGTCATACAGGAGTCACTGCCTGGGTCATACAGGGACCACTGCCCGGGTCATACAGGGACCACTGCCTGGGTCATACAGGAGCCACTGCCCGGGTCATACAGGAGTCACTGTCCCAGTCATACAGGACACACTGCCTGGTCGCGCAGGAGCCACTACCTGTGTCATGCAGGAGTCACTGCTCAGATCTCATATGATCCACTGCCCATGTGACTTATGCTCATCAACATGGCTTCTTTATTCCACAGCAATTCCTTATTAGTCAAAACAGAAAACTATTCACTCAGCTTGTAATGTGCTAGGTAAAAAATGATTTTTTTTTTTTAACAGAGATAGGGTATTTTTTCTTTTGTAGTTTTGCAAAGACTATTGTCTTTTGTAGTTTTGCAAAGACTACATTTGTAGTTTTGCAAAGAAAGACCTTGAAAAGCCTAAAGCAGGCAGCAAGAGATACAGCTGGTTCTTGCTCGGTGCTTTAATTGGAGAGAGAGAGACACGGAGCTGCTCACTCCTGCCTTCCACGGCAGTTACTGGCCACTGGTGAGGGAGTGGGCTCCAGAGACAACAGGAGGAGAGGAACAGCAAGTGCAGATCACCCTTTATGGAGTGTTGTAGAAAGAGGAGGAGAAATGGGCAGTGGCTGGACAGGGGAGTTGGAACAAGAAAGAACTCTCTTTAAAGATGAGAGCAATAATGGCATGGTTGCAGGTGGGAGGGTGGGAGCTGACAGAACAACACGTGGTTGCTGCAAGGGGAGAGTGCAGATGTGCTGGTGAGATGTCCTGGGATTGGGAGGAATCCAGGGCACAGGGTGGGGAGCCGCCAAGTATCACTGCAGCTGTGACCTGGCCCAGGGCTCTCTATGCACCCAGCACCACTGCAGCTGTGACCTGGCCCAGGGCTCTCTATGTACCCAGCATCACTGCAGCTGTGACCTGGCCCAGGGTTCTCTATGTACCCAGCATCACTGCAGCTGTGATCTGGCCCAGGGCTCTCTATGCACCCAGCATCACTGCAGCTGTGACCTGGCCCAGGGCTCTCTATGCACCCAGCATCACTGCAGCTGTGACCTGGCCCAGGACTCTCTGTATACACAGCATCACTGCAGCTGTGACCTGACCCAGGGCTCTCTATGCACACAGCATCACTGCAGCTGTGACCTGACCCAGGACTCTCTATGTACCCAGCATCACTGCAGCTGAGACCTGACCCAGGGCTCTCTATGTACCCAGCATCACTGCAGCTGTGACCTGACCCAGGACTCTCTATGTACCCAGCATCACTGCAGCTGAGACCTGACCCAGGACTCTCTATGTACCCAGCATCACTGCAGCTGAGACCTGACCCAGGGCTCTCTATGTACCCAGCATCACTGCAGCTGAGACCTGGCCCAGGGTTCTCTATGTACCCAGCATCACTGCAGCTGTGACCTGGCCCAGGGCTCTCTATGCACCCAGCATCACTGCAGCTGTGACCTGGCCCAGGACTCTCTATGTACCCAGCATCACTGCAGCTGAGACCTGACCCAGGGCTCTCTATGTACCCAGCATCACTGCAGCTGAGACCTGACCCAGGACTCTCTATGTACCCAGCATCACTGCAGCTGAGACCTGACCCAGGGCTCTCTATGTACCCAGCATCACTGCAGCTGTGACCCTGCTCCTTTCTCCCTTTCTTGACCCCGCCCTTTAAATGCCCTGCACAGGACTGCTCCGTGTGCGCCCTCGCTGCCTTGCTCAATGCTGAAAGGAGGAAAGGACCCCATCTGCTCTCTGCAGCAAGTGGAGCATTTCCTCCGTACATCTTCCTCCCAGCAAGAACTCTGGGCTTCCAGGCCAGTGGTGGCCCCAGTCACTCCTGGCACATGCTTTTCTGACTCTGACCCTGTTCAAGGGTCTTTGGCACCGCGGAATTAGCTAACTTGAAGTCTCATGATATCACTTCCACCTGCCACTAGCTCTGTGGGGCTCAGGCCTGGCCCAATGCCCCACCCCTCGTCTGGTCTCTGGCCCCCACCCTCCCTCCTCTAAGTCTGCTGCCACCATGTTGCCAGAATTACTCCCTGAAAAGAGGAATATGATGTCATTATTTTCTACTTTCTTGAAATTTCCACTGGGTCCTTGTAAGCCAAATCTTTAGGACACAATACAGGGCCACTGGCAAACTAGCTCCAATGTCCTTGCTATGCTCTGAATGTTTCTGTCTCTCCCAAATTCACAGGCTGAAATCCTCAGCTTCAAGGTGTTGGCATTAGGAGATGAGGCCTTTGAGGGTGATTAGGTCAGGAGGTTGGAGCCCTCACGAATGAGTGAGGATGAGTGGCCTCAAAACAGAGGCCCAGGAGAGTGCCCTCACACCTGCCAGGACATGACGACACAGAGAAGGCAACATCGTGGAGCAGGCAGAGGGCCCTCTCCAGACATCAGATCTGCGAGTGCCTTGATCTGGGAATTCCCAGGTCCAGAATGGTGAGAAATGAATTTGTGGTTTATAAACCACACCATCTGTGGCATTTTGTTACAGGAGCACGAAGGGACGAAGGCAGTCAGTCCCCCGCATTGCTATCTCCCAGGATGGCTCTCCTTCCCTGGAAAAGCGAGATGTTGTCAGTAGCTCTTCCCCTTCCGGCGCTATTCTCACACTCTGGAATTCCCGATCCTTCCAGCCATCATCTGGCAAACTTAATTTCACTCTTCAAGAAGCGCTAAACATGACCATCTCTGTGAAGTCTTCTCCAGCTCTCCAAAAGAAGGCATCACTCCTCACCTGTGAGATAGGGAGAGCCAGCGCCCACCTGTGTGATGGGCGGAAGGTGGGTTTCGTTATTTATCTGCTCATACAACAGCCCTGATGGTAGAATTGCCTCGAGGTGGGCCTGGCTCCATCTGGATATTTCATGGTGCAGGATGGCACTGGGCACACTTGGGCTTTGAGTAGAAAAAGCTTGTTAGTGATCCCACATGAACTAAGGGAGCAGTGTTGTTACTGACTCGAAAATGGACTTTCTCATGCTTTGTCATAAATTACTATACAGGAGCAAATCATAAAGAACATATGATCTTTCTGAATATTCAGGCCAAATGCTGGCTGAATAGGTTCTGCTAATAACACATTTTCAAAAATTCTAGAAATGCCAACAAGAAACCCATATGAAGGCTCCATTATGTTGACCTGCAATCCCTCTTAATAACAACTGTTTCCAAAGAGAAACTTAAAGGATGAGAAGATTTCACCCAAACACTTGGAAAAGAGATACAAACATTTGACCAAAAATGGAAATTTGCTCCAAACTCCTATTTTTAGTTTACATAATGATACAAGATGCTTTTTTTTTTTTTTTTTTTTTTTTTTTAACTTTGGTGCAAGGCAAAGTGTGAACTTTGTCAAGGAAAGGTTATTTTAAGGGAAAATAAAACAGAGCTCCAGCTGAAAATAGTCACGGGGCTTCATATATCACTTGGGCTATAAATTATGTATCGCATTTGTCAACCTGCCAGGCTGTTTCTTGATTTCAGAGGTGGCTGGTGTTGGCTAATACTGACTGCCTCACTCTGACTGCACTTTCCTTAGAGGAGGACTTCTATCTTTGACTCTCAGCCTCCACAGAGAAGCCTGGTAATTTTCAGTGAAGTACTTGGATTAAGGGCTTTATTGAAAATTACTAGGCCTCAACCAAACACAATAAGACAGACAATTCAGAGCATCTTCAGAAAAGAACACTGGTCTGCCATGATAAAACCGAACAGAAGGCTTTTGGGGGACGCTCAGGCGGGCGGTAAGAATAGAACGGAAAAGGAGCAAGGAGTCATTATTAGCTCGAGAAGGAAGAAATGTAAAAGAATGAAAATGGAAACAGATGGAAATGACATTTTGCAGAGAAAAAGATTAAGAAACCAAGAGCTAGGCTGAAAGACATTCAAAACTTTAAAAAACGGTGGAAAAGTAAAAATAGAAGAATGATTCCTTGGGGAAGAAATACAGAAAGATAACAGAACATCATTCATAAAGCCAGTGTCCAATAAAAAACAGCAGCAAATCCATTCTGCCTTGCTGGTTTCTAAGCACAAAGGCAGAGAAACTTTAATATCACCCGATTCCCATCTCTCCCTGGCCCCCCCGGTCTCCCGGGGAGCAAAGAGAGACGCCATTGCAGGGGGCCTGGGATGGGGACCCCTGCTCCCTTAATGGCCTGCTCGGCCTTGTCCAGAGGCAAGCTTGTCCTGGATTCTGGAAGCCCCTATTTGCCCTAGGAGGCTGTAGATATTTCAAACAATGAATGAGTTCTAGGATGTATATCCTTTCCACAGAGAAAGTATGTAAATGAAGATTTCCTTAATTGCATACGGAAACGGGCCACGAGGAGACAAGCTGGGCCAGTGGAGCTGTAGCTGGGTCACGGTTTTGCCAGACTGATGTCCCACTCGGCTTCCATTTTATCATCTTGCAAGCCCCAGTGATCACCGGTCTCCAAGCTTAACTGAGGTCTTAAGTCTCCTTACCCCAATACATTTTTAAAACTGGAATTGCATTTTTTCCCCCCTAAAATGAAATACATGTAAGATCGAACCAAGGAAATTCTTGTGATATAAACACTCCAAGGGCTGCGGGCACATGCTCAGGACGTGAGCCTGGTGCACGTGGCGCCATCAGCCAGGTCGGTAAGTTCTGTGGATGCTGACTGTCCTCCCTGCATGCTTGTCTGCCCGTTCGCTCACTGAATAAACTGCTGTAATCATTCGGACGGAAGATTGTTATTTTTAACATACAAGATTCTAGACAGGAAAATCCAGCCCTGGTCTTGCAAGAATCTGTCTCCGTCTGATCCATAACCATTGCAGTGAACATGGTGCTAAAGTCAAGTTCGTGTTAGCCTTGGGAAAGGAGCACCCTGATAAAATCCGACTGCGATGCGGCACGTGGCAGAGTGGGGTGGGATCTGCCCCCAGCCCGGTGCTGGGGACAGGTGGGAGGCATGGCCTTTCGCTCTCCCAGGGGCTCAGTCTGGGTCAGGAAGCAAGATCTGTAACAAACAAAATATGCCCCAAATAAGGAACTTTATGGAAAGTCTGACTGACGGCCACCTTCTTGATTGTGTGCTGTGTGCTCAAGTGCTGGCCAGAATGTGCTCATCTCACTAACAAACGACCACCTTGAAAGTCCCGTGCCTGTGTATGTGTGTGGGCAGGGGGTGTCTGGGACCTGGCTGTACTCACTGTTCAATTCTGCTTTGAGCCTAAAACCACTCTTTAAAAAGCTATTTTAAAAAAATGGAGTGGAGCCCAGGCCACGGCACAGATCCCTCAGAGGGAGATCCAGAGGTGGCAGCCACAGCCACTGCCTCTGCTCTTAGGAGCTTTTGTCAGCACGGGCCCTGGGGACTCAGGGATGGTTGCTGGAGCAGCTGGGACATCACCTGGGAGCTTCTCAGAAATGCAGAGCCTTGGGCCCCACCCCAGACCAGCTGAATCAAAATCTGGATTTTTAACAAGATTCCCCAGTGAACTCCAAAAGCCAAGAACGTTTGAGAGCAGTGAAATATGCCCAGAAGGCAGGAAGGCAGCCGTCATGGCAGCCGTCACACGAGACAGCAGCAAGAAGCAGCTGGTCCACGCCGGGACAGACCATGGGAAGACGCAAGGGCTTGGGGATCAGAGGGCATGTTCAGAAGAAGGCCAGATGCTGTGGGTGATGAGAGGGTACATCTGGAGGTTCGATTCCTACTCTAAGAAGCTTCGTGCCAGGTGAGAGGCCTGGATCACCTGCAGAGGAGATGGGGGAATCCCTGAGGTTTGGGCATCTTTGAAGCAGTTCACGCTGTGATCCAGAGGCCACATTATTAGAAACCCGACTGGTATCTACCTGCAGGAGCAGAAGGGTGGAGACAGGCATGGGGCCTTGGGGAGGAGAGTGGGTAGGCATCTCAGACAGACCCAGGTGAGAGGGACTGAGAACTTACAAGGAGACACAAAGTAAACTGGATCTAGCAGCAGGGCTTCTGCCCAGATGCCCGAGTTGTTCAAAAGTGCCCCAGGTAGAACTGGGCCAAGATGGTGCCGATCTTAGAGCCAGTCTGTCAGCGGGGAAGGCTCATATTCCCTGAGGCACGTGGATAGACAGATCCTGAGGAGCAAACGTGACTTATCCTTGCTAAGCCCGGGAAATGAAAAATGAGATTGTAATGGGATTTGTCCAAAGCACAAATGAAAACAACATCACCGAGGGGCAAAATTCTAAATTTTAATAATAAAATACGTATCGGAAAACTCTGTCTTGCTCCAACAAGAAGATGCTGCTTTTTCTTGATTTCTCACACTTTATCTTCGCAGCTACCTCTTTCTACCTCTCTGCTATTTGCCTCATCTGTATTTCCTTCAGGGCCATGTGAAAGCTCCCAAGTCCCCCTTCCCTCCAGGTTCCCACTGGTAACTGCCGTACTCTTTTTTTTTTTTTTTTTTTTTTTTTTAATTTATTTATTATTATTATACTTTAAGTTGTAGGGTACATGTGCATAACATGCAGGTTTGTTACATATGTATACTTGTGCCATGTTGCTGTGCTGCACCCATCCACTCGTCATTTACATCAGGTATAACTCCCAATGCAATCCCTCCCCCCTCCCCCCTCCCCATGATAGGCCCCGGTGTGTGATGTTCCCCTTCCTGAGTCCGAGTGATCTCATTGTTCAGTTCCCACCTATGAGTGAGAACATGCGGTGTTTGGTTTTCTGTTCTTGTGATAGTTTGCTAAGAATGATGGATTCCAGCTGCATCCAAGTCCCTACAAAGGACTCAAACTCATCCTTTTTTATGGCTGCATAGTATTCCATGGTGTATATGTGCCACATTTTCTTAATCCAATCTGTCACTGATGGACATTTGGGTTGATTCCAAGTCTTTGCTATTGTGAATAGTGCTGCAATAAACATACGTGTGCATGTGTCTTTATAGCAGCATAATTTATAATCCTTTGGGTATATACCCAGTAATGGGATGGCTGGGTCATATGGTACATCTAGTTCTAGATCCTTGAGGAATCGCCATACTGTTTTCCATAATGGTTGAACTAGCTTACAATCCCACCAACAGTGTAAAAGTGTTCCTATTTCTCCACATCCTCTCCAGCACCTGTTGTTTCCTGACTTTTTAATGATTGCCATTCTAACTGGTGTGAGATGATATCTCATTGTGGTTTTGATTTGCATTTCTCTGATGGCCAGTGATGATGAGCATTTTTTCATGTGTCTGTTGGCTGTATGAATGTCTTCTTTTGAGAAATGTCTGTTCATGTCCTTTGCCCACTTTTTGATGGGGTTGTTTGTTTTTTTCTTGTAAATTTGTTTGAGTTCTTTGTAGGTTCTGGATATTAGCCCTTTGTCAGATGAGTAGATTGCAAAAATTTTCTCCCATTCTGTAGGTTGCCTGTTCACTCTGATGGTAGTGTCTTTTGCTGTGCAGAAGCTCTTTAGTTTAATGAGATCCCATTTGTCAATTTTGGCTTTTGCTGCCGTTGCTTTTGGTGTTTTAGACATGAAATCTTTGCCCATGCCTATGTCCTGAATGGTACTACCTAGGTTTTCCTCTAGGATTTTTATGGTATTAGGTCTAACATTTAAGTCTCTAATCCATCTTGAATTAATTTTCGTATAAGGAGTAAGGAAAGGATCCAGTTTCAGCTTTCTACTTATGGCTAGCCAATTTTCCCAGCACCATTTATTAAATAGGGAATCCTTTCCCCATTTCTTGTTTCTCTCAGGTTTGTCAAAGATCAAATGGCTGTAGATGTGTGGTATTATTTTCTGAGGACTCTGTTCTGTTCCATTGGTCTATATCTCTGTTTTGGTACCAGTACCATGCTGTTTTGGTTACTGTAGCCTTGTAGTATAGTTTGAAGTCAGGTAGCGTGATGCCTCCAGCTTTGTTCTTTTGACTTAGGATTGTCTTGGAGACGCGGGCTCTTTTTTGGTTCCATATGAACTTTAAAGCAGTTTTTTCCAATTCTGTGAAGAAACTCATTGGTAGCTTGATGGGGATGGCATTGAATCTATAAATTACCTTGGGCAGTATGGCCATTTTCACGATATTGATTCTTCCTATCCATGAGCATGGTATGTTCTTCCATTTGTTTGTGTCCTCTTTGATTTCACTGAGCAGTGGTTTGTAGTTCTCCTTGAAGAGGTCCTTTACATCCCTTGTAAGTTGGATTCCTAGGTATTTGATTCTCTTTGAAGCAATTGTGAATGGAAGTTCATTCCTGATTTGGCTCTCTGTTTGTCTGTTACTGGTGTATAAGAATGCTTGTGATTTTTGCACATTAATTTTGTATCCTGAGACTTTGCTGAAGTTGCTTATCAGCTTAAGGAGATTTTGGGCTGAGACAATGGGGTTTTCTAAATATACAATCATGTCATCTGCAAACAGGGACAATTTGACTTCTTCTTTTCCTAACTGAATACCCTTGATTTCTTTCTCTTGCCTGATTGCCCTAGCCAGAACTTCCAACACTATGTTGAATAGGAGTGGTGAGAGAGGGCATCCCTGTCTTGTGCCAGTTTTCAAAGGGAATTTTTCCAGTTTTTGCCCATTCAGTATGATATTGGCTGTGGGTTTGTCATAAATAGCTCTTATTATTTTGAGGTACGTTCCATCAATACCGAATTTATTGAGCGTTTTTAGCATGAAGGGCTGTTGAATTTTGTCAAAAGCCTTTTCTGCATCTATTGAGATAATCATGTGGTTCTTGTCTTTGGTTCTGTTTATATGCTGGATTATGTTTATTGATTTGCGAATGTTGAACCAGCCTTGCATCCCAGGGATGAAGCCCACTTGATCATGGTGGATAAGCTTTTTGATGTGTTGCTGAATCCGGTTTGGCCAGTATTTTATTGAGGATTTTTGCATCGATGTTCATCAAGGATATTGGTCTAAAATTCTCTTTTTTTGTTGTGTCCTTGCCAGGCTTTGGTATCAGGATGATATTGGCCTCATAAAATGAGTTAGGGAGGATTCCCTCTTTTTCTATTGATTGGAATAGTTTCAGAAGGAATGGTACCAACTCCTCCTTGTACCTCTGGTAGAATTCAGCTGTGAATCCATCTGGTCCTGGACTTTTTTTGGTTGGTAGGCTATTAATTGTTGCCTCAATTTCAGAGCCTGCTATTGGTCTATTCAGGGATTCAACTTCTTCCTGGTTTAGTCTTGGAAGAGTGTAAGTGTCCAGGAAATTATCCATTTCTTCTAGATTTTCCAGTTTATTTGCGTAGAGGTGTTTATAGTATTCTCTGATGGTAGTTTGTATTTCTGTGGGGTCGGTGGTGATATCCCCTTGATCATTTTTAATTGCGTCGATTTGATTCTTCTCTCTTTTCTTCTTTATTAGTCTGGCTAGTGGTCTGTCAATTTTGTTGATCTTTTCAAAAAACCAACTCCTGGATTCATTGATTTTTTGGAGGGTTTTTTGTGTCTCTATCTCCTTCAGTTCTGCTCTGATCTTAGTTATTTCTTGCCTTCTGCTAGCTTTCGAATGTGTTTGCTCTTGCTTCTCTAGTTCTTTTAATTGCGATGTTAAAGTGTCAATTTTGCATCTTTCCTGCTTTCTCTTGTGGGCATTTAGTGCTATAAATTTCCCTCTACACACTGCTTTAAATGTGTCCCAGAGATTCTGGTATGTTGTATCTTTGTTCTCATTGGTTTCAAAGAACATCTTTATTTCTGCCTTCATTTCGTTATGTACCCAGTAGTCATTCAGGAGCAGGTTGTTCAGTTTCCATGTAGTTGAGCGGTTTTGAGTGAGTTTCTTAGTCCTGAGTTCTAGTTTGATTGCACTGTGGTCTGAGAGACAGTTTGTTATAATTTCTGTTCTTGTGCATTTGCTGAGGAGTGCTTTACTTCCAATTACGTGGTCGATTTTGGAGTAAGTATGATGTGGTGCTGAGAAGAATGTATATTCTGTTGATTTGGGGTGGAGAGTTCTATAGATGTCTATTAGGTCTGCTTGCTGCAGAGATGAGTTCAATTCCTGGATATCCTTGTTAACTTTCTGTCTCGTTGATCTGTCTAATGTTGACAGTGGAGTGTTGAAGTCTCCCATTATTATTGTATGGGAGTCTAAGTCTCTTTGTAAGTCTCTAAGGACTTGCTTTATGAATCTGGGTGCTCCTGTATTGGGTGCATATATATTTAGGATAGTTAGCTCTTCCTGTTGAATTGATCCCTTTACCATTATGTAATGGCCTTCTTTGTCTCTTTTGATCTTTGATGGTTTAAAGTCTGTTTTATCAGAGACTAGTATTGCAACCCTGCTTTTTTTTGTTCTCCATTTGCTTGGTAAATCTTCCTCCATCCCTTTATTTTGAGCCTATGTATGTCTCTACGTGTGAGATGGGTCTCCTGAATACAGCAGACTGATGGGTCTTGACTCTTTATCCAGTTTGCCAGTCTGTGTCTTTTAATTGGAGCATTTAGTCCATTTACATTTAAGGTTAATATTGTTATGTGTGAACTTGATCCTGCCATTATGATATTAACTGGTTATTTTGCTCATTAGTTGATGCAGTTTCTTCCTAGCCTCAATGGTCTTTACATTTTGGCATGTTTTTGCAATGGCTGGTACCGGTTGTTCCTTTCCATGTTTAGTGCTTCCTTCAGGGTCTCTTGTAAGGCAGGCCTAGTGGTGACAAAATCTCTAAGCATTTGCTTATCTGTAAAGGATTTTATTTCTCCTTCACTTATGAAACTTAGTTTGGCTGGATATGAAATTCTGGGTTTAAAATTCTTTTCTTTAAGAATGTTGAATATTGGCCCCCACTCTCTTCTGGCTTGGAGAGTTTCTGCGGAGAGATCTGCTGTTAGTCTGATGGGCTTCCCTTTGTGGGTAACCCGACCTTTCTCTCTGGCTGCCCTTAAGATTTTTTCCTTCATTTCAACTTTGGTGAATCTGGCAATTATGTGTCTTGGAGTTGCTCTTCTCGAGGAGTATCTTTGTGGCGTTCTCTGTATTTCCTGGATTTGAATGTTGGCCTGCCCTACTAGGTTGGGGAAGTTCTCCTGTATGATATCCTGAAGAGTGTTTTCCAACTTGGTTCCATTTTCCCCCTCACTTTCAGGCACCCCAATCAGACGTAGATTTGGTCTTTTTACATAATTCTATTTCCTTCAGGGCCATGTGAAAGCTCCCAAGTCCCCCTTCCCTCCAGGTTCCCACTGGTAACTGCCGTACTCTTGACAGCTGTCTCACTGCTACGGAAATGACTTTGAGTCACAGGACAAAAAACGTCGTATCTTGGTGCTTGTGATCACGCTCGATCATGCTTTCTTCCGTGCCATTTCCACATATATTTTATTCTTTCCAGACTTGGGTCCCCATTTTGTAACTCTTTTAGAAATCTTTAGCTTTTTAAATATTCATGTAGTATAAGGAGTAGATACCAACAGGCACGCAGGCAATTCCGGCTGCCCGTGAGGCCTTACAGGACAGCGGGCAGCTTCCGCTTCCCAGCCGAATGTGGGCGGCAGTGCTGGTCTGAGGATGTTCTTGGCGCTCAACAAGAGCAAAGTCTTTGACTCAGAGCAGCACCGTCCAACAGGAACCCAAGAGGAGCCACATCTGTGAATGCTGCATTTCCTAGCTGCTACCTTTTAAAGACTAAAACTAATTTTAGTACTATCGACTCTATCTAAAATATTACTATTTCAACATGAAATCTATACAGACAAATGAATGAGACACCTGGTGTGGGTATTAGTTTGCCAGGGCTGCCATAACGAGGCACTGACTGGGTACTGGGGACCTCAAGTCACATTCATTCACTTCCTCACTGTTCTGGAGGCCAGGATTCTGCCATCAAAGTGTCTGCAGGGCTGGTGTCCTCTGAGTCCTCTCTCCTTGGCTTGTGGACGGCCGCCCTCTTGCTGTATCCTCAACATGGTCTTCCCTCTGGGTGTGTCTGCATCCTAATCCCTCTTCTTATAAGGATACCAGTCAGATTGAATTAGGACCCACCCTAATGACCTCATTTTACCTTAATTACCTCTTTAAAGACCCTACCTCCAAATACAGTCACATTTTGAAACACTGAAATTAGGACTTCAACATAGGAATTTTGCGGGGATGCAACTCAGCCCATAAGAACCTATGTTTTTTTGTACTTCGTCTTAGAAACATGGTTCACACGGGCCCAATGGCCACATGTGGTTCAGGACTCAGTACTGGACAACAGTGAGGGTTAGAGTCCTACCCATTAATTGGGAGCTGGTTTCTCTGGTGCTCAGCTGTTCAGAGGGCTTAAAGAGACATCTAAGACTAATTTATAAAGAAAAGAGGTTTAATCAGCTCACAGTTCCACAGGCTGTACAGGAAGCACGGCAGCATCTACTTCTGGGGAGGCCCCAGGGAGCTTATACTCATGGCGGAAGGCAACATGGGCAGGCATCTCACATGGCAGGTGCAGGACTGAGAGCAGAAGGTGGGGAGGTCCCACACATTTTTTTTTTTTTTTCTTTTGAGATGGAGTCTCTGTCACCCAGGCTGGAGTGCAGTGGCTGGATCTTGGTTCACTGCAACCTCCACCTCCCAGGTTCAAGCGATTCTCAAGCCTCAGCCTCCTGAGTAGCTGGGATTACAGACGCCTGCTACCACGCCCGGCTAATTTTTGTATTTTCAGTAGAAACAGGGTTTTGCCATATTGGCCAGACTGGTCTCAAACTCTTGACCTCAGGTGATCCGCCCACCTCAGCCTCCCAAAGTGCTGGGATTACAGGCGTGAGCCACCATGCCCGGCCGGTCTCACACAGTTTTGAACAACCCAGATCTCAAGAGAACTCACTCACTCTCACGACACAGCACCAAGAAGGAAATCTACCCTTATGACCCAATCACCTCCCACCAGGCCCCACCTCCAACACTGGAGATTACAATGACTTGGGATTTGGGCAGGGACCCAGATCCAAACCATATCAGGGCCCCACGCCAATCAAGGCTCTCCTTCAAGTTTCCTTGGGCTGTGTCACCTGCCAGTTAAGGCCTGTGATGACCTGTGGACCATTTAAAAAATATTTTTCCCCCAAGATAATTGCAATCTGGGAATGGAGTGTGGAAAGGCATGCCCTGGGCCATTCCAACTTCCAGCTTCTCAACCTTCTGTCATGGCCTTTGTCTTATTCCACTGCATTTAGGAAAGGCAGGAGGATGTTATTTCTCAAATGATGGCACATCCCCAAAGCAGCCAGGGATACTCAGGCCTCAGCCTTGTTTCTTAAACAAAAGTGATTCGAAGTCTGGCACAAAATGTCACACTTTGAGCTTCTACTGTGACCCCCTTCCCTCCCGCACTGGCCACATGGTGGGATTCCCCACATCACAGTCACAGGGGTCAGGAGCCCATTCTCTCAGGCTGCTTCTCCTGCAGGATCCTGCCTACCTAAGCCCCCTCTCTAACAGAAGAAAGAAACTCCACGACAGAGAAACGAGGATTGAGGCCCAATACATTTTATGAGATGGTATTCTCACATTTCTAGTTGTGGGGAAGTCGAGTTATTTGGGAGACTAGTGTGGACGTTGTCCTTCTCAGAATACATGGATACTTAGGGGATTTCTAGATGAACTTTTGTTAATCTAGATTGGATTGTGCTCTTGATTGGAACCCGACTCACCTGTCTAACGAGCTGTGTGGTGCATGTGGGTGCTGCTCACACTCACCTGCCCCTAAGGGCACTGTTCCACCCCTTGAAGTCTGGGGTGACCATTGATCTGCTTCAGCCAATGACATGAACACTGTCATTTTGGGGCAGAAGCCCCAGGGCAGGGGACTCCTTGCTGTCCTCTCTGGCTGTGTCCCTCTGTGGCGGAACCTTTGCTCACCTGGGTTCCAAGTGAAAAGGAGGACATGGAGCATGTGTGAGAAACACACCTGAGCTGTTTGGAGCCATGGAGATTCGGAGAGGTTCAAACTCCAGCACAGGCCATCCAGACTGCTACAGAAGATGAATTATTTCCTACTGCTCTTTTTCCCAGAAAATGTTAATACTTGTTGATGTTAAAATGAATTTTTTGCCTTGCAGCTGATCACTCAGATACTTCAAATTTCATTTTATCAAATTCTTTCCAGCACCTGTTCTTCGTCTCGCTTTAGTTTTAGAGGGATAAGGAGGCTTTGTTCCTTTTTAACATTCTCGTGGAAATATTATGGATATTCAGAAGTGGTTTTTCCATCGGTTTTATCAATACAGCTACTATGAAGAAAATCCTCCTGAAACTCATTCTGATTCAAGGCCAGCCAATGATCACTTTGCCATAGCCCTTGTTCTGTCTCCACCAAAACACAGGGACATCTGAGGACAATCCTTGAGTCAGTTTTCCTTCAGCTGCCCATCCCATTTTGTCACTTGAATTTATTTTTTCTAAGGCGGGCTTTCTCAACCTGGACACGACAGGGATTCTGGTCTATTTCTTTCTGGTGTGGGTGCCATGTATGCACTGTTGGAGGGTTAGCAGCACCTTCTCTTCCCCTAGTCAGGAAAACTCACAATACTCCTGCAGATCTCAGTTGAGAACCACTGTTCTGAACCAAACACATTCATTTTGCCCTTCCATGTGATTTTTTTGATGAACTATCACTATGTAGAAAAAGATATTTGGCTACCTTTGCTAAAAAAAAAAAAAAAAAAAAAGAAAAAAGACTTTGTTTTTTGATTTATCATTTATTGAAGGCCACCCGTCCTGCCATCCATGAGCATTTCTCATATGTCAGGAAGCATGTTAAATGTTGACTTTTCATTCATCTGTTCATTCTTTGCACACACATCCATAATGGAATGAGCACGTGCTGTCTGCCAGGCACTGTTCTGAGCATTAGATGCGTGGTGGGGAATTGACGGGTGAGGCTCTGTCTTCACAGAGCTCAGAGCCTACTGGGGAACTCATTAAAGAAACACACAAGCAAATCTATCATTGCAAATGATAGTAGGTGCCATAAAGGAGAAAAGAGGATGTTTCCGTGGCTGGAAAAGAGGTGACATTTCAGCTGACACAGGAAGGAGTAAGCCCAGGGCACAGCAGGGAGACATTCTTTGAGTCCACCACGCACATGTGGTCCTCTACCACAAAGAAACAGGTAGCCCAGAATGCCAATCGTGCCCCGAATGAGAAAGCCTGGCTTAGTAAAAGCTAATTCAAGTGACAAAATGGTACAGGCAGCAAAAGGAAAACTGACTCAAGCAATGTCCTCAAGCCAGCGCAGCAGAAACCCGCCGGGCAGTGGCAGGAAAGGGCTGGTGCATTTCAGGACGCAGAAGGGCCAGTGTGGCTGGAACACAGAGGGCAAGGGAGGGAACGATGGTGGAGAGGTCGCGGGAGCCAACGCTGGTCAGAGGATGTGCTGCCACAAAGAGAACCTGGCAACAGCCATCAACAAATGCACACATGCCTTCAGTCCCACGACCTCTGGCCCTTGGGCCTCCCGGCCACCCCAGGGTCCCTGCCTCCTGCCCTGCCCATTCAGTAGCACTGCTCGCCCTTCTCTAGAACACTATGGAGCCAAGAAGCCACTGCAGGGAAGGGTTGGCTGCATTTGCTCCATTTCTTTGCCAGTTTGCTGAGAAACAGGATTCTCCTGGCTAACCTAGTACAATTTTAGTAATTGGCCCTAATCCTCAATGCTTCTCATTCCGGAGAACAAAAATATATCCTGTTCTACTACAGCAGCGGTCCCCAACATTTTTGGCACCAGGGACTGATTTCAGGGAGGAAAATTTTTCCATGGACCGGGGTAGGGGATGGTTTCAGGATGATTGAAGGGCATTACATTTATCGTGTACTTTATTTCTATTACTATTACAGTGTAATACATAACGAAATAATTATACAACTCACCATAATGTAGAATCAGTGGGAGCCTGAGGTTGTTTTCCTGCAACTAGATGATCCCATCAGGGGAAGATGGGAGACAGTGACAGATCATCAGGCATTAGATTCTCATAAAGAGGGTGGCCCCTGGATCCCTCACATGCACAGTTCACAACAGGGATCACGCTCCTGTGAGAATCTAATGGTGCTGCTGATCTGGCAGGAGCTGGAGCTCAGGTGGTAATGCGGGCGATGGGAACAGCTGTAAAAACAGATGAAGCTTTGCTTGCTCACCCGCCGCTCACCTGCTGCTGTGCAGCCTGGTTCCTAACAGGCCACGAACTGCACCGGGGCCGAGGACCTGGGGTTTGGAGACCCCTGAACTACTGGACTGGGTGTAATTCACAGAACATTTCTGATCCTTATTTCCAAGCAGCCTTTGGGAGCCCACATGCCATTCTGAAAACTTCAGACTTTCTCCCTGTGTCAAGAATGGCAGGGACAAATAAAGGACGCAGCAATGCTTACTCTGAATGTGAGCAGAATCCCAAGCTTGGGACCACGGGGACTGTGTTAAGTCATTGTTTTCAGTGGGGTTTGGTTTACGTCAACAGCCACAAACAGGGGCAGCCATCATCCCTCCCGGGCGTCACTGTAACTGTGGGTAGGACTGTGTCCCCAGAAATATCTGAAGTCCTAACCCCTGGTATTTCTGATTCTGACCTTATTTGGAAACAGGGTATTTGAATGTAATCAAGGGAAGATGAGGACCTGCTGGAGGAGAGTGGGCCCTCATCTAACTGCTGGTACCTCCTAAGGAGAAGGAGATTGAGACAGAGACTCGCATGAGGAGAAGGCCTGTGATGATGAAGGCAGAACTTGGAGCGAGGTAGTTACAGCTGACCAGTGCCAGGGACCACAAGCAACACATGCAAAGGAAAAGACACGGGGCAGATTCTCCCCTGCAGTCTTCAGAGGGGGTGGCCACGCCAACACCGTGACATCAGGCTTGCAGCTCCCATCACTAAGCTATGAGAATACATTCACGTTGTTGAAAGCCACCCAGTTTGTGCGACAGCAGCCCTAGGATGTGAACGTCGGTACCTTCATAAAGTGTGCCAGCCACTTTTCTCAAAGGAAAAAAAAATAAAACAGGTTCTGAAATGAGTTAGGAATCTTGATGAAACCAAAGAAGGAGTTCCAATGTCACTTCAGTGGCAGGTTTCAAAAACTTCTGAAACTGAAACAGCCTTTTTTTTTTTTTTTTTTTAATAGTTACTGCATATCTGAATCACAAGAACTACAGTGATCAAATACAATACTGGCTGATTAAAATGACGGCAGGTTTCCTTTTAGTGGAAGTCAAGTGGAATCTATAATTTTGTTTAAGCCAATTAAACTAGAAGCCACCAGGATGGAGCAATATCCATCCTACCATGGGATTAATTCTTCCGTGACAATAGAAAAATGCAAGATGTCAAAGGAATACATTAGCTCTGTGGGCACGGAAACACCTCCAAATCGGTGTTCCAGACTTAGTTCCCTCTGGTAAGGGTTATAAAAATACTTGGTGCTTTTATAGAGCATCTATAAAAGGGCTATTGATTTTTTTTTTTTTTTAAGATTTCTACTTTTAAGTGCAAGCTGAAGGAACATGCATAAAACATTTCAATATACAATTTGTAACAAATTTCTGGTTCTGCAAACATCACAGGCGAAAAAAACGTGTTTACAACGTTGCAGGTAGGTGCAAGGGAAGAGGAAAATAAGAAAAATTGCTTTTTGTTTGCTTTTTACCTTGCCTTTGTCGAAGTAGTGGATGATTTCCTGGTAGAGCTGCTCCTTCAGCTGTCCCTGCGTGGTGGCCTGGTACCCGTCCCGCTGGGTGAGGTGGGCCACACACACATCCTCCGACCACTAAGGGAGAAGCAGAGCATGAGCGGCCCCGAGGCAGACACACCCAAGGACGTCAGAATGGTGTGAGCTTCACATCGGACACGTGTGGGGGCCGCGGTTCTGGAGACACGCGTGGCTGCTGTCAACAGGCTGGCGATTGCCAGGGCAGAGCCTCTGTCTGGACACACCGACAGGCATAAAAGACGTGGGGGAGGCAGAGCTGCAGTGGGGTTCACACAAAAGAAAAACCCAGCAGGTTCTGGAAAGCACAGAACCGGCAGCTTGCAAATGCCACCTCCTAATACCCCGGGACAAATCAGGAACCAGGTGATCCAGGGCCATCCCAAGGGCGGCACCCCAGGGCTCTGGTCTCAGTGTTGCGTGGGTTGGCATTTTAATCAACAGCAAAGACAGTATATGGAAAGGGACCGGAAAGGCTGTCAAGCTCCTTAAGGATGGGGAGGTGTCTGCACCTTCAGCCATAGGCATGGTGCTGGGCACAGAGTCAGGGCTTGGCCAGTATTCCTGGAAGCATTGGTGCAGTCAGTGTGTGAGCTGAAGATGCACGAGGAGACACGCCAGAGGGAAGGCAAGGCCACTTGACAGATACAACGTGTCAGCTCCTGAACTTGGGCTCAACACATCAGTGGCATTAAGTATAGGGTTCAATAAAATTCAGCAGCTATTTGATGAGGACCTGCTGTGTGCCCGAGCTGGGTCAAAGAGGAGGTGGAAGACGCCTGACCCCCAGGATGGTGCAATTCTACATTAGAGCATAATGACACAGGACAACACTGTGTGAGCTAGGATCGGGCCGCTGGACTCCAGCCTGGACAACAGAGCAAGACCCTTCTCCAAGAAGAAGAAGAAAAACAGAACAAGAAAAAGAACACTGCAAAAAAAGACTCCATGAGCACCCAAGGGCAGGAGGCATGTGCTCCCACTGGGCAGCCTGGAGGCTCACGGGAGGACAGGGTGAGCATGCGCTTGCTTACTGCTGGTCCCAGGAGAGGGAGCTTGACCCTGTTTTCAGCCAGGCCACGGAGGGTGCTGCAAATAAGGCACTAAGTGGGAAGCTGGGGTCTAGGCAATGGGGCAAGGCTCCGTCAGCTGCTTACTGTCTTAGCACATGCCCCTCCCCACTTTCCTGAAACCACGGGCCGGGGGGCACCTCCTGCTAGACATCAGGTCTCCCAGGCACTGGGCATGGGCCCTGAATGGCTCCCCCTTTCCAGGAAGGTCAGGCAGGAGTGAGAAGCCTTTAAGTGGTCTGCAAAGTTTTTCACCTTAAAATTAAACTTGCATCTCTCCATCACAATTGGACAAACTCTGTAACTTTGAAGTTTGTACAACATAATTGGTCTACTTTTATTGGATGATGGAGAATAAAAGTAAAACTAGATTCTGAAATGTAACCACAATAAAATAAATTAAGAACAAGCAGGTTCAGAATCCAAATGACTTCTTTGCATTTTTAAATCAGGTTTGCAAATGAAAACATTGACTAGGGAAGGAAAAATCCTCTCTACCTTCCACTTCCACATGGAGATGTAATAATTTGATTGCTAGGTGAAAAACTAAAGCTTTTATCACTCTTGGTTTTGACGAAAGATATGCCTAACCAAAAAAGATTCTATTTGAGGATTTTCAGTTAACAAACAATAATATATCTGTCATACTGAAGAATTTTCACAACGATACAAATCATGTCCTTTGGTGAGTTGATTAAATAGCATGAATTCACATTTACAGTAATATCAAAACATACTTAGAAAAAATTGCAAAATGTAATGGGGCAAAAGATATGGAGAGAGATTATGTAGAATTCACCATTAAACTGGAAAATTCAGAAGCCCAGGGGAAATGATAATGCAATTGGGCCTATCGATTTGAGCTGTGAAACAAACCATCATGCAGTTTGTGACAAACCCATCTGTACTCAATAAATCCAATGATTAAACAAACAATGCTTTTATGCACATATATATGTTTTACATTCACACACGCATATAAAAGTTTACATTCTGTGAGAGACAGAGTAAGGGTTGAGTGAGCAGTTTGTCAACCCCATTTTAATTTCCCTGGGGTAAAAGAAATATCTTCACATTTGCAAAAACACCTTGTTACTGAAATTTGAGTTTTGAATAAATGAAGGCCGTCAGAATTCATAGTGTGAGAGCTGGTATCAGATGTACCAACTGAAACCTCCATCCTCATAAATTATGCTCCTTGGGAGAGCCTTACATGGCACGGGGCCAAATGGGTCCTCAGCCAGCCTCAGGAGGACAACTGATGAGGCCTCCAGACTGAGCTGAGCTCTGTGTGTTTATTTGTAACAGACACTGCTGTTTCTAGGCAGAGGCCAACTTCCACTCCCAAATGTCTCTAGGGCAGCCTGTGTATATCTGTGTCACAGAAGCTAGCAGAAATTTCAGCATCGGGCCAAAGATGGAAAGAGTCTTACCAGAGTTTTACTTCATAACACAATGTCTTCCTGAACTCCTATTACCTAATTGACACTACTTAATACCCATTTAATGTAATTTTCTCTGGTTCTCTTTCATCACATTTTTGGTTTTTAGGAGGCTGGCCTAGATTTGGAAACATGACTCCTTGAATGAGTAGTCTTGTGGAATGCCACCAAACTAAATTCTAATTCTTGTAACTGTTCTTATACATCCAGTTCATAATTTTTCAAATTTTTATAAGGATGTCATGAGCAAGATCATCTAATAACTTGCTGAAGTTGTGAAATATAAATCTAGGGGCTGTATAGCAGTTTATCCATCCATCCATCCATCCATCCATCCATCCATCCATCCATCCATCCATCACTGTAAACAATGGAAGTCAATGTCTGAAGCTATCTGAGTAATAAAAGAACCACTAAGAGTTGACGTTGTCATGCCAGACCTGTGCTAGGAGCAACACGCTTTAGAAGAATCAGGCAGAGAGCGCTAGCAGGAGGTCTCAACGTGAACTGATAGAGTGAAAAGTCATGATCTGGTCCCTAACTCTTTACTAAGACAATTAGGGGTGTGTCGCATCCTACCTCTTAGCTGTTCTACCAGGAAAATTCCTTCTTGATATTGTTCTTCACCATCCTGGAGTCCTCTAGTCCTGAACAAGGAACTGTAGAATCTCTAACTTGCTGTCAGCTCACAGCCAAGTGATGGGAGTTTACAATGCTTAGTGATCACTTGCTACGACATCTAATTAAATCTGCATTCAGAAGGGACAAATCTCTAACCAAAGTACTTCCTAAATTTTTTTGATTGTATCCTTGCATTTATTTAGTCAATTTCATAAAACCTTAAGTTATACTTACTAAAATTTGTCATGGAAAAATGAAATTCTCAATACTCTTAGAATGTATAACAATAGAATCGTCATGTAATTGACATTACCTTAAGAAGCTTTGCATGGAGAAGCAAGGTGTAGGCCGCCTCGGTGTAGTTATCACACTCCTTGTGCAGGTCACAGAGCTTGTACAAATACCTGAGACAAGAAGACAGAGGTATGTTCTTCAAATGTCACTAAATAATTTGTGTTGAGGACTGCAAGAGCTAAATTCTATGTTCAACAGTAAATCACAGCTATACTTTCTTTTTACAATGTTCATAATTCATAATGCCTTAAAAACTTTTGGTACAGAAAGCACTAAGAAAAACTCAGGAAAAAGATAAAGATGATACACAAAGGTAGAATTTTCCTTTAAATTTCTCATTCCTTTTCATTTTCCCTTAAACATTTTTAATGAGACACCCAATGCTTGATTGTGATTTCCTACATTTCTACTGAGTCCAAATGCACAACGAAATCTGTAAAACTACAAATCCATCAGAATAAAGAGCTCCAATGATTACAGTCAACGTGATCAAAAGAATTTCTTTGCCATAAAGAAATACAGGTAACTGAGTTATTGAATTCACATAGTAGGTTTTTAAAAAGGAGAAATAAAAAAACCTAGAAATAGAAAATTAGACAACCACACTCAGTGTATTAAACACATCACTAAAAACTCATGTTGCGTAGGTTACATCCTTCTCCTAGTCTCCAGAGTGGTAATCTTCCTAATTATTTGACACTAGACTTTAGAAGTAACCAAGAGAGAGGGGCTCAATCACAGTCCCTCACTTCAGGGAGCAAGGTGAGTAGGGAAGCAAAATCCAGCAGGCAATGCAAAACATTTCTCTTCTTCATGGAAGAAAGACATAAAAAACATGGGACTAGGGCATCCGTTAACTAATAGCAGACTGAAAAATTATAACTCACCTATGTCTGGTAAAGTTATAACTGGATTTCTCACTGGATCATATAACTTACTGTGAAACATTAAAATGTATGTGCTTATCTTTTTGCAAAAGGGCCACAAGAGTTGGTCAACAGGGACAAAACGCTGTGAAACAATTATTAGTAGTTTTGCTTCTGAGTTGACTAAAGGTGACCACCAAGAACTCAGCACCAGTCTGGACAACACGAGGGCTGCACGAGGGCTGAGAATGTATCCGGGAGCTCCACCAAACTCTACCTTATACGTTTCACAATTTTCTACAAAATAAACCTCTGTGGCTATAATACATTTCTCAGCATAGGTAAGCATACAACATATATTATTATTTATAATTAACATGCAAACAAGTGTGCTGCATACATACCTTATGTACATTTCTTCTCTTTCAATTTCTTTGTAGAAATTCTGAAAAACCATAATACTGTCTTAAGAAATCTGTTCCACAAAAGGTGTCACATGCACATTAAAAATTCAAGATACTTCATCTTCTGTCAAACATGGCCAAATGGACCCAGCTCTTCGGATCAGAACCATAAATTCACATAAATTGCCAAACCATCTTACACGGTTCTTCACTTTTATTTTTTGCTAGTCAAACACAATTCCATTTCTACACTGAACACTATAACGACTAAAATCAACTCCTATCACTTGAAAGTCACTTGTCTTTAGTTAAAACAAAGTATTACCCAAAAAGACATGAAGATGTGATATCTTAGCCATAGTAATCTTATGAGAACAAACGAATACATAAATAAATATCCCAAATTGGGGAATAAGCAAATAAGTATCATCAACATGATTTAAAGCTTTCTGGGCCCAGCCTCAGCAAAAAAGACAATATGATAATATAGATCTGAGGTATGAATACACTAGCCAATATATTAAAGACATATATTAAAAGGTAAAGTAAATTTAATTAACACTGAATAAATAATTCACTTCCCCCAGCTGCACTTGCCACGCTTGGAGTGCTCAACAGCCTCATGGGGCTAGTGTTACTGTATCAAACAGTATAGACACAAGACCGTTCCATTATCCCAGAACTTTCTGGTAGATAGCACTGTTCCAGGCAGACAAACCTTCCAAACCACGGTTAAATAAAAAAAAAATATGGGCTGCCTCTGAAAAAGATCCCTGTGTATAAACACTGATGGAGAAAGCTTAGTTAGTAGATTAAAACCAATGGATTATTTCTACATCTTTACTGGAAAATATCGTCTGGTTGAGCAATAATGTTTCTATCAAAATTATATTTCTTACGGTGAACATCTCCATAAACACTTTAAAACCTTTTTCACACAGGAGCCACCAGAAGGGCACAGAAGTCACCTAACAAGGCCTAAGGTAAGGAAACATCAGAGTCACTTTCAATGTGCAATTTAGCACCTAAAAACGATGTTAGTTCTCTAGAATTGGAGCCTGAAGTAACTAGTGAATATCACCATTACAGAGACATGCAATTATCCAAGAAAATGGCATAGGCTCTTTAATTTCATGAGCGAAACCCAGCATTGCTTCTACAATTGATGTCTCTGAAAAGAAATGATAACTAAGTCTAGAAAATAAGCGGGGGCACATTTAGAAAAATGCACCAAGATTTTCAAGTTTCGTTGCCTCTGACATTTTAATGTCCTCCAGTTCACATGACACGGCTCAGTAATGAGGATATTTTCAGCAGACAACTCAGCGTCGCAACAAAGAGAATCTGCATCAAAGGCAGACGGTAAGTCCTTCATTTCCAACTCAATCTCGCCAGTATTTACAAGCCAGGGTTTCACACCAGCCCCTTCTCTACTCGTATTTTTAATCCTTTCTCAGGTTTTGATCATTTTTCTTTACAATGTCACAACGGGAATATCATGCGACCTTCATTCCTCTCTCGGAGATACGAAATGTCTTCTATTTTCTGCCTGTGCTGAGTCCTGTTGCCTTCCTAGGACTTCAAAACCTCTCCACAACCGAAGTACACTCATCTCCAATCCCAATTTCTATATAAAACCTTTGTGTTTCTTACGTAAAGGTCCACGCGGTGCTCCCACTCCTCCTGGGCTCCGCGGGCAGCCTTGTCTCTCAAGTCCCCCCACACCAGGGCTGACTGACGTCTGTGCCAAGCTTGCAGCTCAGCTCCCAGAGGAACCCCATTGGGACCGGCCCCCCAACTCCAATCCACCGCTAGGCATTGATCTTTCAGAACGCAGACATCAGAATTATATTTCCATTTTGGACTAAAACAGATACCAAGATTTTAAAAATACCGGACCCCACTCTGCATTTAATTAGCCTTGTCACGGGGCCATGAAGAGAAGTAACCGGCATCTGCAAAGTAATGACAAGTCTACCCGTCTCAGAGATGGGATGTGTGGGTGACTGCACAGAAGAACTAAGTGACACTCAGCAACGTTAGTGACCAATAATTAAAGATGCTCGATTATGAGGTGTCAGTGAAATCCTAGTTAAAGAATTACAAATATATATCCAAGATCCAATATACATGCAGATATCCTTGCAGGGGATGTCTTGGGGACTTAGGTGGCCAAGGAGCGTGACTGCTCGCATCTCTTGCTTTTTCATTTTCATTTTTCTTCTTTTGTTGTTGAGACAGAGTCTACCTCTGCTGCCCAGGCTGAAGTGCAGTGGTGTGATCTGGGCTCACTGCAACCTCTGCCTCCCGGGTTCAAGCTATTCTCTTGCCTCAGCCTCCCGAGTAGCTGGGATTACAGGCACCCAACACCACACCCAGCTAATTTTTGTATTTTTAGTAGAGACAGGGTTTTACCATGTTGGCCAGGCTGGTCTCAAACTCCTGACTTCAAGTGATCCTCCCTCCTTGGCCTCACAAAGTGCAATAGGTGTGAGCCACTGTACTTGATCCCATTTTTGTTCTTTTAAGGGCAAAAAAATAGGACGTGAAGGAGCTCACACAGCTTACAATGTTCCACTAACTGTGTTTTGGTAAGAAACCACAAAGCTGGTTCTAAAGAAAACTTGGCAACAGACTTAAAGAGCATCAGTAAATTCTATATTCATTTTATTTATTTAATTTTTTAACTTTAGGCTTCATTTTTTCTTAGTGACTAAAAGAGTATATTTTATACATCTCTAATATCTATACATCTATATTCATTTAGAGATGGTTATACATACCCATCCCTATTAAACTCTGCTGCTGTAATAAAAGTACCAGGAGGAAAGGGAAAACTTGACCAGGAAATGGAGCTGGGCGGTGAGTATTTATGGTTAGGACACCTAGCTACCTATCTTTAAAACTCTAGTTTCTTGTTTCTCTTTATTCCACAGATTTATTTTCTAAATGAAAAAACGGTGACCGTTGGGATCCATTTTACCATCCCCAGGAAATGGTTAAGAACATAACACTTGACTTTTCACTAAATGACTCAGGACATTCCCATTTGAAGAAAGTTAATAATGTCAGATAATCTTGAGAACCCTGGGTGTATTTCTTAGTTAAAACTGAGCAAGTGCCGACCACAGTAACAGTACATGGGCACTGAGGCAGGCTCTGAATGAAAGAGGAACACAAGTTCACATTGGAAAGTGTGATTATAGGTTTTAATACAAGAGTTTTTTTTCCTGACCCTAGATTCAGGTGACAAGAGCCCATATTCAGACCACACCACCATTTCTCCACTGTTTCACGTCCTGGTGAACCTAAGAGATCTTGCTTAAAACAAATAGAAGACTCAATCATCAAAGTTGGAAAACTAAAAAACTTATTGATAATTCTTCCTTCTGGGCACTTATCAGCCTCTTAGATCCCCTTAAGGATTAGGAGGAACACTAAAAAGTTATGTCCATAATAGGGAAGGATTTTGTAAAGGTCTCCCTTTCTTTCCCATAGAAAAATACTGGTTCCTATTTCACGTCAATTACATTGGCACCATGACAATACATTACTTTGAACGCTGGCTGGAATGCAAGAAGACAGTGAAGCAAGCACCAGGTTCTTTCCTGTCTGTAAGATCAAACCAACTGACCTGGGGCAGAGCTTGCTGCTGTACCCCTTGCTCAGTCTCCAGGTGAATATGAAGACAAACACAGTCACGGCCCAGACCTCAGGGTCAGACATCAGAGGCCAGTAATTTCGACAGTAGCCTAAGACAGTATGATGGATCTGCAAACATTCAGATTTTTCAAGCTCACAGATTCTTCTGTGTCCAGTTGATCGACGAGACCATCAGAGGCATTCTTCGCACTGTTGCAGTGCTTTACCCATCTTCTTTGGTGTTTTATCTACTTTTTCCACTAGAGCCCTTAGGATATTCATCACAGTTATTTTAAATTGCAGCTCTGATTATTTCAAAACCTCTGCCATATCAGAGTCTGGTTCTAATGCCTGCTCTGCCTCTTCACTGTGTTTCTGTCTTTAGTGTGCATTGTGATAATACGTTGAAAGTGAGTATGATGGACTGGGTAAAAGGAATCCAGTACTGGCTCCAGTGGTGGTTTCTGTTCCTGGGCTTCCCCTCTGTGGTTCTCTGTATCTTCTTGTTTCTCTGACTTTGGGGTCAGAAGTTTGTCTATGGATCTAAGAAGATGGAACTAATAATTGTTGATTATTTTCCATTTATTCAGCTTTTTTCTTGTTGTGAGGACGGGAGTGACAATTTGCAAGCTCTACACGCTAGACCAAAAACTGGTTCCTTATATTTAGACTTTTAAGGAAAGGAAAACGTGTTAGAGAAATGCTTATCATTAGCCTAACCAGGTTGTCCAGCCATGGGATGAAGGGGCGAAGACTGCTCATGATCTTTTAGCTGTGAAATTCCTCATGGCAAAGCACAGATCCAGCACTGATACCACAGTCGATGAAAAGTGAAAGTATTCCTTTTCGTTTATCTTTTTAATCCACACAACTCTGGCTTTTTAAAGGATGAATGATGTGTCATGTTCCTCCTGGCACAGAAGTCCATTTCCGTGAGCATAAAGCACCCACAAGTCCACATACAAGGTGGATGTGGCAGTGAGGGCTATGTATCCAAATGTTATTGGCGACTCTGAAATCCAGAGGCCAGTGGCTGGGAAGAGAAGGGAGGTAAGCAGAGCAAAGCAGGAGTAGTATTTTCTTGCATTCCTGCCATGGGACAGGCAAGGAAACTTGAGGAGAGCCCTACTACGGCCAGGAGTCAGCCCTTGTGTTTCCTTATAAGAAAAGCAGTGAAGGGAGAAGCAGAGAGCTCTGGAGCCAGGTTGTGGGAGTCACGAGGCTGCTGAGAGCCATGAGGCTGGCCGGGAGCTGAGCTTGTCACAAAGCTTCCCAAAAGCTCATCAGTACTAATGGATTTCCTGGATTAGGGACCACAACGACACCAGGAAGGTGGTGTCCACAGAACCCAGCTGTATCAGGGCAACAGCAGGAATGCAAAAGGCAGACAGATGGCAGCAGCCAAGGTCACCCAGGCGTCTGCTCTCCATGGTGCCCAGAAATGGTTTCCTGTGGCTGCCGTAACAAATTACCACAAACCTAAAACAACAGATGTTTCTTCTCACAGTTCCAGAGGCCAGAATCTGAAATCAAGGTGTGAGTAGGACAACGTTCCCCTAGAAAGCTCTAGGGGAGGATCCTTCCTGGCCTTCTCAGGCTTCTGGTGGCTCATGGCATTCCTTGGCTTGAGGCTGCATCCCTCCAATCTCCGCCTCCATCTTCACAAGGTCTAGCTTCTGCTTCTGTGTCTTCTCCTCTTTTGTCTCTTATGAGGACACCTGTCATTGGAGCTAGTACCTCTCCACTCCCCTTGCAGGTAATCCAGGATAATCCCATCTGAGATTCCTAATTTAATTATATTTGCAGGGCCTCTTGTTTCCAAATAAGGTCTCATTCGCAGGTTCTAAGGACTGGGGGATGGATCTACTTTTGAGGCCACCATTCAGCCTACCTACTACATAGCATGCGTTTATAGTCTCCTAATCACAAAGCCTTAAGGGTGTAATCAAGGAGGCACTACCCTGGCTGCAAAATACGATGACTCATCATTCACAATGACAAGGAGAGCTATGTTAAAACGTCCAGAGATGGGACATTTTACAGACTTATTCAGAGTGGACAACTTTATGATTCCTTCCCTGCAACAGATGAGGAAACAAGTAAAGGAGATTGTTCTGCCGTGGAAAGCTTCGTGGCTGGCTGTCATAGATAAGGGCTGGGGCACTCCCTGCTTCAGTTCCTGGTGTGCTGTGAGAACTGAAAACACGTGATTAACCTTTCACTCACCAGCACATTGACGGTGCAGCTCATGCGGTTTTCTTTGTTCTCGTCGTGCATGATGGTTCTATAATCCAAAAGCCTTTCCATTAAGCGCACAACGAGTTTTACAAAAGTTTCTCCTGTTTTGGCGAGGTATTTATGCTTCCTGCAGTGCTCCAGAAGGCTGAAAAATAATTATACACACCTTGTTAATCACACTCAGAAAAAGAAACTCAACGGAGGTGCAATTTTAACTATTTTCCATTATTAACACATTTTAATTATTTCTGGGCTACAAAGTTCATTGTAGTCTAATTACGGTCTCCCTAATTATCTCTCCCTGAGAGATATAGAGCTCTATATCTCTCCGACATAAATCCCACTGCTAATCAACACTTACATTTTATCAAATAACACTTTGTACTGTTCGTCTCCTCTGCCTCCTTCCACTTCATGATCCAGCTTGGTGATGATCTCATTTTCAAACTATAATTAAACAGAGGAAGCATAAATAATCAGCATGGCGGGTATTTCATTTTCTGACTTGAGTGTCAATAGCACATAAATCAACAAGAGAGATCATCCCAGACGCTACCCTCTGCCTTTGAAGCCTCATTTAAGAGTTGCCAACACAGAACCCCTGGAGGTTTCTGATGATCCCCGGCCACAGGGGGACCTTCCGTTTCCTTTTCTGGTTAATGGAGCCTGAACATGCATGTCCTGATAGCAGGAGCAAGAACCAGGGGAAGAAAGACAAGGAAATTGTAGGGGGGAAAAAAAAAAATCAAAGCGAAGCATGGAAAAAAGTCTCAAATTTCATCTCTACGAACACGTAACATCCAAAATAGCTCGTTGGTTCCTGAAATGAACAGATGGTGTTTCTCCTGCCAGTGAAGAGTTCTCGGCAATCTGAAAACATCCTAGGGGCCACTTAGCTGCCATTCCTTGATAGATCATAGTGAAATACCTCACTCTGGCTGAAAAAATGTTCTAAAGAGCAAGAGGAGCAACGTTCCTAAAGACAGACCAGCAGGCACCTCAAGAAGGTCCATCTCCAGCCGATCCTCCATCCCCAAGCTTCTGATTAAATTTCCTGGGAATCAGGGTGCAGAAGGGTTGCCAGTATCAGCTAGTTATGTCTCAGATCCATGCTTTTAGAAAAACTCTAAATTCTGGGGAGGTGGAAATCTCTAAAACGTCTTCAAGCGTCTGATCAGGCTGAAAAAAACCTCAATAACAATGGACGTGTTTTCTCCATCCTCACTGCCCAGTTCCCCGTCCCTGGCAGAGTTCACAGCCACCTCAGTACTGGGACTCTGGCCTGGTGATCAGCCATGTTGCAGGGGACCCTGAATTACCATTGACTTGTGCCAGTAGCAAGGAAGGGCTGTGAGATTGTTTGTTCACATAAATATGAGACATGCACACTCTAAACTGAAGGAAGATAGACAAAGGAAGAATTGAAGAAAGCTGAATTCAGGGTTCAGAAAGCAGGTACACCACGGGCATGTATGCAAGGGTCTCCAGGATCTCTTTAAAGCCATGTTCAATCACCTACTTTCTCAGGCAACAATGCTCAAGCCATCCACTGTTATTAGGATCCCAGTGGAATTTAAGCTGAGTGAGAGGAAGAATTTTTCTTTGGTCATTGCTCTAGCCAGCCCCAAAACCTCAAACAGTGCCTTTGATGCTGTAATGGAATGAATGTGCTGTGTGTATAGAAACTATTGAATACAGTTGGTCTTAGACCAACTTAGATTGGATAAAGTGCTTAGACTGGATAAAGCTGGAGAGGGCTTAATATGTCAGCAAAGGAGTGGTCTACAGGGTTGATAAATCACAACCTGCATTCTTGGCCAAGCCAAGCCCAGAAGTGAAAATAGCTCATCCGGAGTGCCTGTGACAGACACTGTGGGCACCAGAGACTTGGGGATGCCCCAGCAGGAGCAGGTGACTATGGCCCCCTGAGAAGCAAAAAGCAAGGAGTGGTGATACCCAAGGAGGGGCCTCGAAATGGACACAGACGCCCTGCCTGTCCTTGATCAGTACACACTGCCCAAAGCCACAGCTGTATCACACTACAGATGAAACACAGGCTTTCAGGGCTGGAGAGAAGTATTGATTCTTGCCTGACATCAAGGACTCAGTAACATTCCCAGAACCTGGACCTTAGCGAATCTCTCCAATTTTCTTCTTGATCTTCTCCACGGTCTCTTCCCCCAAATAAACACTTCTTTTTGATTCTGTCTGGCCTAAGAAGTTGAGGGATTTTAGCAGCATAGACAGATGGTTCTATTGAAGGAGGAATGACTTGCTTTATTTTTTTCACCTGAAATCTCACATTAACGATTTTTACCGTAAAATAACAACCTTTTGATACTAAACACCACTATCCTGCTCTTTACAGAAAATAATTCTGCAAAAGGTAGTTCTTTTTGGAATCAGATACAAGGGAGAACACTTGGTAGTAGCCCAAAAGTTGGCATTTCAAGGCAGTCCCATCTCCCAGGTGGTGGCATGATCCAGACAGACTTCAAAGACTAAATATTTGATGAGGGCTGATGCTTTAGGACAGATAATAAAGACACAAAATTAAATTAAATTTAATCAAAACATGATTCAATTTCACGTATGTTTAATGAGTACAGACAACACGAAAGGTACAGAGAATGCAGAGAAAGGTGCAGAGAAACATGGGCAAACACACAAGCATTTAAAATCGCTCCTCACTGGTCAATCCGAAGGGATCTGAACGCGGAGTGTAGGTTATGAAAACGGCATGTTTTCTCTGCTTCCATGTAAATCTAGTTGTCACAAACACCGGCAATGGGGAAGCTACAGCTACCTGGCTGTGCTGTTGATCAAATTTTGACTGAAGAAGTTAATGATTTCCAAAAAAAGTGGATGAATGGTAAGTCCATCACAACACAGCTGATTCTAATTTTGCTAACCCTAGTCCAAACTAAGTAATTTACACAAACACCTGGCTACCCTATTCTGTTTATTAGCAAGAATTCAATACCAGAGATCTACAGCTAGCCTCCAATTCTAGGATCCTCGTTAATTTTTACAGAACACACTCGAATTGATTCGCTAGTGTGCTGTGAACTGTTACTATAATCAGAATGAAATGATCCTGTCCCACTAAATTGGAGACAGTACACTTACTGATAGAGCAGAACTGGTTTTATAAAAATCATGCTTATTATCTTCCTCGTAAATGCACATTGTCTGCTGATTTGCAACAAGGTTCTCTGTGGCTGGGATAAAATTAGCAAGGGTTTCCTGCGTTGCTCAAAAGGTGGCAGAGGCTCACTCACATAATAAGCAAAACCATTATATTTTCTTCTCTTTTCTGAATCACTAATATTGCTACAAAAATATTCACAGGGTGTCCAACTTAAAACACTGAACAGAGAGTCTCTAAGCGTCTGATACCAGCGGCCCTCTGAGAACATGAAACAAGAGAACACTTATGGACAGAAGGCCTTTCGGAAAGTTGCTGTTAAATTGAACGTGATGGAATCAGGGGGCTGAGCTCAAAGCGGTATTGACATCTTGTTAATTCAATTAACTTGAAAAGGAACCACTGCTTTTGCCACTCACTGCCACAGTTAACCATAGGCTATGGCACCTATCTGAAAGATCATGGAGAGAAGGATCCCAGTAGTGCTAATCCAAAAGCCAATTATATGTGGTTTGGAATGCATAATTTTTGTTTTGGGTGAGATTTACTATTCTTACTAATGCATTTATAATTTTATACGTCTGTAATGTCTAAAATCAGCCTGCACTTGCCAGCCAGCCAGGACCACGCTTTACATAATAGAAGAGCTCCAGGGTTCTGTGGGAGTGTAGCAGGAGGCTGCGCCAGGGTGGAAAGGTTTGCACAGATCACTCACCACCTTGACGGAGGGCTCCGAGGTCCTCAAGAGCTGGGTGAAATCTGAAATCTATGGACATGGTCTGCTAAGTACATTAGCAGAAGGGCTTATTTGACCCTTTACAAATAAACCTTAGTACAATGCTGCTGTTTGCCCAGAGTGCTCTAGTTTCTCCTGTATTTAAAGAAAAAATGCTCAGAAGATACTGCAGGCAGGGGCATGGTGTTGGACCACCTCCTGGTTTCAGAGGGCACCAAGGAATCAGACTCCCTCTGCCTTCTCTCCCCGGAATGGTGCCACTCTGATGAAACTGCACAACCACACCTTACCCCTTGAGGATGTGCAGGAGGAGGTGGGCGGGAGAAAGTTGCTGGACTGCATCTGGGTGGAACTCAGGACTGAGTTCACTCAGTCTTGAGCTCCTGTGCTCAGACACATTCATATCTTTATATATAGAGCATTCTTCTTGCCTAACTGCTCCGAAAACTTAATTACACACTTAATTAATCAGTGGCACTTCATCCCACATTCAAAAACCTCCACATCCTCCTACGTCCACCAAGCAGGGGGCTTGCTGACCTTGGAGCTCTTGTGAAACACTCATGAGCCTGGAGGACCCAGCGCCACTCATGTGGAGCTGCCTGGCTGGGAGCTGTCCATTGCATACATGACACCTTGCTGATGCCTGTGACAGGTGCAGCGGCTCCTTACATCTACACGACACAGATCAGAGTGACTTTAGGGCTGCATGCAATTCCAGTGGAGTCTGGGAACATGGCCTCAAAATTAGTCCTGTTTAATTTGGTTAAAGGGGATTATGGAAGTTTGAGAATCTCTTTGCTGAAGGGCTTTTAAGAATGGAATTCAATATAGTCACTGCTCCTGGAGTCAATGATATTGGTTTCCATGGCCTCTCAGAGCATCTTTGGGTCTGGATTCAATGAAACAGAAGCCTCTTGTGCCGTATTTCCTCTTTAGGCAAGAATTATTTTGACATTGAAAGCAAAAATAAACAAACCAACAAATAAAATCCCAATGAATTAAAGAATAAACAAGACAAAATTGCTACCAAACTCATTCACATTCATATTACAGTGGAAAATACATTGGCCTTTCCACCAAGTGGCAGAAGCCGACGACATTCACCCGGCTATTCAATTACTGGCTTCTGGTTACCGGCACGGGCAGTGTGAAGAGATTATTCAAACAGGAGCCTGGCAACACTGATGACATGAAGATTACTCATGTTCTAATACTGTTAGGACTAAATGGGAATTTCTGGAAGTTGTGGAGCATTTTACTGAGCCTCACAAAGATGACAGAAAATAGCTCCATGATTGAAAATATTATTTTTGCTGGGCAGCTTTTTCCATTCCATTTTTATTAATGGTCTATGGCCCACATGGTCATTTGCTGCAATTCTCAGCTGTTAGTTCTGTATTTTCCAAAGGCATAACAAATGGAATTCTTTAAAAAGATGCCAGGAGGGAATTTAAAAGTATGCTTTTTATTATGAAGCAAAATCCAGTATGAGGGTGAGACTTGGAGTGTGGTCCATGGCAGGGCAGGGTTCTTGGTGAGGTAGGGAGAGTCAGCTTAAGGCCAGGGGCGGGCTCATCTCCTGTGACCACGGGCAGGCTCGGCCAGGTGGATGGGATAAGGGACATGAAGACCCCAGTGCCTCTCCATATCTCCCCTGCCAGCTTCTCAGTTCCGAAACCTTACCAAGGAGGATCTCTCCTTTCAAACAAGTGGAGATTCCTGGAGTCCTGAGTCTAGGGGTAAACATGCTACTCTCTGGACTCTGGTGGGGACAGGGCGAGGGGGTGGGATGACCACAGCTGTGGTGGTGTCTTGAGGAGTTGGCCAGCTGTAAGCAAAGGGGGCAGAGAATGTGCCCTTAGGCACCAGGACAGAAAGAAGCAGCAGTGGAGGAATGAGTCAGGAGAATGGCTGGGGCATCCGGATCATAAAAAGATTCACAGAAAGTGCTGGAAGAGCCAGGATGACCACAGGCAGCTGGAGCACTCAGAGACAAAAGAGGCAGAAGAGATGAGAAATGGGTTTTTGCTGAGGAGCTGCAGTGAGTGCCTTAGGTCAGCTTGACAGAGCTGGCTCTGGGGAGGTGGTGATGAAGCTCTGCCAAAGCCTCCAGACAGAAGGTCTCTGATGCTAATGGAACTTCCCCTGTGAAGGGCCATGTTCTGGCAGGAACTTGGACAGACAGATGCCTAGGAGGCCCCAGATGTCCACAGTGGCCTTGAGTATGGACAGGGCAGGGAAGTGGCACAAGAGTGCCCAGTGATGTAGGGAATGGCTGATGACAGCGGCCACAGGGCTGGGGGCCACCTCAGGGGCATGGCTACAGTAGGCATCCACTGGGGCTTCCCACATGTATCCCCACCTCCCTCGGCCTGCAGTGTCCACACTACAAGCACTAGGAGGAAAAGAAATCCCTCCACAGGCAGCAGCCTCCTGGCCGTACACAAACAGGGCTGGGATGGGAGAGAGGTGTGAGACTGCTAGAGCGTCACGCAGCGTCCAGTCGCTGGGAGCGCCTTTCTGTCAGTGGACTGGAGCTCTATGGCTGTGGACCCAGCCCGCAGTGAAACATACAACTTTGAAGGTAGGAGGGATTTCTAAGAAGAATTCACGGCCACTGTGCACATCTGGGGGCCTCCCATCTCACAGGCTTCTGTCTGGCCCAGCCCCTGCCCAGCACGGCCCTTCACAGGGGGCTTCCACTAGCATCAGGGACCTTCAGCCTGGAGCCTTTCGTGGAGCTTCATCGCCACCTCCCCAGAGCGAGTGCTGTCAAGCTGACCTAAGGCACTCACTGCAGCTCTGGACAGAGTGTCCCAGGCCACAAGGAGGACATGGCCCATGAAAGGATAACTCCATGCCACCCCATCCTGCCGCCAAGAGAGCCCCCTCAACACATGGACCCTGGAGAAGCAGGATAAGGGCGAGGCTGAGTCTATTCTGAAGGAAAATTTGTGCTCTTTCTTGCACAAGTGGAGACAGGAAATCAGCAGGCTCTTGAGGAGGTGTAAGGGAAAGAACGTTCTAATGAGATGCCCTCCGCTGCGGCTGAAGAGCGAGCACAAGAGCAGAAACTCCAGGCAATGTTAGAAAAGCCCATTTGTAACACATGCTTTTAAAATTCCAGTAATGGTTTGGTGCAGTTTAATCTTGAGTAAAATAGCAGGTTTTTCTTCTGAATCCAGCAGGTCTCCTCTCTACTCCAATTGTAAGAGTAAAATACAACCTGGACATACATATTATTTCATACTTCACAAACAGTAGCACATTAACAGCTCCACTCCAAAAGACATAGCAACCTTTAAAAAGTAAGCTCTATCATGGGTTCAAAACACTAAAGTGTTGTAAAAACAAACCCCCTAATGTCTTCTTCCCCACTCCAGTAGGGTTTGCACATCTGCTATTAAAGTGGAGGCAACTTAAGCCCTTGCTGAGGTGACTAATAAGGTGAGGTAACTGGGCTTGTGGCAGAGGAGTTAGGCAGCAGCCGACCATCCCCAGCCCAGAAGCTCATGGATGGAGAAGCAGGTGGGGCCAGCCCTGCACCAATGCGCCACACACATGCCCACTCTACACATTCGCCCACATCACCAACAAAGAATAGGTGCCATCCCTTGTGCTTCAGAAGACCAGCTGAGGGACGAGTGGAACTGGGGGCAGAAACGACTTAGAAAACGTAGATAGAGTAAGTCAAGAGACAAACGCTGTGGCCCAGGAATAATCCTGGCCTAGTGCAATGGTGACTGTGCAAAGAGGATGGAGGCTGCAGACGAGACAGAGGGAGGATTGATGAAGCTTCACAAACGACTGCCACGGAGGCCAGGGGAGCAAGCAAAGGCCAGGCCAGCACGACCCACAGCCGGAAAACCCAGTGACAAGGAGACTGGCAGAAAAGGGGACGACGCTGCAGGCTTGGGGCATTCCAGCTGGGAAGCTGAGCTGGGCACATCAAACAGAAGAAAACTGATCTTTTCCCAATCACAGAAGCAGATTCACATCCAAGAGAGATTTTTCTAAAACATGAGTTAGTTTTTCTGCCTTCATGTGAAAGATCTTTAATGTACGCTATCCCTTGTCTGCAGAGGTTCAAGCAGATGACAACAGACATAAAACAGGTGACTCTGAACCCAACAGTTCAGGGAGCTGACCACGCTTGGTGGGTCCTTCTTGTGGGTGAATCTGTGTCTTCACGCTTATGCTTGGATTTACATACATCCAAGCATGGCATGTTTCACGCCTGTGAAATAGTCTGGTGTTTATGAGATGGAACTAAATATACCACCTGTTTCATGGTATTACTCAAAAACAGTTTGGTTTTCTGGAAAGATGTTTCCTGACGCTGGGTGGAATGTGAAGCCCAATGGGAAGACAGTGTTTAAAATGGTGGCACAAATTCTGTGGCTCTCCTTAACTTCAGACCATTTCCTAGCAAACCTGGGGCCCCTGCAAATTGGAGAAAATGAACCACTTCCTCAGAAGACTATTGTAAGATTTTTTAAACCTACCACAAGGCAGCCATGAGACAAAAGAATGTGAGGGAAAAGGGGAACAATTCAGAAACCAAACTCTTATTCATCTTTATTCTAACTGCTCTTAACCTTATTTTGACCCAAAGACTGCTTAAAAAGTGACAAATGGAATGATATTTTAAATACTTTTGATCTTAGTTTTCTGTGCTAGTGACATTTATCTATATAAATACACTTTCCCCCTTAGCCTGATTCTTTAGTAGCAATTTTTCACAAAGTCCTTCTTTGGGCTTGATTTATATAAAATTCAAAAAGTCAGATGAAGTTTCTGCCTAGGAAAAAGCATTTAAATTATAATTCGTAGTTCCAACGAGTTGGCAGTGAAATTGGGGCCATGATATCGTGCCAGCGCTACAGAGATGGGGCAAATCTTATGGTACTAACATCAAACCATTTGGCAATAATATCAAAAGTTACAAACATATTTGAAATCAGTAATTACATTTATGAGAATGTATACTGGGAAAACTTTGAAAATAAATTCAAGCTATATGCATGAATGTGTTCACTGCACAGTTATTCGCAGCAGTGAAAATCTGCAAACAACCTACATGCTCAGTTATATCAAGAAAGTGATAGTTCATTTTATGCCATCAGTAATATCACTAATATCATGGTTGCTATGTTGTAATTAAGGGAGAGCTCTTTGATATATTGTCAAACAGAAACAACATTAATAAAAAAATCTAAGTACAGTATTTACAATGTTGTATTAGTACAGTCTTTATACAAACACTTTGTGTATACACAGACTGAGAGTGAGCCAGAGAAACAAAAACAGCTGTTCTTTCGAAAACGAATTATCTTTAATATTATTAAAAATCAATACAGGGAGACCTTCTGCTATCTTGGAAAAAAAGAGAGAAGGGAAGGAAAGAAGGAAGGGAGGAAAGAAGGAAGAAAGGGAGGGAGAAAGGAAGGAAGAAGGGAGGCAGGTACTAACACCACTCATCCCAGCACAACTGATATTACACTGGGGAAGTTAAACTAAAGCCCTCCCTACTGTCCACAGTTAGAATAATGTGAAAATAACAGTCACCTTATAAAAAAACTGCCTAGGGCTGGGCGCGGTGGCTTACTCCTGTAATCCCAGCACTTTGGGAGGCCAAGGTGGGTGGATCACGAGGTCAAGAGATTGAGACCATCCTGGTCAACACGGTGAAACCCTGTCTCTACTAAAAATACAAAAATTAGCCAGGCGTGGTGGTGCACGCCTGTAGTCCCAGCTACTCAGAGGTTGAGGCAGGAGAATCGCTTGAACCCGGGAGGCGGAGTTTGCAGTGAGCTGAGATTGCGTCACTGCACTCCAGTCTGGACAACAGAGTGAGTCTCCGACTCAAAAAAATAAAAAACTGCCTAGTGGAGCAAAGTGCAAAAAACAAATAATGATACCCTAGCCAGGTGTTAGGCTCCTCTGCAATGGGTTTGGAAGCGCAGTTGTGGGCATGTGAAGGTTGAAGGAAACGGCTCCAGCAGTCAGACTCTGTTCATCTCCCGTGCGCTCCTCCCCGGCTTCAGGAGCAACCCCGATGAAATGGCCACGCCCAGGTTTGTATGCAGCGTTGGGCCCCACGGGCCTGCAGACACTGGGGGCTCACCCTGCAGGCTGCCCCCTGCACTCCACAAACACCCAGACCAAGGGAGGTTTGAGCCCTGAAAGAACAGCAGCATCCACAGCCACCTTTTACGGTGCCGGGCACCATGCTAGGGGGTGTACAGGTCTGATTTTATTTCATTCTCACTACACGCCTTTCTGGTAGATTCTATTTCATGCCAAGGTTACAAGCTTGAATTGGAGACTTAAAAGATGCTGAGTGATTTGCTGAAGACCCAGATAATACCTGGCTAAGCCTGTGAACCTCAGTCTCCCTGCCCTCAGTATCTAAACTCAACTTCCACTCACGGTGTGGAGACTGTTTTGGTTTTGTCTCTCTCTTTTCTGTTCTACGAAAGAGCAAAATCATGCTTCGTGGATGCTGCCTTCGTGTGATATGATGAAGATGACCAATGAAAATCTATAAACTACTCAAAGCTTCCTTAAATGATAAACTGCAGAGGTGGGTAAGGATAATATACCCTTTAATATTAGATCCTACCAACACTAAACTATCTTGATTGATGAAGTTTTGATTTCCTTTCATTATAGGAATTTTTCTGCAAATTCCTCTAAAATCTATGTAAAGTGCTTAGTATGTTGACTTGAATTGCTATAATAATTTTTAATTTTTATGTATTTATTTAGAGACAGGGTCTGGCTCTGTCACCTAGGCGGGAGTGCAGTGGTGTGATCACAGCTCACTGCAGTCTTGATTTCCCTGACCAAGGCGTGCACCACCATGCCTGGCTAATTTTTGTATTTTTTGTAGAGACGGAGTCTTGCCATGTTTCCCAGGCTGGTCTCGAACTCCTGAGCTCAAGTGATCTGCCTGCCTTGGCATCTCAAAGTGCTAGGATTACAGGCGTGAGCCACCACATCTGGTCCAGTATAATACTTTTTAAAAGGTATCTTTCAATTCAGAGGACTCCCTAGCACTTGGGCTTCTCCTAGGTCTCCGGCAAAGCATCATGGCCAAACCATTAGTACACTAAGGAGAAAGTCATACCATGTGCATGTGTGGGGATGTGCATGAGTATGTGTATGTGTGTGGGGATATACGTGTGTGTGTGTGGATATACATGTGTATGTGTGTGTGGGGATGTGCATGTATATGTGTATGTGTGTGGGGATATACGTGTGTGTGTGTGTGGATATACATGTGTATGTGTGTGTGGGGATATGCATGTGTATGTGCATGTGTGTGGAGATATGTGTGTGTGGATATACATGTGTATGTGTGTGGGGGATATACGTGTGTGTGTATATACATGTGTATGTGTGTGGGGATGTGCATGTGTATGTGTGTGTGTGGATGTACATGTGTATGTGTACATGTGTGTGGATGTACATGTGTGTGTGTGTGAGGATGTGTATGTGTGTGTGTGTGTGGATATACGTGTGTGTGTGGGGGGATGTACGTGTGTGTGTGGATATACGTGTGTGTGTGGGGATATACATATGTATGTGTGGGGGGATGTGCATGTGTATGTGTATATGTGTGTGGGGATATATATGTGTATGTGTGTGTGAAGATGTCTATGTGTATGTGTATATACATGTGTGTGTGGGGGATGTACATGTGTATGTATGTGTGGGGATACACGTGTGTGTGTGTGTGTGTGGATGTGCATGTGTATGTGTATATGTGTGTGGGGATATACATGTGTATGTGTGTGTGAGGATGTGCATGTGTATGTGTATGTGTGTGTGGATATGTGTGTGTGCATGGGGGATATACATGTGTATGTGTGTGTGGGGATACACATGTGTGTGTGTGTGTGTGGATGTGCATGTGTATGTGTATATGTGTGTGGGGATATACATGTGTATGTGTGTGTGAGGATGTGCATGTGTATGTGTGTGTGGATATGTGTGTGTGCGTGGGGGATATACATGTGTATGTGTGTGTGGGGATACACATGTGTATATGTGTGTGTGTGTGGATGTGCATGTGTATGTGTATATATGTGTGGGGATATACATGTGTATGTGTGTGTGAGGATGTGCATGTGTATGTGTATGTGTGTGTGGATATGTGTGTGTGCGTGGGGGATATACATGTGTATGTGTGTGTGGGGATACACATGTGTATGTGTGTGTGTGTGGATGTGCATGTGCATGTGTATATGTGTGTGGGGATATACATGTGTGTGTGTGTGAGGATGTGCATGTGTATGTGTATGTGTGTGTGGATATGTGTGTGTGCGTGGGGGATACACATGTGTATGTGTGTGTGGGGATACACATGTGTATGTGTGTGTGTGTGGATGTGCATGTGTATGTGTATATGTGTGTGGGGATATACATGTGTGTGTGTGTGAGGATGTGCATGTGTATGTGTATGTGTGTGTGGATATGTGTGTGTGCGTGGGGGATATACATGTGTATGTGTGTGTGTGGGGATACACATGTGTATGTGTGTGTGGGGATGTGCCTGTGTATGTGTGGGTGTGGGTGCCAACCCAAGAATACATAAACACTATATACTTATTTTCTTGGGATCCAGGAGATTTTGTTACTTCCTGAGCGTAAGTTATGCAGCAGAGTTGGTTCCTCATGCTGTTTGGCACAGTATGTTTTGAGCACTTTATATACACTTTCTTAGAGGAATTTTCATCAGTTTCATCGCACAGGCAAAAGACCTTAAGTCTCTTAAGACACACACTTAAGAGAATAAAAGCAAAGACTTTAGCTTTCAAAATACCATAATTCTGCAATAAGCAGCCGGACTGAGAGAATATAACACATGACCTTTGAGTAAACACTCTACAAGAGCACGTACCAAGAAGTGGGAGCAAGAGACTTTTATCCAGGGTTGAATGTGTAAGTAAACCCAGATTAAAAGAAGTAAGTAAGAGCTAAAAATTCAGAATAATCCTTCCGAAAGTTGAGTGCAAGGGATGATAAGCTTCTTCAATAAGGAAAATCACAGGCCTTTTCTGTCTCAAGCTGTAGGAAAATGTGTTTTCCACGTTGGCACCTTTAACTCTAGAATTGTCTACAAGTTTCTTTCAAGGTTTTCAGGTTTGTCTCCTTCATGTCCCCGGCCACTCGCTGCACATCTATGTCCTTACCATTTGGAAGCTTCGGGTTGAATGAAATTCACACTGCATCATATCAAAGAAGATGGGGATGGTGGCTTTGCGCAGCTCCGTCTCGGGAATTAACGTCATTTCTAATATTGGGCCCACCATTTCTGGAATGAACTTTATCTTGTGTTGACCTTGGAATAAAGAAATACAGTATTCAGAAATAAAGCAAAATAGAATTCTAAAATGGGCTTAAATGGATAAAACAACACAACACAGATCACGGTGACTTTGAGCAGCAGGATCCTGAAAATATGCATCAAATTCTCTCTGCAGATGATGATTTTGAACTTTCGCAGCCATTAGTATAAGAAGTGGCCTGTATTCCACATTTTATAAGTGAAGCTATTCAAAGAGCTGCGCAATATAAGCCTGTAATCATGACTTCTCTGTCAGAGAAGATAAACACTGTTTTACAAGTAGCCGATTCTATCACACGGATTCAGAACACACGCAGCTTGATTCCCAGTTCTGAATAGAGCAGGGGCTGCGAGTGGGGAGTCTCAGCCTCTAACTCTGTGCACACTGACAGGAACAGGAGCCGACAAATGAGAGAGAGCAGAGAGTCTCTTGGGTCCTTTTTATCTCCCACATCTTATGAAGACGAGTTTACCATTTGACACCTCTGTAAATAATGCAGAGTGATTTCTGCAACATTCCAAATGACTCCAATCAAAGTAAATCAAGGCGCCGGCATCCGAGGCTGAAACCCTAAAAACAGCAGTGATTCGACCTTCTCGAGCTATTGTTTGATAGGAAAATGCTTATTTAAAGAACGACTTTATTGTATCTCATCTCACCTAGCTTGTCCCAGATATGATTTTTAAAGAACTGAGAAAAATGTTTCTCAAAAGTTTTCAAATGTGAATCATAATACGATCATATTAGCTAGCATTTACAATTTACATGACAAGCTCAGGAGAAAGCATCAGCTCACTGAATTTTCACAGTAACCCTGTGAGATGGGCACCTTCTTAACCTGTTAAACAGATGAGGAAAGTGGGCTGTTCCCAAAGCTATTCCGCGAGCTGTTCAGAGAAAGGGAGGAGCAGGATTTGAACCCGGGTCTGAGATTATGAAGGCTTAGCTGTGACTCTCATTTTACAAATTCCTTCCCTGTTTGCTTGTCTCAGGATCTTTGCATGGTACTCGGACCCTACCCGCCTCTCTGAAAGAGAAACTGTTTGAGCTGTCCACTCCCTTATTCGTCCTCTATAGTTGCAAAATGAACAGAGAGGTCAGTGATCTGTCATTTTCTGTCATTTTATCCACCACTGCTGAGATATTACAATTCTAAAATAAACTCCCAGAAAGTAGAGACTGGCTTCTCACAAGCACTCAATTTATGTTTTTAATTTCAATGGTTTTTGTTGGAAATCTTGGTATCGTACTTTCCTGGGCCTCTATCTCTGACTTAGAAAGATGCTAGCCCAGGATCACCATCGGGAAATCTGGTGACCGGGCCGAGCAGCCGGTGGTTGGGCCTGATGTGGCTAGCCCCTTCCTCCTGCTAGCTGTGGGTTGGCTGCCACTGTCCCCACCCCAGTTGGGGACCCCATATCCTGTGGGTGCATGGCTGCTGCACCTCTGAGGATCAGGGTGAGCTCCTAAAGAGCTTGAAGTGAACCAGGCAAGTTCAGAGCGATGGCGGCGGGCGGAAACCACAGCAGCTGCCAAGCTTCTTTCACCGCCTGGACCCTGCACCTCCGGAACGAAGCTCCTGGAAGACTCCTTCCTAAACACGGGGCTGCGGACCTTAGTTAAGGCGACATAACGACACTCAGAGGCAGGTCCTGTCAAAAAGGTGGTCTTTTAAAAGCCGACCCTCTTGTCTTTCAGAAATCTTGATTTTGTTTTCATTTCACCCCACTGCAACTAAACCATTTCATTTCCGAAATATAACAGAAGAATGCCCAAGAAATTAAATGTTTGAATAAAATATTTGCGATATTTTATTAACACCAACAATGTATCCCAAATTAATCAATCTTATTAATATTTTTACACAATCAGGAAACTAAATTCTTTAGTTTTCTTTGCAATTCAGCGAATATACATTTCTGTAAAGAGAATCATTAAACAAATGTGGCTACTATAACTATACTTAAGAAAATAGGTAATCCTCATAATTAGACTGAATGACTTCTTATTCAATGGACATGCACATAAAAGGTAATTAACATCTTATTTTTAACTTTTACAACATAATTAATAATTTGACTAAGACTATCATTGGGTGATTCTCATCACTTTCCCAAATGCTTAATGTTTCTGAAAGGCCTGTAACTGCCGCAAAGCATTCTCTTGAAAATTCTATTATATTCCATCTCTCAGGTGACAACTTTCCGTGTATTATGCCTAAAAAATGTCAGAGCCAATGTTTCAGAAAACAGATGATGGTGACAGCAAGTTGTTCATCAACCACAATTTCAGTGTCATAAAGTTCTGTCTGTCACCAACAGGTTTTATTGTTCCAAGCTGGGAAAAACATAGAAAGCAGTAACAAGTGGTTGTAGAAGCAGGAATTGGAAAAAGAAGCGACCAAAACGACAGTAGCTTAACCTCTGATTATTACCCTCCTTATTAGTACAGACACACACTGGCCTGGAGCTGGTACCGAGTTCTGTGCACAGTGACAACCCTGGGGACTGACTCATCGCAAACCAGTGGTCCCCAAGGCGAGCAGGAGTGGGGAGGGAATGTTCTCTGGTAGCCACCGTTTTTTTTTTTTTTTTTTGATATTTGTATTATGGATTTTCCCTGGAGCACATCTTGCTCAAATTTAACGATGAACTCAGGTTTGGAACCAATGAGGACCAAGGTGACTCCTGCAGTGTAGACTTAAAAGAAAAAGAGGGCACGCTTTTGAGACAAAGGAAGGTGATGAGGAGAATATTTTACCTCCAGTCCTTGCCAGTCTCATAGCCCACCTAGAGTCTGTTCTAGTTACAGAACATGGAGCTGCTTCCCCTGGGAACAACATCTTGTTTTCTCACGAAGCCAGGGCCTCCCCTGTCAGAAGCCTCCTTGTAGGTGTTTAAATGATCTCTTTGCAATCACTGGTGTTAAAAAATCTGGGACATTAAACATAGACTCATCCCAGAAAAATCTCTATACACAACAGCAGGCAGAGCAAAAAGTTCCACCACCCAGCCAAACCCGTTAGGCCACACTGTATACAGGTTTTAATGAAAAGAACACCATTTGCTCAGTCACCAAAAAACACCCATGAAGGGAATCCCTGCATGAAAAATATCCCAAACCCAACACAGCGGATAAAGATCTTGCTCCAAGCACATTTGTTCTGGCTGGCTCGGGTCTAGTGCTCGCTCCAGTGTGCTGGATGTAATAAACAAAATGTAAATCGAGGCGGCACAGGCAAGGAGATCAGGTGCTCCGGCGGGCTTCTGCACAGAGTACGCTTTGATAAATAACTCAGGAGCTGGGTAAATAAACACATTTTCCCCCCTTTTTTCTTTTGAGAGAGAGCCTGCTTTTGATTTCTCCTTTCAGACTCAAAATATGACAGGTTTGGGAGGGAAAGAAACACATCACTCTGTCCCATGGGGCAGTGCCACGTTTGCCCTTGCATTAAATTGAGCAAAACAGACCCCAGATCCTTGCTCTGAGGCTGGGCATGGAGGAGGCAAGAGCTGAGATGCTCCTCTCTATGGGCCATGCATACTATTGGAAAGACTCAAGGAGGAGACTCGTGGAGCGTTCAGCTGAAGGTCTGCTCAAGTGACAGTTTATTAATTGCAAGCTGATAAATAGATCTGATTTCCATTTCTATTTTCTTGGCAGAGTCAGTGCTATCATCCTGCCAATATGTTCCCAAACCTGCACCCATTTACAAAAAAAGTAAACAAACAAACAAACAAACAAAGTACGTGCAAAGTAGGCTGTGTACATCCTGGGAAACTGAGATGTGCTGTCATAAATTTGGAGCGTGACAGCCTTGGCAAAGACACTCAGGCACCTGGGATCATGGCAGGAAGGAGCTGGGCTCCTGAGGCCACCCTGTGGGGCTATCCTTAGCTATCCTGAGGGGCTGCTTGGGGAATATCCTGTGGGCTGCAGGTGCTTTTACGATCATCTCCCTCACTTTGAAAAATAACTTATTTACCAGCAAGGAACCCAGCTCTGGTGGCTGACTGTTATTTCCTGTTGTTTCCAAGTCCGTGACCCTAATTGGCCAGTCATGGTTTACTTTTGACGTCTTGGCCGCTTCTCAGGCCAGAGTCAATGTTCCTGGCTAAAAAGCTGCAAAACACACATCTCATGCATTAACCACCATATTCAAATCAGCCACTGACAGGAGGGAAGGGGGAAATTTGCTCTCTTCACTGCAACCTTTTTCAAATCAAAAGTCTCCTGTCGCTTGACTTGGCCTATCTGGAGCATGACAGACAACGTCAAGAGAACCAAGTGCTTTGTGTCAGACCCAAGTGTATCCTCAGAAGGCTGGGCCTGCTCAAGCACTTGGAGGGGGCACGAGGAGAAACTCACCATTTCTGGGCCCACCTTTCCTTCCTTCATTGTTATTGTGGCACGTGGCACAAATTGAAATGGAGCCACTTTCAATGGTGATCAATCTCAGGGACTACAGAGGTGACATTAAATATTCTTGAAAACAAAAACAACCCCAAACCAGAAAACTAGAAAGGCAGGAGCACCCATCAGTCAGGGTGATCTCTGGCCAGCTGTGGCTCGAGCTGAGTTTTAGAGGCTCCCTCGGTGCTAGGCAATGACCGTGGCACATGGAGAGCAGTGGAGGATCCTGGGGGTGCTCAGGGGCCAGGGTGAGTCGCATGGTGGCTGCAGCTGTGTACGGGGAGAAGGAAGCATTTCAGTATGTAAATACCCATCAGACCCTCTGCTAGGGTGGTGTCTCTAGTTATCAAAAATGATGTGAAATGTTATTGAGCCACATCAGAATGAGAACCTTCATTTGAAAGTATATGTGCAAGCGTCCAATTGGGGAAAATAGACAACTCACCATCTATACTTCAGAGTTGAAGTATAGAAGAAAACAGACTCACTCTTTTAGGAGGGGCCAGGGTAAAAGATGGCCTCAGAGAGAGCCTGTGTCCAGAGGAGAGGTCTGGGGTCTGCCCTGAGAGCCCGACTGTGGCAGATGGAGCTCATATCACCTCCTTCGTGAACGCTGGTGCCTATTAAAAGTCCTGGACTCCCTGAGTTCCAAGAGAGAACAGCCCCCCTCCATGCCATTGCTGTGAAAGCCCTCCGCCCTCTCCTGCCTCCCTCTCTCCTGGGACCACACTGGGTCCCCGCCTGGCGTGGGGCCTGCCATCTGGCCTGCCAGAGCAAATGACACATGCATCTGTCAGAGCACGATTTTAACAAAGAACACAGAGATCAATTAGAATGAATCATGGATGGTCCTCCTCCCTGTTCTAAAAGCCTTAGCACTTTATTACTGAGATCATCGTATATATATGTCATAGAACTCTTGAGTTTTGGGATTGGAAGGCTCTTGAAAAATTCAGTCCAACCACTTTATCTAACAGCCCAGAAAGACTGAGCCATGTGAATTAGGCCTCACAGGGAGGCAGGAGTAGAAGAGGATGAAAACTTCAAGGTGGGACTTATCATCTCTCTTGACTCTGAGCCCAGAGCCCCTACCTTCCTCCCTGGGATGGCAGGAAGGCCAAGGACAGGATGGTGCCTGGTAAATATCATGTTGCAGAGATCAGCAGGCCCTTTGACAGCTGAGACCCCATACTCAGATTCTGGACATAGGAGCTACTGCAGCAAAGTCATGTGCAGAGACCTAGCACAGAGCTTCCTTGAGGGGTCCTCCACTGACTCCAGGACGGACACCCAGAAAGGATGCAATGGTGTAGGTTCTCTTTGTACTGGGAGGGCACAGGCAGACAGGGCCACTCTGACCCACTCTCCATCCTCACCTGGGAGCATCTGCTGTGGCTTTCCATTCCTGAGAACCTAATTAGGCCTCATGTCAAACCAAAGAATGGCAAGGAAGATGCAAAAGCAAATAGTGAGCTAGAAGTGAAGTGTGGCTCGCTGGGTTCTGCGTCTTTCTTGCCATGTTCTCCAGCCACCGCAGGGACTCACAGAGGCTCGGGAAGTAAGCAGGCTGGGGCGCAGCTAAGTTGTCCCAACCTTGGTGCAACAAGTGAAACCCTAATGCAACGAGGCTAACAGAGTGATGCGGACGGACCCCTGCCTCCTTCTAGTAGGAAAAGATTCTCTGAGGTAGAGGGGAGAGTGGAGGGTTTCTCGCAACAAGCCAATGCAGGCTTCTCGTGTCCATCTGAAGGAAGGAAGTAGAGGCCTGGAGATCCTGGGGCAGAAAAGCAACTGATGCTTTGCTCAGGACCGAGGCAAGGCCACCAGCACCCCATGGCCTAGGACACCTTGGCACAAAGCAAGCCCAGGGCTGAGGGCGGGAGCCAGAGGGAGCTTCACCTCAAGGAGGAGTGAGGCCGGATTCCCAGAGCGTACTGTAAAGATGCTGCGAAGATACCAAGTTATTGTCAGTCACTGATTTCTTGAAGGGGCTTATCTACAAGAATTACATGTCACGTTGGTTGAAATTTTAATAGCGGATTTATTCTTACTGTTCATGATAAAATTAGTTGGAAAAACTTAATTACTTAATTTATAAATAAAATCGTACTAATTTCATATATACACACAGACCCTTCACTGCTTTGAGTACAGGACCATGTTAGGCTGCCACCACCTGGTGGCAGCGTACCTAAATACAGGATCTGCTTTTGAGGAGGTGAATTAACCCTTTAGAAGGCAGAGTCTATAAAACTTAATATGGTAGGTGACGGCAAATGTCAAAGCAGGATGAGCTTCCTGTTTGACACAGAAGGAACTGAGGTGACTGGGGGAGGAAGGCAATGCCAGGGAGGAAAGAGCTCCAAGCCATGTGTCCACCCGACACAAGAGGGTGCTCTGTGGATTTTTCTTTTTGCCACACCCATGAGATTTTCTTTCCTTGCCTTTGGTCTTCTATCTCTTAAATCCTGAAAACAGTTACTACAAAGAGTAGCAACTGCTGTCCAAGGAACAGAAGCCATTAAGATCTTAAGACATCCCAACACTGATGAACAGGGCTAGTGTCATGACGCACCAGGGATGCAAGATATTCACCATGCTCCCACATCCAGGCTACTCACCAAGGTTGTACCACATGTCTCTGATTTCAAAGCCAATCTGTCTCCTCATATCTCCGTACCTGGAAATCAGGGAAAAGAAAAACACTGAATCACTCCAGAGAGCATCTGAAAATCGCAATGGAATTAGTTTTAAGTGCAGTTAAAGCCTTTTAGCACTGAGACAAATAAAGAGAGTGTCAAAGCTTCAACTTCTCTTGCCACCAAAAGGAATCAAAGGAGGAGGGATCTAGCTGGGGGAATCTCACTTTCTCATCACTGAGGAGTACACGACATCGTCCCTCCCGTGGGAACGTGGGGGAAGTTGTGGAGAGTCATGAAAGCATTTCCCTTTCTTCAGTCTCTTGGCTCCTGGGTCCAAGGGGGAGCTTGGTTCCATGCATGTTGTTAGCGTCTAGGCACTGCAGACACCACATAATATCCTACTGCACACAACAGGTTTTTTTCCAAAGTTAAAATTAAATCCAGAGTCAGGGCAGACCTCTTCCAAAGTTCTTGCATTCCTCTATGTCATTTTAAATGTAAGGAAGGGCTTAACACCAAAAGATGCCAACAAATCTTCCACTGTTTTTGTTTTTCAGGGAAAATAAATGCTAATTTTCCTCCCAAAGGGCGCACAGAGGAGGTGTGTGTTTCATGAGTAAACAGAATTTGATGCTCCAGAAGATAAACCTTTATTAGTTTGTGAGCAATTTAACTTTTTCTTTTATTGCCTAAGGAAAAAGCTGATTATATTAAAAATAATAATTTGCAAAATGATCATACAGGATTACAGTTGAGCAGCTGTGTCATCGAGCTTGCTCTGCTCATCCTTGTGTCAGGAGATGTGAGAAGGAAAGCACTGATTATAGACGAACGCGCTGTGGCTCTCGAGACGAAGATCCTGGACGGTAAATCAACAACCTCGGCCTGCTGCCACCTTATTAGAGAAGTCTCTGGTGCCCTAAGCACCTGTCTGTCACTCATGGCGTGAGCAGGCTACAGCCAGAGTGATCATCTCAACCACAGAAGATCAATCTCGCCTGGCAGCTCTGCTGTGGTGCGTGGGAGGCCACATGCCTTGGCCCACAGTGCCGGTGGAGAAAAGGAACTGGAGCCTACGCCACTCGCTACCAGGACACGCTAGCTCTAAGCGCAGCCCTAAACCAGGTGAGCACTGATGCAGGCAGACTCGGTTAAGGGGGGTGGATCTCAGATGGGGAGACGGCCCAGCATTGAGGCCACAGTAGGAGAGGCCCATCCGTGGTTGGCGAAAGCACGCAGGCAGCAAAGCTACTGGATCCGGGTGGGTGGGAGAGAGGAAAGCACCTGCCTAACTCACGCCCCCAACTGCCCAGGAGACACACGACCTGAACACTGCCTGGAAGCTTATACTGCTGGCTCCCCTTCCCATTTTGCTCCTGCACTAAGACAAAGGGATCCCAGCGGCTGCTGCGGCCAGGGCTGGGCAAGGATGTAGCTGGCTGTGGGGTGACCTGGCAGGCTGGCATCCTTGAGGTTGGTGAGGTTCTCGCTGTGCAGGTGGGTGAGTCACCTTCCAGCCAAGCAGGTGTTGGGCAAGCCCAGGAACGTGGCATCAGAAAGAGGTGGCCCCCCCGAACACAAACAGCCCCTGCCCCCGTGTTCCCCAGCAGAGGTGAACTGTTCACAGTGGGATCGGCCTGGCATGTACTGACCCACTCAAGCTCTGCACATGCTTCTCCATCCCAGCGACACAGAGTTCTTCTCATTCTGGGATGATTCCCTCAAAATAGGAAGGCCCAGGCCAGGTGCGGTGGCTCACTTCTGTAATCCCAGCACTTTGGGAGGCCGAGGCAGGTGGATCACCTGAGGTCAGGAGTTCAAGACCAGCCTGGCCAACATGGTGAGACCCTGTCTCTACTAAAAATACAAACATTAGCCAGGCGTGGTGGCACGTGTCTGTAATCCCAGCTACTTGGGAGTCTGAGGCAGAAGAATTGCTTGAACCTGGGAGGTGGAGGTTGTAGCGAGCTGAGATTGCACCACTGCACTCCAGCCTGGGCGACAGAGCAAGATTCTGTCTCAAGAAAAAAAAAAAAAAAAAAAAAAGGCCCAATGCTAGGCTGAACTTCATCAGTGTCTGTGCCTTGCTGGACCCGGCTCAGTTACTTCTCTCAGGTCCCAGAATGATTAGAATGATAATGATTCCAGGGAAATCCTAAAGTTCAGACATCCTAAAGTACAGGAGACTCAGCTGCAGTGGATTTCCCACTTGCGGTTTGGGAAATTCAGGAATGACTTGCTGTATTTCCAGAGCTGGCACCACAATCTGGATTTGGAAGGCCAGGTGCATCCGCTCCTCCCCATCCTCTTTGCCCCTCCCCACCCCTCCCTGCTGCTCCCCACCCCTCCCTGCCTCCCTGCACAATGCCTCTCCATTGGGTGGTGAAGGAGGTTGAGGGGTGAGGGAGTTCCATTCTCAGGTAGACTTTACTGTCGTGTAGGTGGAAGATGACAGCCACTGGCAGTATTTGAGAACTGGGGGATTAGCAAGGACAGGAGAGCACACCCCTCAGGAGAGTCGGGCCTGCGGGCGTCAAGGTGCTAAAGATGCGGTTTTAATTGTCAAACAGGACAAGGGCGCTCTAGCCCGGAGCACAGGCAGTGAGGGAGAGCGGGGAGTTGAGGGGAGGGGCCGGCTGGATGTCCCTGGCAGCGAGAGGGATCTTTTCCTTGGTTTTAATAAGAAGGCAGCTTTGATGAATCTATACATGCCCCAGAATAATCCCCAAATAAAGTCACAGCTGTCACCAGACCTCAAGAGGGCTTCCCAAGCCATTTCTTCGTTCTTCCCACGGAGGAGGAAAAAAGGATAATTGAGAGTGTAGGGCTAATAAAGCTTATTGCCTGGAAGCAGAACCCCGGGCTGGCGGCAGCCCTGGGGACCATAACTAAGTTCCTCTCTAGCAATAAACAGCCTAAGGGACTGCACCAGTTGTACAGAGAGAAGCAAAAGGACATGGCCATCCTCACCGGGAAGTAGCAGAGAATCTAAGTCTTCAGACTCCCACACCCACAGCACGCACCCCCGGGACCAGGGACTTTCCGTGCCTCCACAGCACGACACAGCATCGCATCTTTCAAAGTGCTTTCCTTTCACTTGATTTTGGAATCAGACTATGAGCTGAGCAAGCCGACACCTCTGTGCCCATTTTCTCAATAAGAGAGCTGAGATTCACAGTGGGGAACACACATGCCTGACTCCACCGAGCCAGGATGGCCTGGAGCTTCTCACCTGCGCCCACCCACGGCATGACTGAGCAGGAGAACGTATGCTTAGGAGGCACACTTCCTACCACCTAGGGAGATCTGGGATCCCACATCCAGGCTGTAACCTGGACATAAAATTGTGTGAATTTGGTCCCTGTGGTCTAACCTTAGCACCTGGTTTCTTGCATCTTCACTCCAAGAAACATACCCCCGAGCGACAGCCCAGGCTTGGGGGTAGGGCCAGCCTGAGCCTGAATCTAAGCACACCGGGCAATTTACTCGACCACTCTGACCTCCGTCTCCTCCTCTGTAGTGCTGGGAGAATGGTACATGATGCTCAGTCCTAGGTGTTTGTGAACAACAAGAGAGTGATGGTGTCCCTGTCTTATCTGGCAGGCACTGGAGCCACGCTAGGTCCTTCCTTTAAAATCTCAGGCTGGGCATAATATACCCCTCATGGTTGCAATGGTCATTTAGATCGATTCACTTAGTGAACATTTACTGAGCACTTGGGCCAGACACAAAGCTAATGCAGAAATATGAATATTCATATTGGAATATTAATATTACTATAATATGGAGAACAGACAAGACCCACAAACCACAGCGGGCTATAAGCACGGTAAGAGAGACGAACATTAACAAAATAATCACACAAGATAAACATGTATAGATATAGAGATAGAGGAATTGTTTTTGTGAAGGCCAGGATCACGGCTTTGTAGGGAAAACATGGGAACTGTGAGAAAATTTAACAGTGGGCTCAGCTTGGCTCTGGCAGTTCTCTAGGCCAGTAATATTTGCTCTGAGATTTGAAGAAGGAGAGATGAAATCTGGACGAAGAGCGTAGGGAAGAGCATTCCGGGCAGAAGGACCAGCAGGCGCCAAGGCCCCGCGGCAGGTGGGGAGTAGGTGAGTGCCCGGTGGGTGTGGCTGCAGAACACAGAGCTGGCTCCTTCAGTGGGAGAGGCCGGGGGTGAGGGGGGTGCACTGTGAGCAGAGGCTGCAGGAGGCAGGTGTTTTTAAAGCGCGCCCCCCCCCCCGCCACTTTTTATTAAGTTTCATAAACTTTTCTGACATAAAAAGTACATGTATTAACCAGCACATATATTAATATATGTGTATGTGTATAAAGTTTTATGAAATGATGCTTAACCTTACTGCCTGCAATGAATGCTGGTATTTTTTCCTAGATTCTATTTCACTGAAAAAAGAAAAAAAAAGTCTATTGGTCATGACTAGTGTGGGTTGGACTGTGTCCCCTTTAAAGCTATGTTGAAGTCCTAAACCCTGGTATCCATGACTGTGACCTTATTCGGAAATAGTCTTTGCAGATGTACTCAAGGTAAGATGAAGTCATACTGGAGTAGGGTGGCCTCTAGATCCAGTGACCTGCGTCCGTATAAGGAGAGGGAGATTGACAGACACAGATACATAGGAAGACAAGGGAGAAGGCCACAGGAAGATGGGTAGGGATTGGAGTGACACAGCCACAAGCCAAAGAACGCCGAAGACCGGGCAGCCACTGGAAGCCAGGAGGGAGGTAGGGAACCTCCAGAAGGAACCGATCCTGCCCACACCTTGATTTTGGACTTCTGGCCTTCATAACTGTGAGACAATAAATTCAAGTCACCCGGTTTGTGTTCACTGTTACGGCAGATCAGCCGAGGAAACAGATGTGATGGCCCTTTAAGTGAATATTCTGACCCAATCAAAGGTTGAGACCTGCAGTTTGAAAAATGCTTTCCTAAGGAAAGAGCATAGAATGTGAAGGCCTAAGACCAAGGTGTGAGGAGCCCCCTGCCACTCGATGCTGGGGTTCAGGGGTAGGAATCTGACAAGCGAGAGCAGACACCAAAAAGCTTGGAGAGAAATTCAGGAGAGTTCTGAGAGCGAAGAAAAGCGTGTTCTGAGATAGAGGGAAAGAAGAAATCTGTTGAGGATGGAGGAGAATATCTAGGAGGCTCAACACCCTTCCACCTGCTTGGGGGCAGCTGGGACCTGGCTGAGGTTCTAGGGGAATGCAGTGCCCAGAGCCAGCATCAGAGTGGCTGGGAGGTGGGGAAAGGAGACAAGGAGACGGCTGAGATGGACCTAAAGGAAGCTGGAGGGAGCTGATGGCTGGGGTGAGGCATTTTTAACTTCATGGGAAAGACTGGTGGGTTCTTAAAGAGGTGAGAGGGGTGGGACCTCAAATGGGAACCAATGAATGGGAGTAAACCTTGCCAGACACAGGTCTGATGTGACAGTGCCTACCTGCCTGAGGCAGGACACACCACCACCGGTGCATGTGGGACACAGTGAGCTTTTCTGACTTGAAGTTGGCACAGGTCACCGCTTGTTAAGTCTAACTCCCTGAGTCTCCTTCTAATAAGTGAATTTAATTTTGAATAATTTCAGTCTCTTGAAAAAAATTAGCACAGACACAAATTAAATTAATCACATCTCCTGTTACAATCAGGAATATACAGTTGCAGCTTCTGATTAGGTCACACTGCAAAATGGGGCTTGCATAGCATGTTTATTTCCTGTTAGTTTCCTTAAAGGTAGTATCTAGAATTTGACTTAATCTCCTGGAGGTGCAGAACCCAGTGTTTGGTCAGAAGGGGATATTTCGGTCCCATTGTGAAAGCTATCCTCTTAGAACACTGCAGAATTGTATAGTTACAAAAAAACAAAAACAAAAACAAAACCTCCCCAAAACTGAAAGCAGCCTAGGGACCAGGTGGGGAGGAGGTCTTTGTGGATGGCCTCTCTGCACTGAGCTGAACTTTGCCATCAAACTTTAACCTCTCGTGCTGAAACTTTAAGTGAGCCCTTTATGCTGAGATATGCAGGAGGCCCAATTCATGAACCCCTTTCCTCTTCTGGTCCTGAACACAGAAGCTCCTTTGCAGTCTTTCAACATACTGCCCCATACCAGGGTGCACGTGTCTTGCATATCAAAACTGTCAAGCTGGCTGCTAATCAAAAGTCATCCCTTTTACATTTTGGTCATATTTCCTGAGCCTCAATAAGGTAAAAAAGTCTAGGGGGCTGGATTGGGAGGAAGAGCTGCTGGTCAGGTTTAGAATTCTGTTAATGTCTCTGTCCTTCCTTGGGAGTCACTAGCACCAAGGATGTCTGAAGGTTGAGCCAGTTAAAATTTCATATTATGGACTTGATTCCTAGGGGTTATTTATTTTGTGGTACACTGGCGAATATCATACTCAATTTGGGTCTGCCATAATCAGTTCTCTGTGTGGTATCGCCCATTCTTTTATTTACTCCCATGCACGTTGGGGAATGTCTTTAGAATGAAAATCCTAATTATCTCCCCAACCTCAGTCATTAGGAGGATGGAGCAGGCAGGTCTCCTGATGCTGGAATTTCTATTGTTTTGAGCCATAAAGCTGTGGACCAAGCAGAGGTGAGGAGCTGCAGGGCTTGGCAAGGGGGAAGGGAAGCGTAGGCTGAGGGGTTGGGGATGCTCCCTCGGATGCCTTAGGTTGGACTCACAAGCCCTAGAGTGAGAGACAGGCCCCAGATGGAGGCAGTGCTGAGCCTACTAAGTGGGTGTGAAAGGAGCTGGGCACATTCCTCAGCCCCGGGCTCAAAACTCCCTGAGCCTAGCACAAACACATCCCATGGCTCTCAAACTCCCTGAGCCCAGTATAAACACCACCTGGAAAGTCTCCGATAAGGGGACAGCCGTTCAAGGTTACTGAAAGCGCAGGAGCCAAAAGAATTTCTTTGTTCCCCTACAACTTTCGGGCTATAAAAAGCAAACGCTCGCATTGTTCAGGGCCCTCTTGTATACTGTGTAAAGGAGGGACCAAGTTCGAACTTGTAGTAAAGATCCTTGCCGCTTGGCTTTGACTCTGGACTCTGGTGGTCTTCTTTGGGGAACAAACAGTCTGGGCATAACAGGTGTGTCATGGCTCCACCTTTAGACCACATGGCTTTCCCCCTAGAAACAGACAGGTGCATGCATCTTGCTCCATGGGGCTCCAAGTCAGCGCTCACCATTTGCTCAGAGCGTGAGGTTGACTCCCAGACCACGAGCCCCCACGCCCTGCCCCAAGCTCCAAGTCGCCCAGGTCCTGCTGCTCCCTTACACTTCGACAACCCAGATCATGTCTCTGCTTATATGTAGATGGCGCCATGCCCTTTGGCATTCGATGTTCCCCGGCACACCTCTCAGCTGCCTTCACCACCCAGCCGGGAAGCTCAAGCTGCCAGGAGGCCTCTGTCTCCCATGGCTGAGTCCCACAGGCCATCTCCGGGCTGCCAAGGCCCTCTGTCACCACTCCATGTGTGCCCCACTCCACTCATTATTTTTGCTTCTCCATTTACCCCACTAGACCATGACCTTCGTTATGAGGTCTGTGTCTTTGTCCCCAGCACCAGGACCATGGCCCGACTGAGCACAGAGCGGGCACTGAATCCCTTTTAACCAGACAATTTTAAATCACATTTCTAGGTACTGTATGTGCCCGAGAAAATTTAAGCACTGGGGTAGGACATCTTCACATTATTTCTTATGCAGGTTTTGCTATTTAGAAACAAAATTTGCAAATGGACTATGAAGGGCCGAAGGCTTATCAAGTGGCATAAAGACTGCAACAAATAAGGCGGACCCTCCACGCGTGTGTGCCGCGCGGCCTCAAGGTCAAGGCAGCCTTATCTCAGGCTCCGGGGCTTTGTCCTGGATCTCCTGTCACCTCCACAAGGGGAGCTCTGGAGAGGCCCCTCAGACAGCACAAAGCCCCGAGGCTATCCTGCCAGGGTCTGCAAAGACAACTTGTGAATTGCCTGGGGACTTTTCCTGGGGAAACTCCAGAGTCTCCTGTTGTTACCATTGTGTCAAAGAGAATATGAAAGCCCTAAGGAGAGACCCTGGGTGACTCCTGAGGGGGCGATACCAGCTGGCTGTGTTTAATTTTCTGTGGCTTTGAAGCTTCTGAATCCACGCCACTATGTGGGAAGCAAACGTTTTCTTTAGCAGCCAAAGCCCTTCGAGGTTAATGTTCTTTTTCTTTTTTCTTTTCTTTTCTTTTTTTTTTTTTGAGACAGAGGGTCTCACTCTGTCAGCCAGGCTGGAGTGCAGTGGTGTGATCATGGTTCATTGCAGCCCCAACGCCCTGGGCTCAAGAGATCCTCCCACTTCAGCCTCTGGAGTAGCTGGCACCACACGTGCGCGCCACCACGCCTGGAGAATTTTTGTATTTTTTTGTGGAGAAGCGTGTTGTCATATTGTCCAGGCTGGTCTCAAACTCCTGGAGTCAAGCTATCCTCCCATCTTGGCCTTCCCACGTGCTGGGATTACAGGTATGAGCCACTGCACCGGTGTTAATGCTTGTCTCGATGTTGCCTTAGGCTCTTAACACTCACACCAACAGGAGGAAGGGCCCAGCACAGAGCTGCCCTGCTAGGGCTTGCGGGGTGCTCAGCCCCAAATTGTTTTATTCTAGAATCCACTAAGAAGATGCCCGTTCTTTTGAGGCAGATTTCCAGTTTAAATTCACCTGTCTTCTCCCGCAGGCATCTCCAAGGCCAGGAGCTGCAGCGTGCTTGGCAAAGAGTGGGCTCTGAAGACAGCTGGGGCTGGGCTCGGGTCCCAGCTTCACCCTACAGTGGGCCCTGGGCACGTGGGCAGGCGGCTCCACCTGCTGTGGCCGAGCTGTCCTTTCGCTGGACGGGACAACAGGGGGCGTGTGCTGAAAGAGGTGTGTCTGCACCTAGTGGATTCACAGTGCATTGAAGTGCATTGTGCTTCACTTGCTTAGTGTGCACTGGTCACTACCTTCTGCACTACAATTCCCAGCATGAAGACAAATCAACAACAGCAACAACCACAAAGCGCCATCCCTCCCTTCCCCTGGGCCCCGAGGGAGTGTGCATTCCACAAAGCAGGAGCCCGCGCCTCTGCCCAGCCAGTCTCCAGAAGATGTAGCCTGGAGAAGTCTGTCTCTTGATGCTAGAAGCCAGGACGAGCGGCAGCCACCTGTGCAGGCCCCGAGGTGGGGGGCTACAGCTGCTGCGTGCCGCTCCGGTAGTCAGAGGCAAGCACCCACTCTGCCTACACCATTCTCAATGCTCGGCTCAGCAAGTGCATTTCTTGTTTCTGAACAATGATCACTGTTTGCATGGATGGCTGTCAGACAGGAATCACCCAGCTGAGGAAGCCTGGCGGAAAGATGGCCAGGTGAAAGGTGATCTTTAGTTAGATAGGTGCAGACCAAAAGCTTGAAGGTTCTAAAAGCAGCCCAGGTGAAAATCGTGGGCCCTGAACTGCCTAGATTAGAATGCTGCTTTGCCACATTCTAGGTGTAGGACTGGCCAAGTGGCTCGGTCACTGTGTGTGACCTTCTTCATCTAGAAACTAGGGCAGATATGAGGGCCTAAGGAATAGTTTTGCTTTTTAATGATTACAGATGAAAAATGCGCATGAAATGCTTAGAAAGTCATTGACATAAAGTACAGGCTGAGTAAATGATTTGCTGAAATACACTCATGCTTTGCTAATGACAGGGATATGTTCTGAGAAACATGACGCTGGGTGATTTTGTCATTGTGTGAACATTGTAGAGTGAACTTAAACCGAGATACTACAGCCTACTACACAGCTCTGTCATACGGTATAGCCTACTGTTACTAGGCTACAAACCTGTACGACATGTTTGTAAGGTACCATGTGACTATAATAAATACCACAGGCAAATGTAACACAATGGTGAGTATTTGTGTATCTAAACAAAGAAAAGTTACAGAAAAACACAGCATGTAGTCTGTGGTTATGTAGTGCGTGACTATAATTCTTTTCTTTTTTTTTGAAAGGAGGTCTTGCCATGTTGCCCAGACTGGAGTGCATGGCAATTCACAGGTATGACGATGGTGCACTGCAGCCTTGACCTCCTGGGCTCAAGTGATCTTCTTGCCTCAGCCTCCCAAGTAGCTGCTATTACCACTACTGGCTGAGGACCAGAGCCCAGCTCATGACTATAATTCTTACTCTCCAGAGATAATGTGCTTTGGATTTGCCCTGAAAGTGAGATACAGACTCACAGGATATGAGAAAGAGCAGCCACCACCTTCTGAAACTCTTTCTGGAATCTCTAACCTCAGTTAGCAGCACGGAGTTGGCCAAGCCTTAGAAGGGTCGAGATATTGCAGAGTATTTATATGACAAACAGTGACTGATGACTCGGCAACACCACAGCAATTTCAGAACTCTTCTCCAAAGGACTTATGAAAAGAACACCCACTTTCAGAAGATCGAAACCATCCTGGCTAACACGGTGAAACCCCGTCTCTATTAAGAAATACAAAAGGGCGAGGTGGTGGCGGGCGCCTGTAGTCCCACTTAGGCCGGAGAATGAACCCGGGAGGCGGAGCTTGCAGTGAGCTGAGATCCGGCCACTGCACTCCAGCCTGGGCGACAGAGCCAGACTCCGTCTCAAAAAAAAAAAAAAAAAAAAAAGAAAAGAACACCGACAGCAGTGAGAAATTAGTGAAACTGAGGCAAAAAGACAGGAGCAAGACCCTCCGGGTGCCCAAACACGGGAAGGAAGCCCATGCAACAATTGTGTTTCTTGAGACTGAATCATGAGCAGTGCATGATGCAAACTGGGGTTACAGAGCGGAAGGAGCCGGCAAGGATCTCAGCCTTCATGGAGCTTCGGAGATGTTTATTTACAATGATACAAGGTGCCACTTCAGTCCATTCAAAGCTCCTGCCCGGAAGAAGACAGGGGTTTTCTGCTGCCAAGAAGGAACCACCAATAACTCCCCAATGAGTTGTTCAACAATCCCAACAGAGCCAAGAGCTTTCATCAGAAGCTCCTTTCGAATTGAAGAATTAAGCACTAAAGTGAACCATATGTGAAATGACATCAGAATAGCGCACAGCAAAAGGAATTATCTCCGGAAACTGAAATTCTGCGTTGCACTAATAGTCTTGAATTACACTGACTTGGAACCTTCCAAGATGAGTCCTGCAATTTTAGATCTTGATTTATGGGTTAGAAAAGGCAAAACCTGATTCATGATTTAAAACCACCCTTTCATTACACCGCGATTACATCTCAATTTGTACCAAGTTGGCTTAGAAACGACATGAAAATTATGCTATTAGAGTTGGAGGCTCCTGCCCGCAGTTTCAGAGCTGGACGAGAACTTACTTGTTAAGGATTTTGGCTCTCTTGGCACTTGAAAAATTCTCCAGTTGCAGGGACTCTTGAGTAAGGAAAGCAACAGCCAGGTGAAAGTAGTTGTTCCACAGCTGAAAACCAAAAAGGAGGAGATGCTAAGTTGTTAAACAGCTTGATACAGGATCTCAACAATGCTCTCAGACATTTATCATTTCCTCACACACACTTCTGAAAAGTTAAAAAAACGCACACTCACTCTATACATGTTGCTAACCAGCCCCCCATGGTGTAGTTCAGGCCTGAGTGTGTGGGCTCGGAGGCCACAGTGCACATATTCAAATCCCGGCTCTGCCATTTACTTGGACAACTACTCTAACCTCTTTCTGCCTCAGTTTCCTCATGGATGAAATGGGAATTTCAAGAGTATCTATCTTATAGGAGTGCTCAGAAGATCAAAGAAGTAAATATATGCACAGAATTTAAGGCGGTATGGTACAGAGCATGTGTAAGCACTTCATCAATGTTAGTTTATTTATTTATTTATTTATTTATTTTGAGATGGAATTTCCCTCTGTTGCCCAGGCTGGAATGCAGTGGCATGATCTTGGCTCACTGCAACCTCTGTCTCCTGGGTTAAAGCAATTCTCCTGCCTTAGCCTCCTGAGTAGCTGGTATTACAGGTGTGCACCACCATGCCTGGATAATTTTTGTATTTTTAGTAGAGATGGGGTTTCACCACGTTGGCCAGGCTGGTCTCGAACTCCTGACTTCAAGTGATCCACCTCCCTCAGCCTCCCAAAGTGCTGGGATTACAAGTGTTAGCCACCATGCCGGGCCAATGTTAGCTTTTATTAATGTAATTATGAAGCTCTTCAGTTAAGAATAGTATAGATTTCATGCCGGGCATGGTGGCTCATGCCTGTAACCCCAGCACTTTGGGAGGCCGAGGCGGGCGGATCATGGGGTCAGGAGATCAAGACCATCCTGGCTAACATGGTGAAACCCTGTCTGTACTAAAAATACAAAAAATTAGCCGGGCGTGGTGGTGCGCACCTGTAGTCCCAGCTATTTGGAGGCTGAGGCAGGAGAATGGCGTGAACCCGGGAGGCAGAGCTTGCAGTGAACCGAGATCGTGCCACTGCACTCCAGCTTGGGTGACAAAGCGAGACTCTGTCTCCAAAAAAAAAAAAAAACAATAGTATAGATTTCCAAAATTTAGGATGCTACTATACCCCCAAATCATATATACACTAGACAAGGAAAACAAATGTAAAAAGATCAAATATTTCGTGTTTCAATACACCCATATTTCAAGGGTTTAGGGACTACATATGTGTGGTTTAAAAGACTATGGCCTTTAGAAGAAAGTTGTGGGTCTCTTTTCTCATTTAAAAACCAGGGATAATATTTATTATACCAAAGGAGATAGCTGCAAAGAGTTCTATAAAAATAAAGCGTGAACATTATATTGACCCTATTTGTAATGACCTGAGAAGTAAGTGGCAATTTAAGAGCATTTGTAGGATTTGAGAAAAGTCTGTTGGGTTTGCATTTATCCAACACTTCCCATGAATGGCACACTTTCTATAGTCATGCACCAGCTCATTTGATTACCACAGAATAACCAAGTAGGTGCTGTCATCTCCATTGCAGAGCTGAGATTTAGAGACCAGCCCAAAGCTACAGGAAACAAATGAAGCAGAATGGGGGTCTGAGCCCGGGACCCCCAACCTCAGAGCCCACAGTGGGGCTCTCTTTTTTTTTAGCCCCCTTTATAAAGAAAGGGGAGCACCAGCTAATAAAATACAAGTCATTCCTTTTGTTTTTGGGACTTCCACTGATTTCAGCCTTGCCACAGCACTAGCAGGAATCACTGGCTGCAGCCACCTGTATTCTGAGAATCATGGTCAGGGGCTCAGCCAGAATAGGACCCATGCCTGCAAGGACACGGAACAGATCTTAATTCCTACCTGCTCCCTTTAACAACAATAATAGCAACAGCAGCAACAACAACAAAACACGAATGCTTCTTTTTACATGACAGCTTCACCAACTCCTAATTCGTTCTTTTCCTATATAGGACCAGGACTGCCTTGGAGGCAGAGCACTCATGGTAGTGGTGGTGGTGTTTAAATTAAGATCTGTTCTGGGTACGTGCAGACATGGGTCCTGTTCTAGATGGGCCTCTGACTGTGACTGTCAGAATGCAGCTGACAGCAGGCAGCAATTCCTGCTAAATCCTCCTCAAACAATAAATACGTGTGTCACACCTGCCAAGGGGCAAAGCTCTATGTGGGCCCTGAAGCACATGGCTTGCAAGGTGTTTGGGCTCACGGTGAGAGTCCAAGGGGCCATCCTCCTGAAACAGGAAGAAAGCCAGGGAGAACCAGCACGCCGAGAAACAGGCTCCCCCACCAGAGCAGCCACACCTACAACACACACAGGAGTCTACCCAGCAAGCCACGCGTGAGACCTGACCTAGAAAAAACTAGAAAAATGGCACAACAAATACCTAAATAGTCCAGTATGAGATGGGGAAAAAAATACTGCAAAGTATTCCCTCAAATACTATAAACTTCCCCCAAATTTATTTATCAATTCAATGGGATTCCAGCTAAAATCCAAGTGGTATGTTTTTAAAAGAGAAACTCAGCCATCTGATTTTAAACTCCGAATGGAACAGGACATGCACAAAAACAGCCAAGAGAATTCTGCAGTAGAAAACAAGTGGAAGGCGGGTCGTGGTGGCTCACGCCTGTAGTCCCAGCACTTTGGTGGGTGGATCACAAGGTCAGGAGATCAAGACCATCCTGGCTAGCACGGTGAAATCCCGTCTCTAGTAAAAAATACAAAAAATTAGCCAGGCGTGGTGGCGGGCGCCTGTAGTCCCAGCTACTCAGGAGGCTGAGGCAGGAGAATGGTGTGAACCCGGGAGGCAGAGCTTGCAGTGAACCGAGATAGCACCACTGCACTCCAGCCTGGGAGACAGAGCAAGACTCCGTCTCAAAAAAACAAACAAACAAACAAAAAAACGAGCGGAAAAGTAGTGACTCTGCTAGCTGGGCACAAAGGTAAAAGGATTAAGCCTCTATGATATTAACACAAAAAATGGAATTTATACACACATACATTTATAATTATGTTAATTATAATTTCAAAACATTGGAGAAAGGGTCATCTATTCATGAAATGATGTAGTAAGTTAGATCCTTACCCCTATACTAACTACAGAAATCCCAAATGGATTAAACACTTGAAAGGTAAAACAAACACAAAAACACAAAATCACAAAGGTATTAGCAGATTCTAATACAAAATAGTAAAATTTAGAAGTATATAATATTAAGGCAAGGAGAGAGTTGCCAAGTAAAACATAAAACCAGACAGCTGTAAAAGAAATACAGATTTTCTACAGATTTCACTGTAGAAAAATGAAATATTTCTATACGATAAGCCTAAAACCATGCCTAGCCTATATCAAGAATTCCAACTTATAAAAAAGGAGGACAGTCAAATACAAACTTGAGCAGAAGAAATGATCAGAGAGTTCACAGAAGAAACCCACACGGCTGCTAAGTATTCTTAGCCTAAATAATCATCAGAAAAATGCCAATAAAAACATAAATCAATCATTTTAAAGAAATCAGTGTTGAAGAAGATTCTAGATAGAAAGTGGCTGCTCTCAAACAAGGTTGGTGGGATGGCAAATTGCTAAAATCATGTCAGGAAGGAAAGTGCTCATTTTCCATCAAACTTAAAATGTCGTATCATTTGGCCTAGAGATCAACCTATTCCACAGCAATGCGTGCACTAAGAGGCACACGTATTGCGGCCTTCACGGCAGCACAGCTTGTGATTGTAAAGAACTGGAAACGGCCTCTAGGTTATCAGTGCAGAAATGGCTGAATAAATGTTGGTACATTCACATCGTGAATAAATGTTGGTACGTTCACATCGTGAATAAATGTTGGTACGTTCACATCGTGAATAAATGTTGGTACGTTCACATCGTGAATAAATGTTGGTACGTTCACATCGTGAATAAATGTTGGTACGTTCACATCGTGGAATATGACAGAGCTGAAAAACACAGAGTATGATCCAGTTCATGTTAAAGGCCAAAAGAAAACACACACAGGCCCATATAAATGCTGAAAGCGTGACCAAGAATTCAGAACGATGAGTTAAAAGTTACTCCTGCAGAGGAGCAGTGAGAGGCAGCAAAGAAGTAGGAAGGAATGTTTCCTGTTTTACCTGCTAAACTGATATTCAGCACATATACATTGTATCAGGAGAAAGTATGTTATTATGACACATGAAAACAAGCATTCAGCAGAGAAAATGATAAAAAAAATTACAAACAAGTAACATGTTTAGATATATGGCACCTGATATATTATTATCTAATTCTGTCCTATAATACCAATACAATAAAAATTTAAAAATTAAAAATTATAAAAATAAGGGCAATGCAAATAGAAAAGCAGGTGGCTATATAATTTTTGCTACTGGGTAACTTATTTTGGGGTTGGATCACCCAATGGGTAAACAAAAATTCTTCAGGTTCCTTTTGAGAGAGTGAACCATGTTGCCCAGGAAATAAACATGCCATTGGTATCTGCATGCCTTTCAAAAATTTGTAAACTATACTAAAATAACAACTAATAATAATGACCGATAAAATCATTATTAGCAGAAACACATGAAGAGTACAATGGAAGAGAGAGCCACACATTTTGGATGCACAGTAAGAAATCAGGCCAGGCAAAAATCAATCCTCACAGCATGCATGCGCGCGCGCGCGTGCACACACACACACACACACACACACACACACACACACACACTCTCTCTCTCTCTCTCTCTCTCTCTCTCTCTCTCTCACACTGCATGCACCAAAGGAGCATTTCCGAGGGACCATGGGGTCTCGGGGGCAGGGTCTCTGGCCTGCTAAAAGTCACTGCTAGTAGCACAAGGCCGAGAGAGGATATGGAGGGAACACAGAGTTATAAAAGCAAGCTGAGCTCGAGGTGCAGACCCGCGTCTCGTCCTCTGCTGATCCTCCCTCCACAGTAAGATGAGCTGAGACAATTTTGGCAGCTACACACACTGGGACTCGGTGGCCTCCCTGCTTGGAGAGTTCCTCCTTGTCACTCTGATTCAATAGCTTCTCTCTGAAACAACGCTATCTCCTTCCTTGCTAAATTAAGCAAATACTCCAAAGGCATAATTTTCACTCCTCAGGTTCCAATAGTACATACTATAAATTCCATTTCCGCATCTTGGATGGGAGACCAATTAAGTTCAAGGATTAGAAATACTGTAAGATATTGGCTCAGACCAGCAATTTGTTCCAACATGATTTCTCCACAAAGGTCGTGTCTACCTCTTCTCTTACCTGTAGCTCAAAGTTGGCTTGATCCAGAAATTTTTTGTTCAGCATATCTGCATACTGATTAATTGCTCGCAGGAAGACTCTGAAAGATCAAGAGAAAATTACATAATTATACACTTACGCTCTGGCACTTCGGTAGGTTTGGCATTTCAATTAGATACAATCCCAGACTGTCTGGAATGCGAACTCTCCAAGTCTTGCACAAAGCTGTGAGGTTTTGCCAATGAAAAGACCACGGAATTATATGCAGATGTTCTCCAAATTAATCAAGGAAATTAGCACATGCAGGATGAAAGAAACAGACCAAAATAACAGCTTCTGAAAGTAACATTTGAAAAGTATCACTTTAAAAAAAATCTAATTTAAAAAAAGAAAAAAAAAGGTGCAAATTAAATCTTTTTCTCAAGTTGCCATGTCTTAATGTTCTATGATGCCACTGATCTTTGCTTAGCTGGCTTTTTCAAGTTACCCATTTGAAAGCACTCTTCGCAAGGGGCTATCAGGCTTGGAAGAGGTTGCTGCAATATCTCTAGGCTTGGAAGCATCACTTACGACTTCAGTATCACTGGCCTACTTTCCGCATGCTAATTTTGACCACTATTTTACTAGAGAAAAAGTTAAAAGCTTTAGTAGACATGAAAGTGATTTGACAAGAATTTCATCAGGAATTTTAATTTCTTGATTCATTGATAATGTATAATTTTAACGCTCTATAATACCATGACTTTATATACTTTTTATAATGAAATATACAATTTGGACGATCACACATGACTCTAGAATACTGTTTCTCACATTCTTAATCATTCAATAGATTTGTTTTATAACCCTTGAAAGTGTTGACAATACTAAAGCTTCGTCCACTACTTTTTCAATGGCCCTTATCCCTTTGCACAAAGGCAGGATGCAAGAGGAATTAGCATTAGGTCACAGATAATAAACTTAATTCCACTTTCTCTATTTAGACAGCAGGGAACAGCCAGAGTAGAAGGGAAATGTAGGTTACTTACTAGTAACTGCTGTCCTCTGACAGCGTTATCTCTTCAGCTAAGTGCGCCTGGAGAAGCTCCCCATGCCCTGGCCATGTCACAGCTGCTAAAAGGCAGTGAGCCAGGAAGGAGGGAAGAAGAAATTCACCACCTGGGGTTTTAAGGAGGTCTCCATCACCACCTTCCACCACCACCTCCCGCCCATCACCCGCGGTCACTGCAGATTCTCTCACACTCACACCGCCTGCCGCTCTGAGAAAGGGATTCGCAGACATTATTTCATCAAGAAACCTATCAGCTGGATCTGGGACCAAAACAGCTACGACAAACGGCCCGTCACGGAGTTTGCTCTTTTGGTCACTAAAGAAACTGTAGGCAGAGTTATTTGACTTCTTCCCTGGGGACATTAAAATATAACCAGAAAGGAGGAATGAGTGTTTTTAAGTGACTATTAATGGAGGGATGCAGGCATTGCTGCCTTGTCCATTAACCAAGAGCAAGGGTTGGGCAGCAACATTCTTCAGCCTCAGGGTATGCCCGGTTAAATCTGAATAACAGCTCTTATTGTTGAATTCTGTAATTGATTGGAAAAAAGAAAAGCTGAATACAGGACATTTAGGGCATCCTGACAAATTAATAAAGGATCCAGGACAAAAGTTGCAAAATTCAGGACATACTTTGCATATAGTGGATGTCTGGCAACTCTAATCAGCCTCCAGTCTTGGGCTGGGGTCTGTTCTGTCACCCTCAGCCCCCCGAAGTACAGGGTATGAGCTAGAGAGATGGTCTAAGTAACCCATCTGACCTTGGTCACTGTGTTGAGAGAGCCTCTGGGGATGTACACGCAGCAACGCCAGGGATCACAGAAGAGCCCCCAAGTGTCAGTGGAATACAACACCTTGTCATTACAGGGTGGGCTGTGCCATGATGCATAAGGACATGGGGCTTCTGACCACTCACACAGTTTTTTTTTCACTCATTTTTTTCCTTCAGCTTTAGAACTCTGCTATTCGCAGAGTACCCTAGGGTCCTCATGGGCTTTAAGAAGACACTCTTTCCAGCCCTCTATGACAATAATGACAAGTTTACTAAAACACACATTATTATTATAGGGTAATTATTTTGCCTCAAGATAGCACCCAAACAGTTGCAATATGCTGCTTCTAATTAAGCTCTGGGACAACTGCAGCTAGTTAAATAAAGACAGTTCTCAAAATGACTTTTAAAAAAATGCGTTGGCCGGACGCGGTGGCTTATGCCTGTAATCCCAGCACTTTGGGAGGCCAAGGCAGGCAGATCACGAGGTCAGGAGATCGAGACCATCCTGGCTAACACAGTGAAATCCTGTCTCTACTAAAAATACAAAAAAGTAGCCGGGTGTGGTGGCAGGCGCCTGTAGTACCAGCTACTCGGGAGGCTGAGGCAGGAGAATGGCATGAACCTGGGAGGCGGAGCTTGCAGTGAGCCGAGATTGCGCCACTGCACTCCAGCCTGGGCGACAGAGCGAGACTCCGTCTCAAAAAAAAAAAAAAAAAAAAAAAAATTTATATATATATATGTATACACACACACACACACACACATATCATGCTAAAATAATGTGAAGGCTGAACAAAAACTTTTTAAGAAACTGACAACCGAGAAAGTGCAGGGCTGAGAGGCAGATTCTGTAATTCAGATTCCCTATAAATTTTTTAAAATGCCGGAACACAAACAACATGGAAATTTAAGTAGCATGAGGAAAACTGAAGGAAAGATCAAATAAAACCATAATCAGTGCAGTAAACAAAGATCAGATGGTGCTTGGGCTCAATGCGTCAAGAGCTGTGTCACTTGCACAGAAACTTCCAGGACATGCATAAATGATATGCTACAGCCCACACGTGACGGGACAGAAACACAGCTACGCCTCGGGCCAGTCACCTAACGAGGCAAGGAGAAACATAACCAGAGACTAACTTTTAGGTAAGAAAATCTATGAGTCAGCCGCGTGTGGTGTGGGAGGCCAAGGTGGGCAGATCATCTGAGGTCAGGAGTTCAAGACCAGCCTGGCCAACATGGTGAAACTCTGTCTCTACTAAAAAAAAAAAAAAAAAAAAAAAAAAAAAAATTACAGGCTGGGCGCGGTGGCTCACGCCTGTAATCCCAGCACTTCAGGAGGCCGAGGCAGGCAGATCATGAGGTCAGGAGATCGAGACCATCCTGGCTAACATGGTGAAACCCCATTTCTACTAAAAAATACAAAAAAATTAGCCAGGCATTGTGGTGGGCACCTGTAGTCCCAGCTACTCGGGAGGCTGAGGCAGGAGAATGGCATGAACCTGGGAGGCGGAGCTTGCAGTGAGCTGAAACTGTGCCACTGCATTCCAGCCTAGGCGACAGAGCGAGACTCCATCTAAAAAAAGAAAAAGAAATACAAAAACTAGCTGGGCGTGGTGGTGTGCACCTGTAATCCCAGCTACTCAGGAGGCTGAAGCAGGAGAATCACTGGAACCCAGGAGGCAGAGGCTGCAGTGAGCTGAGACTGTGCCACTGCACTCCAGCCCGGGTGACAGAGCAAGACTCCATCTCAAAAAAAAAAAAAAAACAAAAAAACCCCACAAAAACTATTAGTTACTGTAATTCATAAGTTATCTCTAATAAATGTGAAAGTAGGGAAAATAAATAAGAAAATCAAATGAGAAGCGTTTGCATACCAATCCGCTTTCTGTTACAGAGAAATACGAGACGGATCGCAGGCTGAGCCAAGTGTTTGGATGGGAGGCTGCCTTGCCAAAACTACATGAAGGGCTCTACACAGTGCGGGATCACAGTCCTTTGTCCAGCAGGCAATCCCAGGGCGTGCGGGGTATGAATGTGCCTGACTCTGCATCCTGACGAATCTACCTGTGCTGGACGCTGCTGGAGTTGGCTTTAGGTAAGAGAAGCCCTCCAGATTGTGAGTAAAGCGTAGGTATTTCGAAGGCAGTGGCCACATCTGCTTGTTCACCCAAGTGTCCTCAGTGCTGAGTCAGCATTCGGTGCAGAGTATGTGCTCACTAGGTAATGGACACAGGAATGAATGAGTAAGTGGATGGAAGAATAAGTGAATGAATGAATGGATGAAGGAGCTGGCTCAGAAGGTCAGGCTCTGGCCCAAATGGGAGCCTCAGCATTTGGGAGGCTAGAGTATTTGGCTGCCTCTGGCTCTCGTTGAGTCCTTGCAGAAAACCAGGTAGGTTTTCTGTGGTGGGATTCAGCTCTCTTCAGGTTCTTCTTATGCAAACTTCTCATTAGGGATTCTACCAGAAACGCCAGAAACTCAGGGGGAAGGGATCAAACACCTTGTGAACCACACATGTTATGAAGTTATGTCTTATTCTGAACCCGGAGAATTAAGTAATTTCTAAAAAAACAAAACAAAACAAAACAAAAAACAAATGCTGTGAGAATTAAATGCTTCCAAGAATGCTGTCCTAAAAATGGTCAAAATCTATGGAAGGATTATTGGTAATCTAAAATTCAGGAGATAAAACCAAACGTACAAATAAATAATCCAGAAAGAATCACAGGGAAATTATGTCAACCTAAAAAGATTCAAAAAGCGATAAGGTCTCGAAGCCTGTGAATTTTATTTTTAATGGCTCAATGGAGAGAAATGTTATCTCTTCTTGGTAATTGATTCCTGTCTCCAGGAAGCCAGAAGCATCATCTTTATCAAACTTGTCATAACATTATCCACTTAAAAAAATGTGAGGCCAATAGGAAAGGGAGACGGGTTCACTCCCAAGCCAATGCAATTAAAACAACAACAACAAACCAGGAAGCTTTCCTGACTTCTTTCTCTGCTATCCTGGACATTTAACCCCATTCGAAACAAAAACTACTAATTCTTGACAGTGTCAAACATGAGTTTAATTGTAGCCTACACATACACACATTTGTAAAATTAAAGTCTTAATTCACGTATATCTATCTATCGATGACTTCATGTTCATTTAAACATGGAGCTACCTGACCTTCAGAATGTTGTTCAGCACCACCAAGAAACGAGATGTGAGGGAACAGATATGTGAATTCGTTGGATTTAATCATTCCACGATGAATGCATGTATCGTAACATCCACTGCACACCATGCACATACACAATTATTATCTGTCAATTGGAAATAGGATTAAAAAATGTCAAAACAAAAAATGTTGAAGTTTTCAAGATCCTCATATTCTCCACCAACAAATGAAAGCGCTCAACCACAGCGCCTCTAAGCTCCGTGGAACTTGGAACCTACAGGTTTTGTTTTTTGACTTTTTAGATTAAAGGTAAGGAAGAGGCGTCATCACATGATACAAAGTTATTTGAACACCGATATGATTCTCCCTTGATTCGCCCTTGACACCTTACAGAATGTTAAGTCGAATTTAGTGAAAGAGAAAGACAAGCCCTGTGAATTCCGCAGTTCTGTGCGTCTTTGGGAGACAGGCTGGTGTGGCCGGCGAGGCTCTGCCTGCAGGAGGCACCTGCCGAGGTCCAAGCCTCTCGGAAGCACAAAGGTTCTAGAGGAGGTCCCGCCAGCCTTGCTTTTGTTCTTGGACCAAAAGGGCGGGTGGACGCAGTGCGTGGACTCCCGCAGGAGACCATCCCCCAAAGCTGCCTATTTGGAAAGCCATGTGCCAGTAATAAAAGTAGCACAGTCCTAAATAATTATGTGTTAACTGACTAGAGGGGAACTTAGCAAGTGAAAAGTAATCAGGAACCAATTTAACTATTCCAGGCTCCTGGCACAATTATAGGCCCTTGATTATGACAGAGCCTCAGGCCCTTCTAGCACCCCTGTTACCCAGTGTTTGCTGCCAATAAAACAGGAAGATGAGGAGCCTCATTACTACAGAGGGAGAATGTGGAGAAAGGCATGGAACTTCCAGTGGTTACACAGCCCCATTTCATCACAGTGTGAAGCTGTGGGGGTTTTTAAATTCCTTCCCTAAACTTACTTTACGTTACATAATTAGCTTGTTCACTTCAATAAGAGGGCATTTAAATACCTCCGGCATGAAAACAGGCTGCTTTGGGGGTGGAGACGATGTATCTTTTAACACAATGTTTTACCCAAAATGGGTGGGAAAAAAAGGAAACAAATTAAAAGCGACACATTCCTCCATCCCTGCAGAAAAATTGAGTCTAGCAATAGTAGCTGGGAATTTGCCTTCAAATGATTTCTGCATAATTCAGGGATGCTGGGAAGAGGCAAATTAAGGTGAAGTGGTAACAGAGATGCAGAGAATGTCACTTCAGTTCCATGGGAAGGAGAATGAATGCTTCACCTCAGCCGGTCTGTCTCCTGGCACCTCCCCACACGTGGCAGGGTGGCTCCTTCGTCCAGGTGGTGACTCACATGGCCAGTGACTTCCTACCTGGGGACCTTGACAGGGAAATGAAAACCACAGGTACGGAAAGAAGTGACTTCCAAGAAAGACCCCCAGTATCACAAGGGCAAAGTAATGCAAAGCTGGGGGCCCGGGTGGGATCTGCCTCGTGTCTTTGAGATTTGGGAAATGGTGGGAAGACCAATGTCACTGGAAAGTTTTGGGAATGAGGTGAGAGGGATCACCTGGGCCAGACTGTGAGCGAGAGGGATGTGGGGCTCTGGAGTCTGCATATTTGCTTGTGGGCAACAGGGGTGGAGAGGGCGGAGGGCGGCGGTTGTGGGGGGGGGGGGGGGCTGAGGATTTTAAAGCCAGGAAGGGACCTCTGGGGTCAGGAGCAGGAAAGCCAAAAGATTTCATTGCTATTACTTCCTGTCTGCACTACACTGAGTTTCTTTTTTCCAAGATTTCCTTTCTTTTCTTTTTCATATCAATAAAAGCTTAAACATCCATCAAACTCTTAACTGAAACCTAAATTGCCCCGGACCTCTCTGCTGGTCAGCCCTGCTAGGCACAGGCGTGGGCTATGATGCCGAAAAGAACATAGAGGATTCTCAGGGCGTGTCTGCTCTAGCCTTAGGCCGTGTCATCCCCACTTGGGCCTCATGAGCCAAGATTACCGGGCCTTTGTCTACTAATCTGATGCCTGCTAAACAGAGTGACATGCTGTATGCATAGCATCGCAGTTTCCACCAAAACAGCATTCCTGGCCAAGGAATTGTCATGGGCCAAAGGTAAGAAATCCTGAAAGTAGTCAGTTCCCAGCCATCGGGTTCTCCATCCTCTCCTAAACGACCACCTCTAGTTTCTGCTGCTTTGCTGCTAAGCATCTGGTGAGTACCCACTAAGTTCCAGACACTGTCATTGCTTTCACATAGATCATGTGATTTAATGCTCACAAGTCTTCCGGGGTATGAATCACCCAATATTTTACATATGAGGAAAAGGAGGCTTTTGGATGCATATGCCACATCATGTATACCACTCATTTATCTGTTGATGGACACTTGAGTACTCCTACCTTCTGGCAACTGTGAATAATGTTGCTATGAACATCGGTGTACAAATATCTCTTCAAGTCCTTACGTTCAAGTACTTTGGATATAGACTGAGAAATAAAAATAAAATCCTAAGTTTCCCAAAGGACTGAACAGACCCCTTCTTGGCCAAAGGGACCCCAGAGAAGCCTTAAAAACTGAATCCAGGCCGGGTGCCGTGGCTCATGCCTGTAATCCCAGCACTTTAGGTGGCCAAGGTGGGTGGATCACCAGAGGTCAGGAGTTCAAACTAGACTGGCCATCTCTACTAAAAATACAAAAAGTAGCTGGGCGCGGTGGCAGGCGTCTGTAATCCCAACTACTCGGGAGGCTGAGGTAGGAGAATCGCTTGAACCTGGGAGGTGGAGGTTGCAGTGAGCCAGATGGTGCCATTGCACTCCAGCCTGGGCAACAAGGGCGAGACTCCATCTAAAAACAACAACAACAATAACAACAACAAAATACCAGAAACAACAACAACAACAAAAACTGAGTCAGGCCATGACCATGAAGGGATGAATTCTCTCCTAAGGAGGAAGCAGAAACTGGCTCTAGAAAACAAGAAGCAGACAACTCATTCCTATATCACCTGTAGCCACCTGTCTGAGCCGCAACTGGACTCCCCCTCCCTCTTTGCAGTTTCCATGTGACAGCTTGCCAGTTTCACACTGCATGCCCTCCTGCTGAGAGGCCACCAACTGCAGGGTGGCTCTGGCCCGTCTAAGGAGGATGTGCAGTGAGGGTTTTCGTGGCCTCTGTTTGACCTTTTGACATCAGAGGGCCAAAACCTCCACCCTCAGGTCATCCTAATGCTGGTATTTTTTTGACCATGGGACCCACAAAGAGGCATGGCTCAATCGCACATGCGTGTGTTTCTCCTTCATTAATATTCATGACTTCTTCTACAGCTTATTGATTATGCATACTTAGCCAACCCACTCAGCTTAAATTCCTGTCTCATTCCTCCTCCCTGGAAGTGCTTGCTCCTGGCAGAAGCTGGAGGCCACGCTTCCTAGGCTGCAGAATGGCTGGACTGCAGGCTGCAACCCTTTATGAGAAATAAAGCTGTGCTTTCCCAATTTATGAACCTCATGATTCTTCAGGAGATGATACCCAGAAGTGGAATTGCCAGATCATCTGGTAATTCTATTTTAAAGTTTTAGAGGAACCATCCTACTATTTTCCATAGTGGGTGTGCTGTTTTACATTCCCAGCAACAGTACACAAGAGTTCCAATTTCTCCACACCCTCATCAACACTTGTTATTTCCCTCTTTTTTTCTGATGTAGCCATCCTAATGGGTGTGAGGGAACACAGCAAAACTCTTTTACTAGGGATTACCCAGCCATTTCCCCAGTCCACCAGCAGTGCTGAGTAGGTGTGCCTGTGTTGGTCCTTTAAAGAAAATTTTGCCAAGGTCTGAAAAGTTGTGATTCAGTTCTGATACGTCCGCTTTACAAATTTTGAAGAGTTCTCCACCTACTTTCTTTTGGTGGGGAGTTGGAGAGTTCACACCTGTTTCTAAGTCATCAAAAAATAAAATTCGTTGATCAAAAAGACCTTAAAATGCTCCCTCCAAAGCTTACAGACAATTAGCCACTATGAGCCCTAACGTGGAGTGAGCAAATGTCGGGATAAACCAGTTTGGAAATCCAGGTAGGCAGGTTGCCTCAACTTGCACCTCCAGAGCACCAAGCCCATCCTCACTAACAGTCTAATTTCAGGATTATGTTTTAAATATCATAGGTCACCCACTCTCTCTCCACTCTCCCCTACTTGGTCCTTCTTATTCGCCTCTACCTCCTCCCAATCCTGCCTGGTCCACCTATTTCAACTTCACAAAATAAGTGTTGACGGATTTAGCAGCAGCTTGGGTAATGAAAAAAACACCTCCAAGACAAACACATCAGAAATGCCCATCAGCAAACATCAGGAAGTGAGAAGTCTTTACGGCTGGGGGAGGCCGCGAGAGAGGGCAAAGCCTGACTGTAAGACTCCATCCCGGCAAATAAAGAAGGGTCCTGGGTTGCCCCAGAGTCCCCGCCCCAGCACCCCATGTCTGCTGACTCCAGAATCCTCATCCCAGCACCCCAGTGTCTGCTCACCCTAGAGACCTCTGCCCCAGCACCCCAGTGTCTGCTCACCCCAGAGACCCTGCCCCAGCACCCCAGAGACCGTGCCCTAGCACCACAGTGTCTGCTCACCCCAGAGACCTCTGCCTCAGCACTCCAGTGTCCATCCCTCAGGCCTCCTCCCTCCTCCCCCAGGCTCCTCCTGTTGTCCTGTGATCACTAATTGAATGAGTGAAGGACAGCCATGGATGGGCAGAGGAAGCAGGGAGATCACACCACTGCACTCCAGCCTGGGCGACAGAGTGAGACTCCGTCTCAAAAAAAGAAAAAAGGTAATTAAGGTTAAACAAGATCATTAAGATATGGCCTATCCCATCTGACTGGTGTCTCTATAACAAGAAGAGATTAGGACGCAGACACACAGGGGAGAGGCCATTTGAGGACGCGGGGGGAAGGTAACCCTCTAGCAGCCAAGGAGAGAGGCCTCAGAATGAAACCAACACATCTCACACCTTGATCTTGGACGTCAGACTCCACAACTGTGTGAAAAGAAGTTTCTGTTGTTTAAGCCCCGCTACCCAATCCTGAAATGGGGTCAAATAATAACCAGAAAGAGCAGGAGCCTCAAGGTCATAAGTGATCTATAAGTGACAGGTCATGTTGATTCATGTCCTATCACTTTGAGGCTGTGCAACCCTCCTCAAGTTAATAACAGCTCTGAACTCTTTTTCCTTATTGAGGTCTTGAGAAGAAGGAGATTAGAAGCCTCAGTGTCTATAGAGAGCCTGGGTCCTACCAGCTGTTCAATAATTGGTAGCTACCGTTGAGAGCATGGTAAAGATACAAAAGATGGCGGCTTCTGTCATCTTCTTTGCTGTGTGCTTCAAAAGAGGTCTCCGAAGGATCTTCTCAGCTTGCAGTGGGCAAAGGAGAATTGAGGAGGTTAATGTCCATGATAGCCCGGCTGCTGTCAAAGCTCTTAGGAAAAGAGAAAGTCTTGTAGCTGAGAGCTTTCAGCTCCTTGATTTTATGGTGGCTCAGAATTATTATCATTCAATTATTGAGCACGTGGGACTTTTTTCAACTGTCACTGTCCATGTACTATTTCTAAATCTTTTCCTTATTATTGTATTTGTTATAGTGATCTATGATTAAGGATCTTTGATGTCACTTTTTTTTTAGACAGAGTTTCACTCTTGTCATCCAGGCTGGAGTACAATGGAGCGATCTTGGCTCACTACAACCTCTGCCTCCCAGGTTCAAGAGGGTGTCCTGCCTCAGCCTCCCCAGTAGCTGGGATTACAGGCGTGCACCATCACACCTGGCTAATTTTTGTATTTTTAGTAGAGATGAGGTTTCACCATGTTGCTCAGGCTGGTCTCGAACTCCTGGGCTCAGGTGATCCACCCTTCTCGGCCTCCCAAAGTGTTAGGAGGACAGGTGTGAGCCACCACATCTGGCCTGGTGTCACTCTTGTAACTGTTTTGGGGTGTCAGGAACTGCATCCATCTACGACAGAGAGCTTAATGGATAAATGTTGTGTGTGTTCTGACTGCTTCACCAACTGCCCTTTTCCCTGTCTCTAGCTCCCTCCTCAGGCCTCCCTATTCCCTGAGATATAATGATCCTGAAATTGGGTCAAATAATAATCCTACAATGGCCACTGCATGTTCAGTGAAAGGAAGAGCCACACACTCTTACCTGAAACCAAAGCTGGAAATGACGAAGCTGAGTGAGGAAGGTGTGTAGGAAGTGGAGACAGGCCGAACGTCAGGCCTCTCTGTGCCAGTTGGCCAGGCCGTGAATGCAAAGGAAAAGTTCTTGAAGGAAATTAAAAGTGCTACTCCAGTAAACACACGAATAAGAAAATGAAACAGGCTTACTGTTGAAAGTATGGTAAAGACACAAAAGATGGCGGCTTCTGTCATCTTCTTTGCTACGTGTTCAAAAGAGGTCTCCGAAGGATCTTCTCAGCTTGCAGTGGGCAAAGTTTTAGCGGTGAAACGTTTTTTATGGAGAAAGTTTCAGTGGTGTGAATAGAAGATCCAATCAGCCACAACATTCCCTCAAGCCAAAGCCTAATTGAGAGCAAGGCCTTAAACTCTCTTCAATTCTATGAAGGCTGAGGAGGTGAGGAAGCTGCAGGAGAAAAGTCTGAAGCTACCAGAGGTTGGTTCTTAAGGAAAGAAGCCATCTCCATAACATAAAAGTGCAAGGTGAACAGCAAGTGCTGATGGAGAAGCTGCAGCAAGTTCTTCAGAAGACCTAGAATAGACCATTGATGAGGGTGGCTACACTAAAAAGCAGATTTTCAGTGTAAATGCAACCACCTTATATTGGAAGATGTCATCTAGGACTTTCATGTTTAGGAAGGAGAAGTCAATTCTTGGCTTCAAAACTTCAAAGGACAGGCTGACTGTGTAGCCGGGGGCTAAGGCAGCTGGTGAATTTAAGTAGAAGCCAATGCTTGTTGGTTATTCTGAACGTCCAAGCGCCCTTAAGAATTATGCTAAATCTACTCTGCACGTGCTCTATAAATGCAAGAACAGAGTCTGGATGACAGCACATCTGTTTGGAGCATGGTTTACTGAATGTTTTAAGCCCACTGTTAAGACCTGATACTCAGAAACAAGATGCCTTTCAAAAATATTACTGCTCATTGACAATGCACCTGGTCACCCAAGAGCTCTGATGGAGACGTACAAGGAGGTGAATGTTGTTTTCATGACTGCTAACACAACATCCATTCCGCAGTCCATGAATCACGAAGCCATTTTGACATTCAAGTCTTATTATTTAAGAAATACATTTTATAAGGCTATAGCTGCCAGAGAGAGTGATTCCTCTAATGGATCTGACCAAAGTAAATTGAAAACTTTCTGGAAAAAATTCAGCATTCTAAAAGCCATTAAGAATAGTCATGATTCATGGGAGGAGGTCAAAATATCAACATTAACTGGAGTTTGGAATAAGTTGATTCTAATCTTCATGGATGATTTTGACGGGTTCAAGACTTCAGAGGAAGAAGTAAATTCAGATGTCGTGGAAATAGCAGAGAACTAGAATTAGAAGTGGACTGTGAAGATGTGACTGAATTGCTGCAATCTCATGATACAACCTGAATGGATAAGGAGTTCCTGCTCATGCTTGTGAGCAAAGAAAGTGGTTTCTTGAGATGAATCTACTCCTGGTGAAGATTCTGATAACATTGTTGAAATGACAACAAAGGATTTAGAATATTACATAAAGTTAGTTGCCAAAGCAGTTGGCAGAGTTTGAGAGGACTGACTCCAATGTGAAAAGTTTTAGTGTGTGTAAAATGCTATCAAACTGCATCACAGGCTACAGAGAAATCTCGTGTGAAAGGAAGCATCAAATGATGTGCAAATTTCACTGCTGCCTTATTTTAAGAAATTGTCACAGCCACTTCAGCCCTCAGCAACCACCATCCTGATCAGTCAGCAGCCATCAACATTGGCGCAAGACTCTCATCAGCAGAAAGAGGAAGACTTGCTGAAGCCTCAGATAATTGTTAGCATTTTTTAGCAATAAAGTATTTCTATTAAGGTATATACATTGCGTTTTTAAGACATACTTTTCACACTTAAGAAAATACATTATAGTGTAAACATAACTCATATATGCGCTGGGAAACCAAAAAATCTGTGTGACTTGCTTTATTGCGAAATTCACTTTTTCATGGTGGTCTGGTAGGGAGCCCACAGTATCTTGAATATATAGCTTTGACTATATATTCAAAGAGATAAGATATAATCACCTACCCTAAGCCTAAGAACGGTTTCCACCACTTTGTCCTTGTAAACGAATTACTCCTTTCCCATTTTGTAGTTCAAGTCTGCTACCTTTTCATATCAAGACCATCTGGTCTTTATTCTTTCCTGGACATACAGGAGTTCGACTACCAAGAAACCCTGAGCGTCCTCCTTAACAAAAGCCCAGGCTTGAGATGTGGAAGGCTGGATTCAAGCTTTGGTTGGTGTTGAGAAGCAGGTTAACATGGTGGTTAGAGCAGGGACTCCAGGAACAAACACCCAGAGATGAAATCCAGGCTGTACCACTGACCAGTTGGTTGTGTAAACATTGAGTAGATTTCTCAGATTCTGCATCTGGGAAACGGGTGTCAAGAGCACACCAGCCTCCTAAGTGGTAACCATCAAATAAGCTCACATTGCACAGAGTGCCCAGAACAGCTTCTGACACACAGTTAGCAAAATGAAAGACTTAGGAAGTCTGCAAATTACTCTCAAGTACTCAAACAGTGAGGGCCAGCTTAAAGGATGAGCTACAAGCCATCAGTTGGTTGCCAATCTTTAATCCAAAAACCCATTCCACGAGAGTGACCTGGGTGGGTGCTTTGGCTATCCTTATCGTGATCAAAAGCAGAAACCGCAGAATGATAATAGTTAGAAATTGTTTTCTGTTGTGAGCTTTGTGTTTTCTTAATGAATGTTATGATTTAGAGAAATGGGTTCTCCTTGTTGAATTCCACACCATGCAAGGTATGTAGATGAGCTAAAATGTTTCAGGGACTCTCCCGGGCTGTGTGTGGATTGGATGTGTGTGTGTAAGAAGCCCAGTGTTGAAGGACAGTGCCCAACACTGGACCCTATGTTCTAGTGGTAAGAAGCTGTGGGTCTGGAGGATGCTGGTTCCCTAAGATGACTATCAGTGCAAATTGAATCTTGCCTCCAGAATACTTTTGGTTTGCTTCTCACGAATCATTTACCGAGGCTCAGGCGGAGCACCTCAAATGACAGGGAAGGGGGTTTTATGAAGCCTAAGAACAGACTGTATGCACTGATTGTACAAAAGTGTTTTTCATAAATGTCTGTGTGTGTGGCTGACTTTGATATGACTTTCTTTGATTATAACCTGGTAGCGAAGTGGTGAGATAACAGTTAACTTACACCCATGTCTAGTGAGGACCAACTCACAGTATCTTTGAAAAAAAATAACTGAAATACTGCCTTTGCTCAGCTCCCAGTGGTGGGGCTCTCCGCCAAGAGAGGTGTGACTGGGAGCTGCATGAGACTTCAGCTGCCACATCTGCAAAATGGGTTGAGAAAGAAAGCTGCCCTGAGATGACATGCACATGGGTCCCCAGTCCCACCCAGAAACCCCAGTGGAAGCCAAAGGGGTTTAGAGACCTAGAGGCTGTTTTCTCCATCTGCCCTGCAAGAAATCTACTTTCCAGGCATTTCTGATTTCTATTATTGACAGAATTCTTTAATGAATGCCTGATTAATGGCAAGCCTGAGATGACAGGCAGATGATGGTTAAGGTCACTTCCTGTTTCCTAGGAGACATGGCTGGTGCTGTACTGTCAACTGAATTTGAGATGGGTGATTTTTGCTCAGCCCATCTCTTGCTGTTTGACACTTGAGTTCCAGGGTGGAAGGCATCAGAAGCAGATTCTCCCCAACCGTGGGCTCCTGTGCCAGCATCTACCTCACACTTCCTCCCCATGGCCTTGAGATTATCTTTGTTTTCCTGCTGTTCCTTCATCCTGGGACCACTCACAGCTAGGCTGGGAGAGCCACCGCTCCCACTCCTCAAGAACCAAGAGCCAGCTCGGCATGGAGCATCCTGCTCCACTGCCCGCTCTCCCAGGAGGATGAAGCAGCACAGGGCCTTATTCCACAGGAGGCTTTGGCACCACACAGGAGCGAGGGAAGTGCTGAACACCAGCTCGGATGCCAAATGCACCGCAGGGGAGGAGCAGCCTTCCCGTTCTTCCCATGAAGGAGAAGGGAGCTCCCATTGATCAAGCAGCTCTAACATGCTACCTGCTGGGCCAGGAGCTCACAAATGCCCTCTCAATTACTCTCCCCAATTTGCTGGTGGCAATGAAGAATCGATGAGGTTTGCCACTTGCCCAGGCTACCCAGCTTGTAGGTGGCAGAACTCAAAGAATCTGCCACGTGACTGCCCATCCTTCTGTGCACCTCACGGATCAGTGGCCACGTGGTCTGGAGAAGGGCGACGCTGAAACCCAGACTCATCACCCACAGAGGAAGACCCCACAGATCTATTCAAGTGCCTGGTGTTACAGAAAAGTACCCTTTGTGGATAATGATGTTTGGCTTTTAGAAGATACATCAGAGAAACTGCAATTTAAGTGGCCAGCCTTTGCTTCAGCACAATTGGCTGGAAGGAACCACAAGCACTTTGCTCAGCCACCAGAAATATCCACAGGAGAGACGTCCCCATCAGAGGGGACATCTCTGAGAGGCTGGAGGAGGCACGGTGCCAGACACACACCAGCACCACCCTTAGGCAAATCAGTGAACTCACTGGGCAGAGCGGCCATGGGGAAGATAACGTCTCCTGTGACTCTGGTCTGGTGTTTGCGCCTTACCCCTCATTTTTATGTTGAAATCCTCACCCACAAGGTCCTCCCCCAGCAGAGAGGGAAGCACTGAACACCAGCTCGGATGCCAAATGCACTGCGCGGGAGGGGCAGGCTTCCCATTCTTCCCACGAAGGAGAAGGGAGCTCGCATTGATCAAGCATTGATCAGTCATCCAGAACTTGTGAAACAGACTGGGGCGAGCACACGGGGAAGCACACGGTATCCTCCACAGCACGCTTTCTACATAGTATGTTCTCAGGTCACATCCCAATGACTGATTATTGATTATTGGTCACAGTCTGTGACTAAGATGCAACTATTCTTAACAGTGCACTTTCCATTCTAGACAGTCTAGTCAAGGGATCAGTACCCTTTTTCTGCAAATGACCAGATAGTAAAGAAGTCAGGCCTTGCAGACCATATGGTTTCTTCTGCATCTACTAACAGACTCTGCTATTACAATAGCGCAAAAGCAGCCACTGACAATAAAAAAAGGCAATGGGTATGACTATGTGCCAATAAAACTTTATTGATAGACAGTAAAATTTAAATTTCATATAATTTTCATCGGTTATGAAATATTATTCTTGCCTTTTTTCAATCCTTTAAAAACATAAAAACTATTCTTAGCTGGTGGGGCACACACACACACACACACACACACACACACTACAGATGGAGGGCTGGATTGGGGTCATCAGTTACAGCTTGTCAAACCCTGGCTTAGAAAATTATGTGTGTGCCGGCTGGGTGCAGTGGCTCATGCCTGTAATCCAGCACTTTGGGAGACTGAGATGGGTGGATCACTTGAGGTCAGGAGTTCGAGACCAGCCTGGCTAAGATGGTGAAACCCCGTCTCTAAGAAAAATACAAAAGCTATCCAGGCATGGTGGCACATGCTTGTAACTCCAGCTACTTAGAAGGCTAGGCAGGAGGATCACTTGAACCCTGGAAACAGAGGTTGCAGTGAGCTGCAATCATGCCACTGCACTCTAGCCTGGGCAACAGAGTGAGACTCTGTCTCCAAAAAAAAAAAAAAAAAAAATAATAAAATTATGTGTGTGCCAATCTGCCATGGCCTATCATTCTTTTTTTTTTTTTTAGACAGAGACTCACTCTGTCTCCCATACTAGAGTGCAGTGGCATGATCTCGGCTCACTGCAACTTCCACCTCCTGAATTCAAGTGATCCTCATGCCTCAGCCTCCCAAGTAACTGGGATTACAAGTGTGTGCCACCACACCTGGCTGATTTTTGTATTTTTTGTAGAGACAGGTTTTGCTATGTTTACCAGGATGGTCTTGTACTCCTGACCTCAGGTGACTGGCCCGCCTCGGCCTCCCAAAGTGCTGGGATTACAGGTGTGAGCCACTGTGCCTGGCCTCTTGCTCATTCATTCTTTAAGCAGAAGGAGCACCCAGGTCATGTCTGGAACTGACCTGGTCTGGAAAGGGTGACAAAGTAAATTTAGCAGGGCGGGGGTGGGGGGGGAGAGGTACAGCTGAGTGGAAGGAGGCTGTAGAGGTGACTGGGTGTCTACCTCATGCAGAAGGTGGGGGAATCATCCACAACGATGGGGAGTGGGCTCAGAGCACCTCCTTGGGGATTGGAGGGGACTGTGCTCAGTCTTGGGGACACAGGTGAAAGTGGGGTCTGGGATCAAGTGAAGGTCAAGAGCGAAAGGTACATTTTGAACTTGGTCTCAGTCTGCTTATAAAGAAATCCTTGTAAATCAGTGAGAGAGCACTGAAGAGGGATTTTAGAACAAGAACCTAAAAAAGAAGGCTGAGAAAAAAGCCTTGGAGAATGTCAGTATTTCTTCTGGGCAGAAAAAAAAAAAGTGAGCTTGAGAGAGAAAGAGAGAGAGAGAAGAGAAGACAAGACAAGAGAAGAGAGAGGATAGAGAAAGGAAAGAAGGGAAGGAGGGAGGAGAGGGGAGGAGGGGGAGGGGAGAAAAGGGGAGGGGAGAGAGATAGAGCGAGAGGGAGAGAAGGACTGAGACATGCCAGAGGGAAAAGGGGCAGATGTGGGGTCATGGAAGATACTGGACAAGAGCACTTCAAAGCAAGGGCAGCACCAACCGTGTCTGAGACCGGAGAGGGCGGTAATGTGGGCTTAGTGATGAGGACACCACTGGTAACGCAGTAGAACAGATTTCATTAGCCTCATAGGGAGATGAAGAGTGAGCGAAGGCTGGGGACCTAGGAACCACTCTGTGTGGTCTGGTTGTGAAGGACAAAACAGGGGTGTCCACAGTGAGGGTTAGGGTGAGGTCAAGGGAGCTTCCCTGCAGTAGAAGAATCTGGAGGTGAAGGGACAATCGACAGGGAAGGCTGGAGCCTTCAGATGACTCGGAGCCCCAGATCCAGGGTTTCCTGGGGGCAGATCCATTCTACACCCACCACAACTAGTGCTTAATAAATATTTTTAAAACAAGCGAGTGCCTAAGTGAATGGCATTGTGGCCGGATTTTAAACTGAGGATCTGCCACCTTACCACCATTGTTATTCTTGTCTCTGTCTCTTCTCTCCCCATGTCTAGTTTCGGGCTCACCACTGTCCCTGGGACACCTCTGCTCACCCCATCTGCCTTGAGCCCATTCCCCAAGCTGCTGTTGGGTTTACAGCCCCCACCTCCCTTCCCCGGCTCTGACCTCTTTCCGGACTCTCCATCCCGGTGCACGGTGATGGAGATGCTATCAGATGGATCTGATTTGATGCTATAAAACCTGACAGGTTTCCAGCCACGTGGCCACGCTAGAGGGAGCCCTGGGCATCTCATTCTACTTATGCAAGGACTTACACAACTGCTCCTTGGTTGCACCGGCCCCTGTGTGTTGGCGACCCCCGAATACCCAGCCAGCCGCTGGAAAGATTCGAAATAGATTTTTAAACCAGCTCCACATCTGCCTCTGCTTTTCCTGCCAGATTCCTTTTGTTTTTTTTTTTTTTTTTTCTTTTTTTTTTTTTTTAATGACTCCTTTATTTCTTCCATGCTCTTGTCTTAATTATAAAGAGGTGAGTCAAAGGCCAGTGTCTGCAAGGTCAGGCCCCAGAAGCTTTTGCTCTTAGATGGCTACTGGGACTGGGAGTAAGAAGAGGAAAAAACCTAATGAGTTATTGTGGGCACCAATGAGGGTACAAGGGCTCTGGCTTCTAACTTGTTGACTGCTCTGCTACAACAGCCCGCGAGGCAGATTCCACGGCCTATGTAATATGGTGATCATGGCTTCTCCACCTTATGGGTTGATTTAAGATGAAATGCGATCCCAGACAAGTGGACCACTGGACAAAAGCCAGCTAGCATCTTGCCCTCGCCCTCTACCCATCACTGGCAAGCAACTCCTAGGTCATGCCGGAAGGACGCATGGAGCAAAGACCAAAGCCTGTCTGCAGCAGAGCTCAGGTTAAACACAATTAGTAAGGCAGAGCCGATCAGACACGTGGCCACATGATGCTCTGCTTCCAGGCAGGGCACGGGTGGCCCAAAAGCCACTTTCGCGCTTGACTGTGAATATGGGCTGTCCATGGCCCATAGGGGATGGAATTCAGGATTTCCTTGTTCCATCTAGTAAATCGTATTCACCAATATAACAGTTCTACTTTCCATATAACTCCCCATTTTACCACTCGAATATGGCCACAGCGATGGTTTGCACTGACTTTGCTATTAACAGGAGGCAACTGGGTGATCATGGGCTAACGATCATCTACCTTCTTAATGCTAACTGACTTATTACCCATAAACACATGCAGGAAGTGCTCTGGGAAGCTCCTGCCCGCCGAACACATGCAAGTTAAGCTTCTTAATTGAAAATATAATCTGTATTGCAGAGATTAAAATATATTGGATTCATTTTGGCTAAATTCTTCCCCATTGTCCCACATACATTTTCTTTATGCTACACAATCAAATTAGTTCCCCTGCTACGGAAATTATTTCAACACAATAAATCAATTTTATAGTGAAGCTATGACTGAATGTCCTATTTAAAGGAAAAGCAAATCAGGGATGGAAACAATTTTCTTACTGATGTGATCAGTATTTGCGCCACGCGCCTTTGGTGATCTCTCTTGGTTTTATCTTTTCTGATTTCTTCATTTTCTTTTCTTCCCCTTTGTGGTCCTTGGGGAAGGCAATCAGTTTTGTGTGGTAGAGAGAAGGCAAGGAGGCAGACCCCTGCCATCAGAGTGCCAGAGCAAGTCACAGAGGGGACCCTTTGGCAAGGCTGGCTTCATCATTCCAGTCTCTGATGAAGGGACAGCTCCAGCACCCATGCTCCAAAGCCTTTCCCAGACCTCCCTGCCCACAGCAACGCAGCCTTCCAGGCCCCTCTGGCCCCTTGTTATACTGTATCTATTTCTATTCATAACACTCACAGTCTCTGACATTGCATAGCCCAGTTCCAGGTTTGCTGGATTACTCTCTGAGCCCCTGCCTAAGTAGAAGGCAAACTCCACAAGGCAGAGGCTTGGTCAGGCTCATTCAGCATCACATCCCCAGCATTTAAAATAGGTCCTGGTACAAAAGTCCAATCATAATCAAAACACCTTATACAATGAGATCACTCCGCCATGCCATGCCCAAAGCATTCGTGAGCTTCACTCTCACTGCAGGAAGCTCGGGGAGGGAAAGCAGTTATCAGAGTGGCCTTGAGGCCCTGACATATGCTTGTAGGAGGGAGCCAGTGCTGGGCCCCGGCCCTGCCTCCGTCCTTCCTACGCACTGGGTCTTTGCACATGCTGCTGCCTCTCCCAGGAGGCTGCTGTCTCCTGGACACATGGTGAACTCCTTCCAATGTCACGGCTCTCAGCCATCCCAGACCTACTAGTCTCCTCACATGCTCTTAGAGAACCGCGTGCCTCTCCTTCAGTGTGCCTGCATCACACCTGTCATCTCATTCGGTTGCTCAAGCCATGTCCAGTGTGCCTCCTCTTCACCCCCAGCCTCTCAGCTCCCAGAAAACAGGCTCCACACCTGCGTTGGCTCACACAGTTCCCGTCATCTAGCACTCTGCCCAGCCCTTAGCAGGCGCTCGATGCACACCCAATAGGGAAAGAATGAACAAACTTTGCAACGAAAATAATCCACAAGTATATGCATTATTTTCACTTTGAATGTCATTGAACTTAGCAAATCAGTATCTAGTTGTGTCCTTACGCACATTTCTACTTAAAGGTGGGAAAAGAGAAGGGAAATAAGTCCTGAGCAAGGACCATGCCCCAGACAGGCTGCCAGCCGCATTAAAGATGCCACCTACCTTCAGTAGAAGGGCCTGATGACTCCCCTAAGGCCACTGTCTTCTTTACCCTTCAACAGCGAGAAGTCAGAGCCTCTGGGTACAAGAATACGAACCAAACACCTTGAGGAGTCGAAGTAAGAGCTCAGGCCTCTTCCAAGAACACCAAGAACAGGCAAGGCACTGCTAGCAGCGTGGGAGTGGCACACACAGAACATGCAGGCCCACTGGCAGGTTTCAAAGACTTCCTGTTGTCGGATTTTCAAAGCTGGCCAAGTTCATTACCTCAACTAACCCAACCCTATGAGGCGGCTCCGGGACATGTATTAAGTTGCTATTCAAGAGGCTGCAGCCCAAGATGGTTTTGGTGAATCGCCTGCTCAGTGTTATCAGTGGGTGAATGTGTGCTCCAATCCAGAGCTCCTGACTCCGTGCCTTGCCTGTACTTGGTGTTCTCGGAAGAGGCCTGAGCTCTTACTTTGACTCCTCAAGGTGTTTGGTTCGCATTCAGTTTGTACCCAGAGGCTCTGACTTCTCTCTGTTGAAGGGTAAAGAAGACAGTGGTCTTAGGGAAGTCATCAGGCCCTTCTACTGAAGGTAGGTGGCATCTTTAATGCGGCTGGCAGCCTGTCTGCAGCGTGGTCCTTGCTCAGGACTTATTTCCCTTCTTTTCTCCCACCTTTACATAGAAACGTGCGTAAGGACACAACTAGATGTGACTTCTCTCCACCTCGCTGTGAGTCCTGTAATATAAATGGTGCTGGGTGAGCGGAGGAACGAACGGTGCCCAGCATAAAGGGCAAGACAGCTGGACGCCGGGTTGCACATTTGCAAATCACCTGCATGAACGCAGCAAGCAAACGAACGTAGGAAAATCTGTATGATTTCAGCAAATCCAAGAATTCTGTGTTATGCCACATTTTAGAAAAAACATGGCTTCAATATTTTGTGGTAACAGGTTGTAGTGAACTAAGCCACTCTCCTAGTCCAAACTCAGATGTATGGCCATGACTCCGAAAGGCCAGGGTTGTTTTTAACTTGGGATTTTTAAATAAGAATACAACGTGTGTCCTTGCACCAACACCCACAGGCTCATAAAAAAATATGCATTTAATGAGGTCACAGAGTTATCACTGAAATGTCTGAAATACATACTGTGGGTCCAGAAAAACTGTCAGCAAAGCCTCAAAATAGCTTTCCTAAGGTCTGTCAAGCTTTGGGAAATAATCCAGGAAAATGATACGGAGCGTATACAGAAAAGTCAGCTCGCTTTAGCCAGTGACGGCACAGTGGCCAGTTTGGGGTGAAATATTTGATTATCTGAGGGGAACGTTTATGTTCCGCGCTGATATTCTTCTTAGTGTTGGGGAGGGGGTCTTTGTTCTTGGTGGGGGAGTGGCCCACACACATGGCCACACGTGTACCTGGGATCCAGTGGGGCAGAGCAGGGTTTGCAGCAAGGGAAGGCTGACAGGTTGCTGCTTCAGGCCCCACTCTGTGGTCTGCCCCGTCTGTACACTTCTGTGTCCCCGCAGAATAATGCTGCTCATAAACCCACCCTCGGTGAGCTTGTAAACCCCATCCCTTTGAGTTAAGGGTCATACATCTTTGCCGAAATCACTCACAGTCCCAGAAAATAAAATAAAGGCATCACAAAAACGACAACCCAAACAGTGCTTTCAAATATAACAAGGAAAGAAGAAATGAGGCAAACCCTTTTGTTTTTAGGAGTCAATTCAGAATGACTCCAATACCAAGCCAAACAGAACAGATGGCTTTTTCTAACTTTGTCTCCATATGATTTCTGATTTCCAGAAATAAAAAAACAACGTTACCCTCCTCCCTTCTAACTAATATGATGGAGTTTTATCACCAGATAGACACAGTGCATCAGTCTCCGTTTCCTCCATATTCTAAATAAAGGTGGGGTGAGTGGGGAAAACGGGGAGATCTAAGTCAAAGGGTAGAAAGTTGCAGTTCTGTCCATGAACAAGTCGAGAGCTCTTAGGTACAGCACGGGACCAGAGTTAATAATATTGTATCATATACTGGAAATTTGCTACATGAGTAGATTTTAGGTACTCTGACCATAAAAAATAAAAACTGAAAGGTAACTCTGTGAGATGATGGATATGTGAATTTACTTGAAGGTAGCCATCACTTCACTACATGTATCAACACATCTCATTGTAGCCCTTAAATATACACTTTAAAAAAAAAAAAAAAAAAAAAGAGTAAGCATTCAAAGGCCTGTCCCCAGCCGGGCACAGTGGCTCACGCCTGTAATTCCAGCACTTTGGGAGGCTGAGGTGGGTGGATCACTTGAGGTCAGGAGTTTGAGACCAGCCTGGGCAACATGGTGAAACCCCGTCTCTACTAAAAATATAAAAATTAGCTGGGCATGGTGGTGGGCACCTGTAATTCCAGCTACTCAGTAGGCTGAGGCAGGACAATCACTTGAACCCTGGAGGGCGGAGGTTGCAGTGAGCCAAGATTGCACCACTGCAGCCTGGGCGACAGAGAGAGACCCCGTCCCAGCTATTTGGAAAGGATATCTGGAATCCTGAAATTCAACTGATGTGACTTCAGGGGCAGCTCTCATGACAAAGACTGGTCATAGGATTCCCTATGAGTTTGTCGGGGCTGCCCTAACAAAAGGCCACAGGTAGCGGGGCTTGAACAACAGAAACTTCTTTTCACACAGTTGTGGAGGCTGACGTCCAAGATCAAGGTGTGAGATGTGTTGGTTTCATTCTGAGGCCGCTCTCCTTGGCTGCTAGAGGGTTGTCTTCCCCCCCCCCCCCCCCCTCAAATGGCCTCTCCTCTGTGTGTCTGCGTCCTAATCTCTTCTTGCTATAAAGACACCAGTCAGATGGGATGAGGCCCTATCTCAATGATCTTGTTTAACCTTAATTACCTTTTTTTTTTTTTTTGAGACGGAGTCTCCATTCTCCAGCCTCAGCCTCCAGAGTAGCTGCAACTACAGGCACCCGCCAACACGCCCGACTAATTTTTTTTTTTGTATTTCTAGTAGAGATGGGGTTTCACCGTGTTAACCAGGATGGTCTTGATCTCCTGACCTGGTGATCTGCCCGCCTGGGCTCCCAAAGTGCTGGGATTACAGGCGGGAGCCACTGCCCGGGCCCCGTAATTACCTTTTTAATGGCCCTATCTGCAAATACAGTCACATTCTAAGGTACTGAGAGGTAGGACCTCAAGATGAATTTTAGATTTTTAATAGTCCACAGAGCAGGTTTCCCTGGATGTAGCTCTGCGTACATGTGGTGTTACTTTTCCTTGTTAACACCCCCACCACCATCTTCTAATCCACTCTCTAGCAGGAGGGGCAGCTCTCCGCCATGCCAAGGGCATAACCCCACTGACATTAGGAAGAACGAGCTGGCTTAGCCTACCCAAAGATGAGGAGCCTCCCAGGGCTCAGGCCCTGGGCCAGAAGGAGGGGTTTGCTTTTTCCAGGGGCTGCTCCTTCCCCTGCGGGCACTCCCCTGCTCCGTGGTGACCAGCTGCTGTTATTACCCTCACGGTTGTTTCTAGATATCTGTCTGCCCGTGTGAGTGGCAGGAACCTTGATCTCGGAGTCCGAGTGCTTTCTGAACACACCCCCGCTGCTGTGTGTTACTCACGATGCTGGTGGCCTGAGACGGTCTCAGCCCCCTGCCTGCCCTAGGAGGGTGCCAGGTCAGCACACACACGGCAGTGAGCTTCCAGACCCTGACAGACAGGGCTCTTTCCAGCAGCTACTTTCTGGAGAAACCTGGGAGGACTTTGAAAACTGGCTTCCCATGAATGTACTTCTGGGCCTGGGTGGCTCTTCTGGCTTTAAGAACACAGGGATTTTGTCACATTGTGACCTCTAATTTTCAACAAAAACCTAGCACTGGAGACAGGATCTGTGAGGTTTTGCCTCTGTGTACACACATACGTCACCATCTGCCATTCCCAAGAGGGCCAGGAGGGCATTCAAAATAACTCACAATGAATGAAGTCCATTTACACTGGAAGTTGCTCAAGCTTCCCGGCTTCTCCCCAGCATGAATGGGACGCTCATCTGGAGTCCGGCAGGCACTGTGCAGCCACAGCTCGCCCAGAACCCGCTGCTGGAGCCACTACTGGTCTCCAGGTAGTCCTTTATGATTCCTTTTCCCCTTCTTCCGTGTGTAGTTGAGAAAAATGACCTATCAAATCATACCTACACACACAACACACACACGCTCCCACCCAGTGCTAAACTCGAAGCTAAATACTCCCACAAAGGAAACATTTCCACGGCCTGCCCTGTCCTGTTTTCAGGATGCACTAAAAATAGGCATTATTCGGCTCCCCAGGTCTTTGGAGGAAAGTCATGCCATGAGCAGGCTCATCAGCTCAAGTGTGAAAATAGGTGCGTGCAGATGCTTCTGAGTTAAGAGAAATATTTCCAGTCTCATTATTCACGGGCATGAAAGGTCATTTTCCCTAGAGGGTGCAAAACTCCAAAAACCACCACATAAAATATGTTCCACACAAAGCATCTGAACAGAACAAATCGATGTGTACATCGGCGGGAGATCCTATAAAAATGTAACACACACAGGCTGGGATCAAACACAAATAGGAGCAAGCTCAGAGCCAGATGGCAGCCAGAGAGCCAAGAGTCCCTGGAGTATCCTCGACGGGCTCTAGTTCTAGATGAAATCCCTCAGCTCTTAGGTGAACCTGTCTAACAGGAACCAGCATTTGGCAGCATCCCCTGAAAGTACCCCCAAAGGGAAACGAGGCAGCCGGGGGAGCCGGGGGAAGAGGAACCCTGGAGGTGTCTGCTGCGGGGCGAGGGGTGGAGGATGGGTGTGGACCGGGAATGAGGGCCTTCTCTCAGGACTCCATCCTTCTGAAAATGGTCACCTGAGGCAAGCCCCCTGAAGGGTACGGTTAGGGCTGAAGCAAGCCCATAACAATATCAGAAAATGGGAAATCAGCTCATTGATTGACCCAAGGAGGAAACATTTCATTTGACATTTTATTGTGGATTTCGGAAATCCCATTAGCTATTTTCTTGCTGTGGCTTAAATGCTGTTCCCTAAAAGTCCAGTGCTTGTGGTGGAAGGAACCAAGCAGTGATATCTATTGTCCATTTACCCACTCTTCCATTCCGTCATTGCATGCCTACTCATGAGCTTGTTCTGAGATGTAAAGATGCTTAGAACATTGTTTCTGCTTGTGTGCGTCAGGGCTATTGAGAGTGATTGCATCGCATATGGGTGGCACTCCCAGGGGAGGTGAGGGGTGCACCTGGTGACTTATGGAAATGGAGGAAGATGAGGGTCTGGGGCTAGTATCCAGGTGAGAAGACTTCATAGAGTTGCTGGCGCTTGGAGTGGGTCATACAGCCGAGGTCTGGCTGAGTCATGATGTCTAGCAGAGAGGACAGCATGGGCAATGGCTGAGGGTCAAGGGAGCCCAGAGCTTCAGTTTGTTTGCAGCCCAGGACTGGGGGTGCCACGGGCCTCAATGGTCAGGCTAGGGGAGTGGACTTACATCTCTCCTAAATGGCAATCCTTGAAAGGTTTCCAGCAGGAAAGATAAATGGTCTCGGTGTGGAAAATGGTATGTGGCAGGAGGTCCAGAGACCAGAAGGTGATTTGTTTGGTGGAAGGGAGGGAGAGAAAGAGGGAAGGAGGGAGGGAGTGATGGCTGTGAGGGGGAAGGCCATCTGGCTGCCAGGAGGATGGGGGTAGAGGCACAGGGACAATGGGAAACCCTATCAAGTGAAGAGAGAAAACTAACATTGCTTTTGGTAAATAGAGGAGGGACAGGCATTGCAAACCCAGCAGCCCACTGAACAAGCCCACTGGGACAAGCCCTTAAAAAATTTGGCAGGGGCTAGTCCTCAAGCTCTGGGGGTAAGGACGGAGACAGAGTGGACCCTTGGCCCAGTGCATACCAGTCACCAACCTAAAATGCTGCGCAAGTAAAGGAAGTGTGAAGCCCTCACTGGAAGCCATCCCAATTCATAGGGCTTTCCTACCCATGGGGACTTGAGAATGCAAGAAGAAGCCTGTGCCCTGCAGAAGTGCATAGGGCCCGGGAGCCCAGATCTCTTGTGTCTGCAGCCCCCAGAGGGGCAGTGACAGCCCCCACTACCAGCCAGTGCACTGGGGAGTGGATGGCTCTGCTGCCCTGTCCTCGGAACCCACACTGGAGAGCTTGGTGATCATCAGGCTACTTCTATGGACACTGGCTCTCACGAGTGCCGGCTGGGATACCTGCAAACCCGCAATTTGAACAGCCCCAATCTCTTTGTTGTAGGCAGTAATGGGCCCATCAAGAGCTCTGAGTTCATGACATAATGCCATGAAAACAAAAGCCAACATTTGAGCCACAAGAATGTATGGTGACAGCCTGGCAAACATGGTGAAACCCCATCTCCACTAAAAATACAAAAATTAGCTGGATGTGGTGGCGTGGGCTTGTAATCCCAGCTACTCAGGAGGCTGAGGCAGGAGAATCTCTTGAGCCCAGGAAGTGGAAGTTGTAATGAGCTGAGACTGCCCCATTGCACTCCACTCCAGCCCAGGTGACAGAGCGAGACTCCATCTCAAAAAAAAAAAAAAAAGATACACATTGAGCATGTAGGAGTCCATTTAAGCAGACCAGAGCAAACTTCTTTGTCCTGAGGATGAGGCAAGCGGGGAATGGGTTAGATAGAGGGTGTAGGGAGTTCAAATCTGATCACTCAGAATCAGCTGTGCACAGACAGGGACAACAGTTATGTAAAGGACGAAAGGATGACTGTGAAATAAAGAACAACAGACTGAGTATCCCCGATCTGAAAATGCTTAAAACCAGAAGTGTTTCAGATTTCATTCTTTTGGGGGGATTTTGGAATGCTTATAGGCTGAGCATTCCCTAATCTGAACATCCAAAATTCCAAAATACTCCAAAACCCGAAACTTTCTGAGCACTGACATAACATTCACAGGAAATGCTCACCGGAACAGTTTGGATTTCGGATGTTTGGATTAGGGACGCCCTAAGTGTAGGACATAAAGGAAGACCATGAGCTGTTTCTGGTTCTGCCTGGAGGATGTTCCTTCTGCGGGATGAATAAGATTCTCTGCAGGTCCCTTCTACAGGATGAAGAATTTCTGCAGGTTCTTTCTGCAGGATGAATGAGAACTTTGCTCCTCTAAGCATGGCCCCAGGAACAGCTGCCTCAGAAGCATAGAGGAGCTTGGTAGAAATGCAGAGTTGCAGGCTCCTTCCCAGACCTTCTGGATTGGAATCTACATTTTAAAAGAGCCCCAGGCGATTCCTGTGCTCAGTGAAGTCTGGGAAGCACTGGGGCAGACAGCCTTTTGGCCTATTCTTATGCCCAATCTGTCATCTTCAAATATCTCTGTACTAACGAATAAAACACACTGAAAAAGTGTTGAGTTCAAGCTTGGGTTCTTGAACTTAAGAACCATACAAGCTGCCTGCATCACACTCATTTCAGGGTAATTTTCTGCCATCAGCTTTGGTTGCCCTTTTTTTTTTTTTTTTTTTCTTTTCTTCTTCTGAATGTCACTTAATAAGACATAACAGGAGATAAATCAGTCTCCTAGTTTGGCGCATTAAGAGATTGTAGTAATGTGTTCTAGCAGCCCACTGGAGTTTATGTCCTTCTATTTCACGACAACTGGGGCATTAAATAATCTTAAATCATTGGGCTGTCCGTTGCCTGCTCTGTGGCCACTCCTGTGGCTTTGAAAATCTAATAAGAGAAATCATTCTTTATGGCAACCTCCGCAGCTGCAAGCAAAGCAATTTAGAGAACACTTTTACGAGAGCAGTTTCTACATACTCTGCTTCTGTTACAAATTACTCCCTCCCTTTGACAACACTTACAAAATGCACAGTTTAAGTAATACAAATGGGTTATCACATTTCCATAATGTAAACAGTCAAAAAAGCTGTTTCCTATCAAATCCATAATAAGGCAGCGACAAAGCCAGGCCATGCCCTCCGCCTCCCGTGATTCCTGCTAATTGAGCACTCAGCTGCTGGGGCAGAGCTTTCATCCCATTTCCTTCATTTTCAGAGGTGACCTGAGAGGTGATCTGCTTAATGATGGCTCGGCTGCTTCATTTCTTCCTTATATTAGGAAGGCTGTAGGGGTGGGGTGAGGGTATGGCATACAACAGGCTCTCATTCACAGAAAAATCCCAGGTCCAATTCTCACTAGGATCTATGTAAAAAGTGCAGAGCAGGCTGGGTGCAGGGGCTCATGCTTAAAACCCAACACTTTGGGAGGCTGAGGTAGGCAGATCACTTGAGATTGGGAGTTTGAGACCAGCCTGGCTAACATGGTGAAACCCTGTCTCTACTAAAAGTACAAAAATTAGCTGGGGGTGATGGCACGTGCCTGTAGTCCCAGCTACTTGGGAGGCTGAGGCACAAGAATTGCTTGAACCCGGGAGGTGGAGGTTACAGTGAGCCAAGATTGCACCCTGCATTCCAGCCTGGGTAGTAGACTGAGACTCTGTCTCAAAACAAACAAACAAACAAAAAAAACAAAAGCATGGTATTCCTTTAACCTAACACATAAGATACATGGTGAATTGTTTAGTGTTGTGAGTCATCTCACTGATTAAAAACATTGACATTGAAAATTAAGGAAGTCCTCCACATGGCTGGTCTCAACCAGCCTTAAAAATGATCAGAGGGATCTTCGACAAACCAAGCAATGGGGAAAGCATTCCCTATTTAATAAATGGTGCTGGGAGAACTGGCTAGCCATATGCAGAAAACTGAAACTGGAACCCTTCCTTACACCTTATACAAAAATTAACTCAAGATGGATTAAAGACTTATATGTAAAACCCAAAATGATTAAAAACCCTAGAAGAAAACCTAGACAATACCATTAAGGACACAGGCATGGGCAAAGACTTCATGATCAAAATGCCAAGAGCAGTTGCAACAAAAGCAAATGTTGACAACTGGGATTTAATTAAACTAAAGAGCTTCTGCACAGCAAAAGAAATTATCATCAGAGTGAACAGGCAACCTACAGAATGGGAGAAAATTTTTGCAATCTACCCATCTGACAAAGGTCTGATATCCAGAATCTACTAGGAAGTTAAACTTACAAGAAAAAAACAACCCCATGAAAAAGTGGGCAAAGGATATGAACAGACATTTCTCAAAAGAAGACATTTATGGTGCCAACAAACGTGAAAAAAGCTCAACATCACTGATCATCAGAGAAATGCAAATCAAAACCACAATGAGATATCATCTCACGCCAGTCAGAAGGGCGATTATTAAAAAGTCAAGAAACAACAGATGCTGGTGAGGCTGTGGAGAAATAGGAACACTTTTACACTGTTGGTGGGAATATAAATTAGTTCAACCATCATAGAAGACACTGTAGTGATTCCTCAAGAATCTAGAACCAGAAATACCATTTGACCCAGCAATCCCATTACTGGGTATATACCCAAAGGAATATAAATGATTCTACTATAAAGACACATGCACACGTATGTTTACTGCAGCACTATTTACAATAGCAAAGACATGGAACCAACCCCAAAGCCCATCAATGATAGACGGGATAAAGAAAATGTGGCACATGTACACCATGGAATACTATGAGGCCATAAAAAAGAATGAGTTCACGTCCTCTGCAGGGACATGGATGAAGCTGGAAGCCATCATCCTCAGCAAACTGATACAGGAACACAAAACCAAACACTCCATGTTCTCACTCATAAGTGGGAAGTTGAACAATGAGAACACACGGACACAGGGAGGGGAACAACACATACCAGGGTCTGTCAGGGGGTTGGGGGCAAGGGCAGGGAGAGCATTAGGACAAATAGCTAATGCGTGTGGGGCTTAAAACCTAGATGATGGGTTGATAGGCACAGCAAACCTCCATGGCACTTGTATACCCATGTCACAAACCTACACGTTCTGAACTTGTATCCTGGAACTTAAGGTAAAAACACACAAACAAAAAAGATCAGAGGAATAAAGAAGCTTGGTCAAGGCTGTGTAACTGGGAGAAAAATGTAGACAACCCTATACTGAGTCCAGCATCTCAGGTCACCTCCACCAAGGAGGTGGAGACCAAGGAGGTGGCAAGGAGGAGGCCAGACCCCACACTGGAGGGGCTGGTTAGCAGCCCAACACATGCCATGATGGCACCACTCAGCATGAAGACACTCATGAGGGCTGAGAGGAGGATGGAAGGCCACGGCGCTGGCACGCCAAGAGCTTCGAAGGGCATGTGGTTTCTGAATTTCCACAAACTGAGACGTCAACAGAATTGAAGGAAGAGACACAATCTGTGATGCAGCCAATGGTGCTGCCAGAAACAGCGACGTCATCCACCAGAAAGAAGCCTGACGGCTCCAGCCCCTCCCCAGGAGTCCCCATGGTTCAAGGCAGTCTCAAAGGAAGCCAGATCACCAGCTGGCCAGCCACCAGCCCACAGGGGCCACTCGCTGGGACAGCCAGAGGGCTACATGCCCCACCCTCCCCACAGACTCATTCTCTGCATTGTGACAATTCCAGGAAAACTCACGGACAGGAGAGACGGGAAGCCTTCTGAGGGCTGGGGCTACCATGAGAAAGACTGTAGGTGACAAGAGACCAAGGAGACAGAGAGAAGCTTTGCAGCAGGATGTCCCAGAGATGGTGGCGTTCACACCAGGATGTGCGCTGAACTCAGAGTGGGGGTGAGGCAGGCACCCAGCTATGGCAGGGAGTACAGACAGTACCCAGGGTTTCACGGGGCGAAGCCAGGCCCACCCAGGGCAGGACTCGAAACCCAGAGGTTGCAGGGGTGTTTGGCATCCCGTTCTGCCCCAGGCCAGGCCTGGGAAGGATCACCACCATGCGACACCTCCTTGGATCGGGGAGGGACGAGGCAGCCTGCCGCCAGAAGAGCACGTTTGCTTCTCGATTGGGCACTGTCTGCCATGACAGTGCGCTGAACGACAGAACTCCATGGAGGATTTGTGTGTCCAGTGTTAGAGGCTGGGTTAAGATCTAAAACACCCCAGAGAGAGGAGGCCGGGCAGGGAAGAGGGGATGGTCCCACAGAAAAAGTGCAGAACCTGAAAAGATAAAACGTCAAAACATGGCAGCAAAATGTTTTGCTTGATGATGCCAGCCCAGGTGGGGGACAATGCTGCTCAAATGTGGGCCAGAGCAGGAAGGAGTTTCACCTGTCTCTCAAAAAATGACAGGCTGTCAACACAGAAGACTCAAATACGAAAACAGAGTGAAGAAAGGCCAGGAAAATAAGAAGTACCATAAACTTGATTAGCATAGTTCCAGTAGGCTCTGGAAAACTCTTTTTACCTGCTCTCAAAGTAATATATTGAGAAGTAATATAACGAAGTTATCAAATTAACATTACTAAAATGAAAACATTTTCTTACAAATGGATCTCACTTTTAATCCTAAAACAATTCCCAAACTATTGACAGTGTATTGCATCTTTTCAATTACGGTGAATTTAACGGGTACACTTTGCACATAATATATGTAAGTATTTTCCTTAATTCTTATCCAGAGAGAGATTACGGTAAAATTCCTTTTAAGAAATCAAGACTTTCAAATTCTGAAACTTCCTTTATAATGGCCCCCACTGCCTTCGTTTGGTTTAGTTTCATAATAGCTGAAAAACTATCACGGAGAGATAAATTTAAAAGTCCCCCAAACAGTTATCCAAGCTTCCCATAATGTAGTCAGTATAAACAGGATGTATTTCCCTGATAAATTCCTAACACCATGCCAAAGTCAGAGAAAGCTGATGTAATGCTGAATAGGGTACAAACTCCTGTGTCAAAGAAGAAAGTTCTCATAATCCTCAACCTCCTAGGTGCCCCTGAGAGCTCCTGTACCAAAAGTTGTGCCTCTAATGTGTGATGCTGAGCCACATCTTCAGATGGACACCACGTTCACTGCTCCTGAATGCAGGACTCAAGGGCATGGCCACAGCACCAAGCACCAACAGTCCATTCAGATGAAATCGGTGAACGTGGAAACCTATCCCTAAAATGCTGTGTTCTCACAGCCCCCTTTGGAGGTTTTCGAGTTGATTCACCAACTCAAAATCAAATATGCATAAAATGGGCTGGTCGTGGTGGCTCACACCTGTAATTCCAGCACTCTGGGAGGCCGAGGCCGTTGGGTCACCTGAGGTCAGGAGTTCGAGACCAGCCTGACAAACATGGTGAAACCCCATCTCTACTAAAAATACAAAAAATAGCTGGGCGTGGTGTTGGGCACTTGTAATCCCAGCTACTTGGGAGGCTGAGGCAAGAGAATCACTTGAACTTGGGAGGCAGAGGTTGCAGTGAGCCAAGATCATGCCACTGCACTGCAGCTTCAGAGACAGAGCGAGACTCCATCTCAAAAAAAAAAAAAGAAAAAAAAAAAAAAAGGAAAAAAAATGCGTAAAACGTACTTGAGCTAACCACATAAAACCTTCAGCCTCTAATAATCATATTTAACCACAGTGTGGGTGCCAGCCATCTGGTCAACCCAGCAGAGTAAGTGGCATGGAGGAACAGGGGCCATGACATGCACAGAAACTGAAGAAAACAAGACGAAAAACTACTTCTGAAATCAGAGGAAACAAATCAATAAACTTCTTCCTCTGTGAGGAGATGCCACAGCAAATTGCTGTGTCAATTCTCTTAGCTGCGTTTCCTCTGGGTTCTTTTCTGACAGTACACAGTGTCCAATGAACCCAACATGATGTTCCTGAGGATCTGTCTTGAGGCTTGAGCACAGTCGCTGCTACTCCCTGCTGGTCTCCAGCAGCTCCTTGTCTGATCTCCCCGAGGGCACATCTCATTTCTCCACTGTTCCCAGAATGGCCTCCTGTCTCCTACACTGTGTGCCCTTACGGCTGGACCAGATCATGTATATCCAAGTGTCCCCTCAAGGTCCAGCAATGTTTGTTGGGCACTTGAGGAACACAGAACTCCTCAGACATGATTTCCAGGGAAGCAAGGCCTTGAGGTAAGCGAGGCTTTGCAATGCCTCAGGACAGTACACTGACCGGTGTCCATGGCAGACTGACCACTCGCGGCCACAGGCTCCCCTAGAACACCTGGGCTCTTCTCCCCACTCATCAGAGTGCGCAATCCCAAAGTCATTGGGTTTCACCCCAAACTTAATACCAATTCTCCTTGCTACTATTAGGTAATTCAATTAAATGTGACATGAGAAAATGAATTATTAGTGCCATGAAAAAGGACCAGTTTTGGAAAACTAAATGGAATGCTTTAGAAAGGCTATAATAAAGGTAAGCAGCTAAAAAAATATGCAAAATTAGGCCGGGGTGAGACAACTGGAAAACCTGAAAAATGTGACTAACTCCATTTTAAAAAATTGTAGGCAGAACTGTTGACGAGGCATTATAGAAGCTCATCAGTGGAACCATGTTCAAAAAGAAGCCTTGGACTTACATAAAAGGTAAGCAAAACAAACAAACAAAAAACAAAAATAGCCTAAGGTACACTTATGTGAGTTTTTTTTTGTTTTTTAAGAGAAAGTCTCACTCTGTCACCCAGGTTGGAGTGCACTGGTGTGATCGTGGCTCACTGCAATCCTGAACTCTTGGGCCCAAGTGACCCTCCCACTTCAGCCTCCTGAGTAGCCGGGACCACAGGTATGCGCCACCACACCAAGCTAATTTTATTTTTTGTAGAGACGAGGTCTCCCTATGTTGCCTAGGCTGGTCTCAAACTCCAGGGCTCAAGCAATCCTCTCACCTCGCCTCCCAAAGTGTTAAGATTACAGGCATGAGCCAACACACCTGACCTCACTTACGGGCTTTCAGTAAAAATAAAATATAAGGTACGTGGTAGTCATAAAAATAGCTCCCACTTTTTCAATTAATCAGCTAACTTCTGGTCTCTGTGGGGGATTCATCCTACTCTGGAGGTTTTAAAATGTAATTGAAAGTCACAAATGGACAAAAGAAACTTCAGGAAAAGGGCTGACGTTTTTCTCTTTGGTAAGGTTAGTGAAAATACAAATATATATTAGAATTCAGATCACCATAAAAAAGGAATTTATTTTCTGAAGCGCATGGAAAGCCATTCAGATCATCCCAAGTAACAGAGGGCTTCATAACGAGCGGCTGGGGTAACACCTCCCAAAAGAGCACGGTTTGGGCTCACTTGTCAATGGCGGAAGAGGTTTCCCTGACTGCTCCGCAGCCTCAGCTCCTGCCCCCACCCCCACTCCCACCCCATGTGCCCTGTAGGTCTGGCTGGAGCTCTGCCCCCTGAGCAGCCACAGAACCCGGCTCTTGGGTTTGCCATCGCTTGGCACGTGCTTTTCCCTCAGCCCAGTGCCCTTTCTACTCTCAAATACTCTCATCCCAGCACATTGTTAAAAAATCTAAGAACAATCCCCAAGGTAGCTCCTTTGCTGAATTTTCCCTGGGGCCCAGAAGGAATTCTTCCGGTTGATGAGCCCGCACTGGGTTTTGTGCACAATTCCACTCTTGCACATTTTTACACGTCGCAATTACATGATACTCTCTCACCTGCCACTAAACTATTTCTTTTTGAGACAGGATCTCACTCTGTTGCCCACGCTGGAATGCAGTGGTGGGATCACAGCTCACTGCAGCCTCAACCTCTCAAGCTCAAGCTATCCTCCCACCTCAGCCTCCCAAGTAGCTGGGACTATGGGCACACACCATGATCCGGCTAATTTTAAAAAAGTTTCTGTAGAGACAGGGTCTCACTATGCTGCCCAAGTTGGTCTTGCACTCCAGAGCTCAAAGGATGCTCTCACTGTAGCCTCCCAAAATGTTGGGATTACAGGTGTGAGCCACCCATGCCCAGCCAACCTTTTGTGTGTGTGTGTATGTGTTTAACCCAGTGCCTAGCTCAGAAGGTGTTAGTAAGTGTTGAGTAATAAAACTACACTGAGCACTGACAAGACTCTTTTTGACTAAATGTTAGCCTGGCTCCTCTGAGCTCTCTTCTCAACTAGGCATTGACTTTGGCTCTATCCTGCTAAGAGAGTTTAGAGTGAATCGCCATCCTTGATATGCGATCAAATTACTCATCCTCCACCTTTGCTGTCTAAGTCCTTGGCCCGTTTTCAGCAAGAATCCTATTAGGAGCAAGAAACCTCCTATCCTTGAGGTGTCCTCTTAGTAATTTTCCATCCACTGCCCGTCGCCTGCTTTACCCAGGTTGTTGGCTATAAGTCCCAAGTTTTGTTCTGTATTTAAAGTTGAGACTGATCTCTCTCCTCTTCTGTGGGATCTTGACACCTATTGCAATAGTAACAGTATTACTGAGTAAAGTCTTCTTTACCCTGTTAACCGTTGTCAGAATAACTCTTTTCTTAGCAGGACATGGCGTTTTTGTTTCCCTGATTACAAACTTAAATGCAAGACTTAATACTACTAAATTTCAGTAAAAAATTTAATGTCACACTGGTGTTTCAAAGAGCCAGAAATTCAAAGAATGAAGCAGCTTTTCTAGTGACCACATACCTGCATTTTCATTGCACACAGAGCTGTCTGCTGCCCATATTTCATGCTGTTCTCTGTTCTCACCCATTTTGAAGTGTTTCTCTTCCACTGATTTTTGACAACACACACACACACACACACACACACACACACACCCCCTCTTTTCCAGAGTTAGGAAAAGCTGCCCCTATGCATAGAAGAGTGATTGTCCTACAGACTATCAACATTAACCACAAAGATTTCAACTGAAGAATATTTAGGAAACAAAATTGTTTGAATTGTTCCTCTCAGCACTCCACTTCCTAAGCCACGATTTCTAGGCTATGGTTTGGACTGCCAGCCCATCACCAGATAATGATAGATTCTGTGGGGGAAAATATGTTTGCGGCCCTGAAATTGCCTTTACCTATGGAAAGCAACCACAGCTTCCACTGGGAGGCAGGCAGCCTTGACACAGAATCACAAACCAGCCTCAGAATTCCCGCAGGGAGCAGCTCCTGGACCCAGAAATGGCCCCCCAGGGCTCTCCTTAGTCTGGTCCCACCAGGTCTGCACACACCTCTGCTCTCCTCAGCATCTCCCTCCTAAAGATGCCCAGCAATATGTGTTGGGCACTCGAGGAACACAGAACTCCTCAGACATGATTTCCAGGGAAGCAAGGCTTTGAGGTAAACGAGGCTTTGCAATGCCTCGGGACAGTACACTGACCAGTGTCCATGACAGACTGACCACTCGCAGCCATAGGCTCCCCTAGAACACCTGGGCTCTTCTGCCCCACTCATCAGAGTGCACAATCCCAAAGTCATTGGGTTTCACCCAAAATCCAATTCTCCCCGACAGGTGGCTAGAGTTAGGGGACTGACACCCTTGGGACTCAGGTACATGGCAAACTCAGGTTGGCCGAGCCAGGCCAAACCTGACTTGAATTTCTCTAGAGCAGACCAGAAGCAGGAAACACAGGCTGCGGAAAAGCTCCGGGCCACAGAGGAACTGGATCAGCATTCAAAGCTTGTGCTGCAGGCAGAGAGGACCCTGGATCCTGAGGCTGGCCAGAGAGGGTCATGCAAACCCACAGGGCCACTGCAAGAAAAAGGGAAGGCACACACGAAGCAGGCAGGCAGCCTTTGTCAAAAGCTTGCATGTTTTTTTCTTTTTGAGATGGAGTCTCATTCTGTCACCCAGGCTGGAGTGCAGTGGTGCGATCTCAGCTCACTGCAACCTCCCCCTCCTGGGTTCAACTGATTCTCCTGCCTCAGCCTCCCTAGTAGCTGGGACTATAGGCACCTGCTACCATGCCTGGCTAATTTTTGTATTTTTAATAGAGATGGGGTTTTGCCATGTTGGCCAGGCTGGTCTCGATCTCCTGATATGAAGTGATCTGCCTCCCTCGGCCTCTCAAAGTGCTGGGATTACAGGCATGAGTCACAGTGCCCAGCCAAAAGCTTGCATTTTATGTCCAAGGATCTTTAAATGGCTGGTTCATTATAAACTCTTGCCCATAATACATTTGCTTTTCAAATAAATACTAAAACCTAGATGCATATATTCACTGGTGACCACAAAGCCTTGAGAAATTCCTGTTCTACTCATGACAACAGCAAAGTGAAGTCATTTTGCAAACACCCTTCTTTCTTCCCCCCACCAAAAGAAGCGGTTAGCACAGTACTCACTGAAGTGTGTTGTACACATTCATTTGTTATATTAACCTAATACTGGGGTTATTTACCTAGGCTCAATACACAGGGTTAGCAGCTCAAACGAAGGAAGCAGCGCTGACTTGTAAGACTGCTTATTGCACAGCGCTGGTGTGAAAAGCAACCCCGGAGAAACCTGATCATTAACCCTCCGATCCAGGCCTAACCTGCACTTCCGCCTAGCACTCAAGTGACACTGAAACCCTGCATTCAAGCAGCATTGAAACAGACCCAGTGCCTGCCCAGTTCTCACTGTAACTGAAAAAAGCTTCACAAATCCTCCCCTTGGTGGATCCTGGCTTCTTTCATAGAGCTCTGATTGCACTGATGCGTGTTGCTAAGACAGAAACATTGACTCCTCTTCCCCAGAGAGTTACGATTTTGACATCTCTCAAGCAGTTCAAGGGTTAGAACAGGCTAAGGGGTTAGGAAAAGCTGGGTATCTGTTCTGGAGATGATAGTGAGCGGATATGCCCAGCCCTCCCAGCCTCCGGCCTCGGGGTGGGGTTGCAAGCGCTGATAGGGTTTCTCCAGCCTCATCACTGCCTTCAAAATGGCAAGGAGGAATGGCTGAAACAAGCTCAGCCACAGGCAAAGCAAAGCAAAGCAAGTCAGGTGGGGCCCTCCGGAGGACAGGCAGGCCAGGCTCCAGAATTAGGGAAAGAAAAAGGCTGGAGGGGCCATTCTGTGGTGGCCCCTAAGGGGAAAAAAAGGCCCAAGAAAAATGAGCTCCCTGAAAGTATTCAAAGATGGATCAATCAGGCATCTCAGGCCTGAAAGGGAAGAAGAAAGTAAACTGGAATATAATTTTTGGTACTAGCATGACTGGTAATGTTTATGCTATAAAAGGGAGGGCGATACCTCCTTTCTATTTTTGCGGCCTGACGTCGTCTTCCTGAAGGGTGATCCCCATGGGCCTTAGACTTTGTCCTTCGATAGGTCCTGGAAAGGGGCAGCTGTCTCCTCTGCAGTCCCCAAGGCTAGAACATAGAATCTTTTCTACTGTGGCCATCGTTGCCTAAGCCCAGTCTCTTTTTGTGGCTCATTTCCTGTTTGGCTTTTCCCAGGAAGCTTTAGAAGAGACCCAGAAGTATCCAGAAAGCACGAGAGAGGAGACAGACAACGGAGAGAAGCCGCAGAGGAGGGGTAGTGTGAAAGAAGCCTTCCAATTCGTCTTCAATATCCTGCTTTGCATGGTGGTCTCTAGGGGGCAATTCCCAAGAGTTCAGGTGAGGACTCCAGGAAATGCCATGGGGGAGGATGCCAGCTGCCCAGCAGAACTTTCCAGAAAGGAAAAGCCAGGTCAGGGTTTGCTGAGCAGGCGGGGTCACCTTCACCACTGGTCACCTTCCCTTTGCTGGGTCTGCCTGGCTTCCACTCCCCAATCACGTCTCAGGACAGAACTCACATGGGAAGGCTGCATTTGGAGAAACAGAGTCAGCTCTCAATGGCCGGATGCTCTGAGAAATGCCATGGAGCCTGAGATAAGTAACTTTGCAGGAATACTTTTCTTTTTTTCAAATCCACATCTTTAGAAGGCAGGAGAAAAGGATACAAGGTTTGATTTTACTGTTGAGGCAAGAATGGGCTCCAACAACTTGGTTGAACTAACGAAGTCCTATGCCTCTCGCTGATCATACCCTGGCTAGCTCCAAAGTAGGTAGGTCTAGGAGATCACATCGGGACTTAACCAGTCACACGGAGAGACGACATGTCAGTTTCCTATGGTTGGTATGACAAGTGACCACAAGCTGGGGGGCTTAAAGCAATATAAAGTTATTCTTGCAGTTCAAGAGGCCAGAAGTCCCGATCCAGGTGCTGGCAGGGCGATGCTCCCTCTGAAGCCTGTCTGGAAGACTCTGTCCCATGCCTTCCTCTTAGTTTCTGGTGTTGCTGGCAATCTCCTTGACTTGCAGATGTTTCACTCCCATCCACCTCCACGGTCACACAGCGTTCTTCCCATGTGTCTGTGTCTTCTCTTACAAAGACACCAGCCATTGGATCAAGAGCCCGCCCTTCTCAGCCGGGCACGGTGGCCCACGCCTGTAATCCCAGCACTTCGGAGGGCCAAGGCAGGTGGACCATCTGAGGTCAGGAGCTCAATACCAGCCCGGCCAACACGGTGAAACCCTGTATCTACTAAAATACACACAAAAAAATTAGCCAGGTGTGGTGGCACGTGCCTGTAATCCCAGCTACTTGGGTGGCTGAGGCACGAGAATCGCTTGACCCTGGGAGATGGAGGTTGCAGTGAGCTGAGATCATGCCATTGTACTCCAGCCCGAGTGACAGAGCAAGACACCATCTCAAACAAAAAATAAAGAGCCCACCCTACTCCAACACGCACCCACCTGAACTTGATTACATCTGCAAAGACCCTATTTCCAAATAAGGTTACAATCACAAGTGACAGGAGTAAGGACTTCAGCGTATCTTCAAGGCGTTCACAATCTATCTTACAATAGACACCTTGGCTGACTCTATCCCATCTCCCCGGACAACCTCGACATCATCCGAATTACTTTATGAATAAAACAATCCCCAGGACACCCTGGGTGGGTTCTCTCCTTTCTCACAACCATGGCTCTCAGGTACCTTCCAAAGCCAAAATGCAGAAAAGCTCTGACAAAGGTACCGGCATGATTTTCAAAAGAGATGATCTGCTAACTGCAGGCCCTGGGCTTCGTAATATAAACCCCGACAAGTTTGCCGGGTGTCTCCTTCGAAATCAACTGCTAACAATTTTTATGCGTCTTCCTAAGATTTAATAAAGCCCAGCTCTGAGCAGATCATTGCTTCCAGCTTGCTCAGGAGCAGACAGCAACCTCAGTCACGAGACAATTTATGGCCCAGCTGGGAAAGAGGGAAATGCTGTGGGGAAATTCTTTCTGGTTGACAATGGTCAAAGCGATTGCTTCTCACTCAAGGAGAACTGAAGGATACTCCAGTACGTTTAAAAATGAACGGAAAACTGCCTCTTAACCGAACCAGGAGCAGGAATTTAACAAAAAGATTTCATTTCAGGTAATGGATGGTTTACTGAAAATGCAAATACATTCAGCCCTCTGCTACAATTATCACTAGAAGTTCAAAATAGGGGACTTGCTTTCTAATTAATCACAGATTCAGGCTAACCCCCAACAAACGGGCTCATCTGTGAAACGCCTGATTGGCTGACCTGTGATTTTTGACACTAATTAGCATATAGATATTATTTGTTTGGATAGTAAGGATTTAAGGTTACAGAACATGGTATAACACAGTATGCATGAGCAAATACTAAAATTATGGTGCTCATAACAAGGAAACAATCTGATCTTAATAATAGTTTTAAAATTCACACTGATTCACACTTAATGGATTATTTTCCCTACAGATGGCTTATTACACGTGGTGGGAATAATTGGTTTTCCAATATTATGTTTGGTGGGATTAATTAGGTAGTGTTTGTTTCCCCTCAAGATAATATAAACAAAACCTTGAAATGAATAATATTCAGATTAGCAAGCAGAGACGAAGGCATCCCAATAGGTAATGGGCGGTGAAATCGGGCCTTCTTGCTCCGACACGTCTGAATAATGCATAGCTTTGCGATGCTCCAAGCTGTCATCACTTTCTGCTAAAAATGCTTCCCTCATTTCCCCTCTCATTGAGCTGATTTTCATCAAAGGGCTTCCCATGCTAGTGCCATGAGGGTTTGGTTTATGTTTTCAATATTCCAAGGTGCTAAAACATAACTAGAGAGTTATGAAATGTATTGCTGTAAAGTTGGGAAGAAATTATGGCATGATTGAGAGTTGCTCTGTATTTCTGAGGAATATTATTCTGTTGGTTCATTATGAAAATGTGATGAAAACACATCACAGCAAACGCACCCTTCCTTGGTGTCAGTGGCATACTCCTGCCTGGTCAAAAGCTTCCTTGGTGTCAGCGGCATAGCTCCTGCCTGGTCAAATGCTCCCTTCCTTGGTGTCAGTGGCATACTCCTGCCTGGTTCTCCTCTCCCGCTTCTGTGCTCACTGCCCATCTCTCTTTTCTTTTCTCCCTCCCTCCATCAAGATGGTCCCTATGACAATGTGTCCCCAGTTCTCTCATCACACATCCTACTCTCTACAATTAGGGCTCATTCTTATGACTCAATGACCCTCTATGATCCAGCCAATAGAATCCCTTCCCGCAGAAGCCACTTGCTTCCCAGCTATGGATTCGTCCTTCACTTTCCCGCAGGTTAGCTTATCCCACTGCCCTGGAGGCATCTCAAACTAAGCATGTCCAAAACCAAGTCAATGACCACGTCCCTCCATTCCAATGCCCCCTTCCATCTCCGGTAATGGCGTCCACCCACATCTTCTCTTGGCCTGTGCTTGTCTTCCACAACTAGCTAGTGGGCAAATCAGCAGGTTCTCCCTCTCAACCATCCCTCACTCCCACCCTCCTCTGCACACCGTGGCTGGTGTTGATGAACTGGGAATAGCTGCCCCACGCTCTGGGTTGGCCTCCCTGACTCAACGGCCAAGCTCACATGAGGCCACCACAAGCTGTTCAGAACACCTGACACAGGCTCTATCTCAGTGAAAAACTCGAATGGTCCTACCTCCAGCCAATGATGGGCCCCAGCTCACAGCTGCCGCAGCTGAGCGGCTCTTCAGGAGGCATTTCCAGGCTGCTCTCCTCCTTCAGCTGCACCCTGAGATTCAGGCTAAGCCTCACCTCCAATTGTGGCTCTAGAGCGCCCCCTACCCCTTTCCTGTGCATGCCACATAAACGCCACCTCTGACAGCCTCTCTCTTCCCCTTCCTTGGTCCACTTGTCCTGGAATCGGCTGTGCAACCCACTAGACCAGGGGTGTTTAGAAGCTCAGCCCTGAGGCAGACAGAAAAGCAAATACACTCTGCAGCAACTATTTTCAACTGAGTTAGAGAGCAGGAATCTGGAAGATTCTTTGCCTGGTGTAGACAGAGCTTCGATGGCATCCTGCAAGGTTTCCTGACCTTCACTCCACATGGCAGGTTTCTTGCTGGCTTGCTTTGGCAGCCATGTAAAAAGAGAAAAGCAAACCCCACTGCTGGATAATCTTCTCTTACGCAAAACGGACCACAGCTAGGCTTGCACAGAACAGGCCTGCAGGTGGAGGTGCTGAAAGGGGCTTGAAGGACTTTCTGGGAGACGGGCAGGTGTAGCTCCACTACGTGAGGATGGGTCTGGCTTCTGACACCACCTTCCCCTCCTCCCCTGCCTTCCCTTGTGAGTAACTGTGATGCTTCGTTGCACTGTAAGAATCTATGTGAAAAACACCTTGCTGACCTGCGTCAATAACAAAATCGAATGCCATATGGCACAGTCAGGTATAGAGAGGTAATGCTCCATCCTTTAAAAACAGTCAGAAGTTTTAAGAAGAGGCCTCAAAAATTATACAGCAAGTACAACAACTGCCCATTTCAGACAAGAGGTAAAGAAATCCCAGAGAGGTTAAGAAACGTGACCCAAACCACACAGCATGCTGTAAGAAAGTCAGAGCCTGTCTCCTCCAAATAGGCCCCTGCTATATTTATTTTTACTTAAGAGCATCATTATCAGTATCCAATAGAGGAGATTTAAATATCTATCTCCAACCTGATTTTAGGTTTTTCATGTTGTCAACACCCTAGTTACACCCATCACCTTTTCTTAAGAACAAAAGGAACTTAATGTATCCTAGCTACTTTATCGGGTATCTAGGGGTGAGGCAGGAATCCCGAACCTCATTTGGCACAGAGCTGTGGGCTGTGTTTGTTCAAGCAACCTTGGCCCCAAACCCTCCCAATCACAGTTCTTTTTCTTTTTCTTTCTTTTTCTTTTTTTATCGGGGTGGGGTGGGCAGGGTCTCACTGGACTGCAGTGGTACAATCACAGCTCATTGTAACCTCAAATTCCCAGGCTCAAGCGATCGTCTTGCCTCAGCCCCCCAAGTAGCTAAGAGTACAGGTGCACACAACCACACCCAGGTATTTCTAAATGTTTCTGGAGGGAGGGGCGATATGGTTTGGATGTCTGTCCCCTCCATATCTCACGCTGAAATGCAACCCCCAGTGCTGGAGATGGGGCATAGTGGGAGGTGTTTCGGTCATGGGAGTAGATCGCTTATGAATAACTTGGTGCCCGCCCCATGGTAATGAGTGAGGTCTGCTTCGATAGTTCACATGAGAGCTGGCTGTTCAAGGGAGCCTGGCACCTCCTCTCTCTCTCTCTTACTCCTGCTCATGCCATGTGACATGTCTGCTCCCCCTCTGCCTTCTGCCAGGAGTAAAAGCTTCCTAAGGCCTCTGAGAGCTGAGCAGATGCTGGTACCATGCTTGTACAGCCTGAAGAACTATGGGCCAAATAAACCTCGTTTCTAAATTACCCAGCCTCAGGTATTCCTCTAGAGCAACACAAAACGGACTCACATAAGGGGTCTCACTCTGTTGCCCAGGCTGAAAACTTAAATTCCCAGCATCAAGCGATCCTCCCACCTAGGCCTCTCAAAGCCCTGGGGTTACACCCAAATCCCCATAATAATTCTGTATGTGCTATCCTTATTTAAGAATAGGACAACTTGCCTGGGTGCGGTGGCTCGTGCCTATAATTCTAACACTTTAGGAGACTGAGGTGGGTGGCATCACCTGAGGTCAAGAGTTTGAAACCAGCCCGGTCAACATGGCGAAACCCTGTCTCTACTAAAAAGTACAAAAATTAGTCAGGTGTGGTGGCGTGTGGTGGCGTATGCCTGTAGTCCCAGCTACTCGGGAGGCTGAGGCAGGAGAATCACTTGAACCAGGGAGGCGGAGATCGCAGTGATCCAAGATTGCACCATCACACTCCAGCCTGGGTGATACAGCAAGACTCTGTCTTAAAAAAAAAACAAAAACAAAAGAATAGGACAGCTCACATAAAACACTACATTTGGCCGGGCGCAGTGGCTCACATCTGTAGTCCCAGCACTTTGGGAGGCCAAGGTGGGTGGATCACCTGAGGTCAGGAGTTCGAGACCAGCCTGGCCATCATGGCGAAACCCCATCTCTACTAAAAATACAAAAATCAGCCGGGTGTGGTGGTGCATGCCTGTAATCCCAGCTACTGGGGAGGCTGAGGCAGGAGAATTGCTTGAACCCGGGAGGCGGAGGCTGCAGTGAGCCGAGATCGCACCATTGCACTCCAGGCTGGGCAACAAGAGTGAGATTCCATCTCAAACAACAACAACAACAAACAAAACAAAACAAACAAACAAACAAAAAAACCATATTTAGTGCAAATAATGGTCTCTGGGAAAAAAGGAAGTTCAACTTGTAACTAAAATCTGTTCTATTGAATTATATCTGAGACAGGCCTTAAACTGCACACCCCAAGGACCATGAGGATACAAGAGAGGGCGTCAGTAACAAGTTGAGTTGAGGGGCCAGGTGGGCTGAGAGAGGTGGCCACCCACACTTGCCCTGGAGGGTGATGTGGGCGAGCACACACTGGCTTCCTCATGCTGCATGTCCGCGGTGTGTTCCGGGTGGCTCTACCTGAGGAGTGAAGGACCTCAGTAGCCTGCATGACGGAAGCAGACCGGATGACTAGGCAGGTTCTCAGGGCATACTGGAGGCAGAGAGTTGGGTGGGGAAGTGGGTGGTGGTTCTGGCAGAGGCCACATCCTGTCTGTTCTCATCAGGCTTTTAACAGTGAAGAGTCTTTTCTTTCGTGTTGGTTTCTTTTTGATTTCCTCAAGCATTCCACAAATATGTAGTGGGTGCCACCAACACCCTAGGCCCTGTGCTGTATCTAAGGGTGATCCGGCCACAGAATCTGCTGCCTGGCTTCAGAGGGGTTGATCTTCTGTTCACAGGGCAGGAAAGTCGCCCTCATCCCATGTCCCCAGACTCATCCCTTTCACAGCAGGTGCAAGAGGATGAGCTGCCAATGTGGGGGTGGGATGGGGTGGGGGAGAAGCATGCTTTGGTCAAGGACCTCCATCCACCTCAATGGCAAAGCCATCACAGTGCTTGCTGGGAAGGGACCAGGAAACCAGTCTGGGATGCATGCACCAAGGGAGAATGTAAGTGACACACAAAACCTGGTGCTGGCCCAGCGGTGTCCAGACAATGACAGCAGTGCTCCTTCATGGCACCAGCCACAGGTAAGGAGAGGCAGCTACACTCAGCCCACTTGTGTTCTCTCCATGGTGGGGCAATTTTTTCCTTTCCCACTTGTGCTAAGGTCTCTTTGAGATAACAGATTGGACATCAGTTGCAGCATCCCATCCCCTATGAAAAGGATATTCCCGCCACTTCTGTGCTTCTTCAGGTGACACAAGGCCACAGGAGCATGCACAGGAGCTCAATGTCCCGGACGCTTTGTGGCCCCTGGCTAACAGCAGAGTCCTACAAGAGTCCTCCAGGGCATCCTACAAGAGCCCCTTCCTCTCCCGCACTCATACTATTAGCCATACTCTTTGCCTTGTGAGTGTGGGGCCAGCAGCGTTGGCAGGAAGCTGCCTGGGTCCTTGCTTTGTTTCTCAGCACCTTTCACATTACAAATTGAACCTGTCAAGTGCGGACTTCCCACCCCTGTTTTTAATATCCCTAACAACTCGGAGGCAGCAACCTGGTGACCAGGAGACAGGACATGAAATTTGTCTGCCAGTATCAGCTCTCAGTGGGTTGAATGTCACTTCACATCATCGGCAGGTTTTCCTCGGGAAGCACAAAACGTAAAGCCCATCACTGCAGGTGGAGCTGCGGGAATGACTTTATTTCTTCTTAAATAATGTGATCAACAGCATACCTGACAAGCAGGCACGCTGCACCTTGAATCAATCAGCAGGAATGCAAAAGCGTACAACGATGTAAGCAACAATGCATCTGAGAAACAGGGAATCACAGATAATAATGATCACACCTGCAATTTGTCAGTTACCAGCTGTCTTTTTTTCATCTCCCCAGCATGACTCCACAGCCCCAAGGCCCCTGTTTGCCCTTTTCCTAGGCATGCTGCTCTGAAGCTCCAGTGACAAACACTGATGGCCCATCTCCCTTGTAAACACTCAGAAAGGCCCCCTTGTACCGTTTCACACTTCCAGTTCTTATGAAGCAAGAGAAAAGAGCTTTGCAGCAGAGATGGCCAGTGGAGAGGGCTCCCAACCAGTAGTAGGGCTGCCTGAGTCACTAAGGTCCTAGGGCCCAGGACAGAACCCTGAGCTTCCTTCCCTGGCGTTGGCACAGAACCCACAGTGTCTGGATAGGTATTTCCAGATAGACGTGGACCACCCCCACAGAAAACATTAAAACAGAAGATTTAAAAAGAAAAATTAATGCAGAGACCTGGAGTGGTCATATTGGAAATGCAAATGGTGAAAACAGTCCAACAACAGAGTGGTCTATTAGAAATATTGTCAGAGGCTAACTGTGACTCAGTTCAGGCAGGTCCATGAAATATATCCAGAGGCACTTTGGACACACAGACTTCCCAAAGATGGGCTGCTCTGTGCATCCTTGTCAAGCCACAGATAGCCGCTCTGGAGTGGTGTGTGGCACAGAACCTGGCTTGCGACCCTGGGTCAGGAGGTGCTCTGTGAAGGAGGGAGGGGGCCCAGACCCTTTTTCCTCACACAGGTCTTCCTACCCAATCCCACCCTTGTTTAAAAGATGATTTATGGCTGCATTTCACTGGATGTGCCCTGTCACCAGAAATGCTATGTGTCTCTCTGTTCTCTCTATCTAGGCTATAATAAACAGTACACAGCTAGTGCGACAGGAGAGCAGAGAGGCTGAGCTCTGTCTCCCTACGAGGAAGAGAAATCAGCAAAACCAAAGGAAGGAGGCAAATGCCCGGGGATGCAAGCTCAGCTGCTCATGAGAGCTCCTGTCTTACCGTAAGCAACTCTCCTTCCCTCTCAGGTTCTCACACAGAACTGACCCGACAGGGCGCTACTGTCTATGACAACTGCCCCAGCGCTGGCACTCTCAACACGAGGCTGTGCTGTAAGACTCTGGCACTGGCCACCAGGGACAGAACTAGACATAGGACCCAAAGGGACATTCAGAGTTCTGTCTTAGGATGTCTGGAACTCAAATTAAGGGACTGGTGTAAATCTCTGTCGGGGGTGGGTTGTGGGGACTGAGCCTGAGAATGCCAAGTGGCCATATTCTCTGCCTGCTTTCAGGATAAAGGGGACAGGGCACGCAGGAAGGAAGCTGGCACCTGCTACCAGGTAAAATTCGATACCACTTGCCTCACATGTGCACAGTGAGTATCGAATGGTCCGTCCAGTAAATCCAAGTAAATCCAGTAAAGCCTAAGACATCTACAATTGCTGGAAAATAAAAAGCTCTAAAAACACAATACAAAACTGTTTTCCACTCAAAACTACCATGACCTTCATTCTGAATATCACAGAAAAGGAGTTTCATGGTATTAAACAAATATACACAACATAATTATTATTTACCAAAATTGTCATATGCATTTGCCTTCCAATAAATCCATGTGCTGCTTAAGCACTGTGAGCCTATGTGCTGCGCTTTGTAAGCAAAAGTCTTGACTGAAGTGAGAGGGCTGGAAGTGAGAACAAGCAATGTCTTCCCAATCTCAACCTAAGTCACAGTACACAGACTCTAGAATGTGTCTTCAGCTGAAGTAGTCGAGGATGCAAAGTCCCAGCTGTCCTATGCATCCCTGAGGCCCCAGCAACCTTAAAGTCCTGCCTCCCAGACGTTTACAAAACTAAACATGCAATTACCATAGGATCCAGCAACTGCACTCCTGGGCATTTAACTCGGAGAAATAAAAACTTTTGTGCACATACAAAAAACTGCACACAAATGTTCAAAGCAGCTTTATTTAAAATAACCCAAAACTAGAAACAACCCAAATGCCCTTGTATGGTTGAAAATAATTATGCTACATCCATATTATGGGATACTACTCAGCACTAAAAGGAACAAACGATTGCTACATACAACAACTTGGATGGACCTCAAGGGAATTATGCTGAGTGGAAAAGAAGCCAGTCTCAAAAGGTTACCTACCGTATGATCCCATTTACGTAACATTCTTACAGTGAAAAAGTATGGAGATAAAGAAGGCATTAGTGGTTGTCAGAAAATGGGTAGGGTGAGGAGAAGAAAAGTGGCTTTGCCTTTAAAAGAGTAACACAATTTCTTGGTTGTGATATATCACAGTTTTGCCAGATGTTACCACTAGAGAAAATTGAGAGAAGGCTCTACAGGATCTCTTTGTATTATTTCTCATAACTGGGGACATCTATAATTGCTGGAAAATAAAAAGTTTTAAAAACACAATACAAAACTGCTTTCCACTCCAAACTATCATGACCTTCATTTTGAATATCACAGAAAAGGAGTTGCATGGTATTAAACAAATATACACAACATAAAAACACAGGAAATGAGGAAAAAAATAAATGCTATCTGGAGTAAGATAACATCATCGTACCTTCAATTAATTCTGTATATTTTTTTACATATGATCTATAGCGTTCATTTCAGGAAAATCTAGGCATACCAGAAACCAGGATGTGATCATAAAACAAGACTGACTTCTTCCCAAAAAACTCAACAGAAACAGATCCACAGAAACAGAACCACCAAGAGTCTCTGAGGGACCAGAAGACTGAATAGGGAATTTTAGTTTCCAATTAGCAGAAATAACCAAATGAAAATTCCATAACAGAAACCGAGAACAAAAATGCATGAATTCACCAGCAGATTATATGACAGAAGAAACACAAACGTAAAAAAATGTATCAGAAATATATAGCTAGAATAAAATAGAGAAAATGAATGAAAAATAAAGTTTTATAAAAAAAAAAAAAAGCATAAGACATGTATGTGATGTGGGGATAAGGTCTAACAAATCTGTAATCGAGTTCCAGAAGAAGAAGAGAAAGGGAATGAGGTAGAAGTAACGATAACCGAGATATTGGCTGAGAATTTTCCGAAATATTATAAACTCTAAGCAGTAAAGAAACCAAAAACACACACTGAGATCTATAAAACTGCACTCAGATGCCATTTCTCACTTGATAAATTTTCAAAGGTACAAAAGTCTGGCAACATAATATATTGGAAAGGTTGTGGAGAAATAACCAGGCTTGTTTATTTCTGGTGAGATGTTACAATTCAATAACCCTATGGCATTCCATTGAGTATTATTTACCAAAATTGTCATACGCATTTGCCTTCTAATTACATCAACCCACTGCAAAGAATCTATCATGAAGACACACTGGCACAACCATGTACAGATGTGTGCATGAGGCTATAAATGAAGCACCACCTGTAACAGTAAAAGATGAAAAACAATCAAACACCCATTATTAGAGGACTGGTGCAAGAAAATATGAATATGCATGCAATGGAATCTGCACAGTGGTAAAAAGTAATGAGAAATATCTCTATATACTACAACATACCAATCTCCAGAATACAAAGTTAAATGAAAAAAGCAGTATCGACGTTACCATTTAATAAGAAAGGGATAGGAATACAAGTGTGTGTGTGCACACGTGTGTGTGTGTGTGAGCAGGGTGTGTGTGTATTTACTGATATTAAAAGTTAATTTACAATGTATAGATAAACAACAAATGAATAAAAATGGTTTCCTGTAGGGAAAGGTAGGGGCAGAAGTGAAAATACTATGAAAACACTTGCTTAGTATACTTGAGGCACATTATTCTAAATGAAAAAGTGCAATCACTAAAAATCAAAAACAAAATAAAATTATCCTAATATCAAATTGATGAGTTTAGCTACATGCAAGGATTCATCTCAAGTGCCTGAGAAACATAATGACTTGATTGTGTATCTCTGCAGGATATATTCTAAGGAGAAAACAAACTTTTCAAGTAACAATCGGTATTGTTATTCTCAAACTATTTTACATGTGTGTGCGTGTGTGTGTGTGAAATATATATTGTATATTATATACTATGTATTCTATATTATGCTGTATATTACAAATTATTATATATTTTATATATACAGACAAAGCAACAAGACATCATGTTGGTATCATTAGGGACCAAATTTTCAGTGTAAGAAGCAAATTACACATATAAAATCAAAGAATATAACTAAAATATCCATAATCCTAAATTGGAAATGGAAATATCAGTATGAATTCATGTTGTTTTTTTTCCTACTGAAAATGTATTTCCTTACTTTACATGCTGGTGCAGGGAAAAGAGAATTTAAAAAAAGAAAATGTATTTCCTAGCTCTGCCCACTAAAAGGCTTGGAAAAAATGACTAACTCAGTTGCAGTGAGCACCCTCGTTGTCCAGATTATGATCTCTAAATACCACTTCCCACTAAAAGCAACTATATTTTCTTGGCTCATTCCAGGTTTGGAATGGAAAATGTAAAAGACCAGCCTGAGATATTTTGTCACATCAAAAAGAAAACCATTATCAAAGACTACTTGAGCAGGGCGGTAAGGACCCAGGAATCCACCTGAAAAGACCCCCAGTGGACCAAGATGGAAGAATTTGTTCAGCAAAAAGAATCATAACTACGATGGACTGAGACACATGACAATTCATGAAGACATTAAAGAAAAAAAATTACTGGTCATCCTTGGAGGATGCCAGGGAACCAATTCACTATTTAGCAAATAGATAATTAAAATGAAAGAGACAAGCATTTATCCTTCCTTTCCTTTAAGAAACGCTCTCAGGGTACCATCTATTTTATGAAAAAAGTTTCTATCTTGTGAAAGAATTCTGGCTAATGAAAACAGACAGAATAACATAATTAGAGTAATAATTTTTTTTAACTCCAAAGGAAAAATAATGGGTCTAGTCAATGATCATCATTGGTTGTCATAACAATTAGGTGAAAAACTACTGTATATTGAAGGAATCTGGATAAATGCTGGCAGCACTTGATGCCACTAATCAACCTTCATGTTATAAGAGAGACAGAAAAACATGATGGGAAGAACACCACACCACTTACCAGGTATTCTTGTTAAAAAATAACAAACAAACAAAACCTGAATCTCATTAAGTCGGTAGATCTATCAGTTTACATAAATAAAGGCGACAGAGGAACATGTTAAATAACACCATGTGGATTCAATCTGCAAAATTCAGAATGTGGAATTTCCTACAGAACTTGAGCAAACATTGCAATATAAATTGTAAGGCAAAAAAAAATGGAAAGCCTGGTGCAGTGACTCATGCCTGTAATCCTAGCATTTTGGAAGGCTAAGGTGGGAGGATCACATGAAGCCAGGAGTTCAAGACCAGCCTGGCCAACATGGTGAGACTGCATCTATACAAAAAAATTAAAAATTAGCTGGGTATGGTGGTGCACACCTATAGTCCTCGCTACTCAGGAGGCTGAGGCAGGAGGATTGCTTGAGCCCAAGAGTCTGAGGCTGCAGTGAGCTATGATCACATCACTGCACTGCAGCCTGGACAACAGAGTGAGACCATGTACTTAAAAAAAAAAAAAAAAAAAAAAAAGGTAGGAATGTCAACCTAAAGATTATCAGAAACTTACTAGATATAACAACCAAAGGCAATAGTTTCACCTTGTTTAGATACTAAATTGCACAACTATAGGAACTATATATAAAACAATATTTTTTAAGGAGTAATAATATAGAGGTGTTAAAAAGTTCTGATTTTTAAGAGATACAACTGAAATATTTATGAATGACATGATATAATGCCTAAGATTTGCTTCAAAATAATGGTGAGAAAGAGTTGGGATGATAAATCTAAGAACCTTAGCTATGGTTGACAGTGGTAAAGGTGAACGATGGTTATAACAGGGCTGTAGTATATACTATATACTAGAATAGTAATAGTATATACTATTCTACTTCTGTACATGTATGAAAGCTTTGATAATAAAAAGTTTAAAAACAAAGATGAAAAAGCACTGAGATTAAATCTCCACTGGAGAAAAAGATATGTTATCTTCCACAGAAACAATGAAAGCTAAAAGATGGTGGAATAATTATCTTTGAAGTGCTGAAAGAAATCAACTGCTAGCCTCAAATTCTAAATCTGAATTATCCTTTGATATTGAATTTTTGAAATAAAATAAATTTCTTTTTCAGACAAACAAAAAGAGAATTCAAAACCAGCAGACCCAGGTGTTTCTCAAGCAGAAAAAAAATGACCACAGATGGAAAGTAAGATATGCATCATTTACTTTTCCTGGAAATGAAAACGATTCAGGCCTACACATGGAGTTATCCGAGGGCAACACAGGAAAGGGGGATTGCAGTAGGCGCGTCGGGCTGAGCCCAGTCAGAAGCCAGCTGGAAAAAGGGCATGCTAGGACACCATCACCAACCAGAGGAAAACACTTGCCCTGCCTTTTGAGGATGATTTGAAAGTGGGGAGCCAGCCTCAGGCTCGTGAGAGCCCAGTGATATCAGATCAGTTCACTGAAAGACTGAACTGCTTAGGTAGTTTCACGGAGCCCAGATAGAGGTCTTTTAGGTGATTCCTGAGACAAAGCCACCATCTCACAGATAACAGGTCGTCAAGCAGGAGGGTTGGACTGTGGAAGCACATTCTGAAGAGTATCCTCAAATCCTCCAAATCTTCCCGCTGGCCAGCAGCAGCTCCATAGGGACCACCAGTGCCCAGAAGATGGCATGACCTTGGTGGTCTGACTGCAACTTCCATATGACCACTCCCTGCATGCCTCACCCTCTGGACCTGGCTCCCTGCTAATGGGACAGAAGTGCATCTAGGGTCCTCAGCACAGAGTCCCGCTCCCACCTCCAGAGTGAAGGTGCAATGGTACTGGAACAGACTGCGAAGTATCAGCCCCACTGCCAAAGCCTGGAGAGAGAAGATATAGGCACAGACCAGAAAGTTCTATATGAAACAGTCAGCAATGGCCATTTATGGAGGATGAGTCATTTACTTCTCATCTTTCACTGTTTTTCATAATAAACATAATTTCCTTTGCACAAAAGGAACAAATTATGTTGAGTATGAAATCTGGCACCAAAAGGTGTGCCTGTTTTAATACTGAGCTCTAATGCAAATCTAATCAAAATTAAAATAAAAAACTATTTTTGCTGGATTTCACGGCATGATTTTAAATTACATTTGGTAGAACAATAGGTTAAACTACAGAAGAAAAATCAGAAAATGAATAGTAAAAGAGCAATGGGCTGCTGGATATTGATTTATTATTTATTTTGAGACAGGTTCTCACTCTGTCATCCAGGCTGGAGTGCAGTGGCATGATCACGACTCACTGCAGCCTCGACCTCCTGGGCTCAAGCAATCCTCCTGCCTCACCCTCCAGAGTAGCTGGGATTACAGGGGGCACACCACCTCACTCAGCTAATTTTTAAATTTTTTTTGTAGAGACAAGGTCTCGCTATATTGCCCAGACTAGTTTTGAACTTTTAGGCTCAAGCAATCCACCTGTCTCAGCCTCCCAAAGTGCTGGGATTACAAGCGTGAGCAACCGCACCTGGCCGATGCCAAATATCTAAAACACACGATAAAGAACTGGTAATTAAAACAATGTGGTACTAACCCAAGAATAAAAGGTGATGATGATGATCATTGTTATTTAGAGACAGGGTCTCACTTTGTCACCCCGGCTGGAGTGTAGTGACATGATAATAGCTCACTGTAACTTCAAAATCCTGCCCTCAAGTGATCCTCCCACTCTGGCTTTCCAAAGTGTTGGGATTACAGGCATCAGCCACTGTGCTTGGCCAAACATGTTATTATTGAAGCAACAAATTGCCCAGAAATTACCCCTAACATTATGTGAAAACCTTAATTGAAAGAACCACTTTTAAACCATAAAGAATTATTTAACAAATGGTGCTGTAATAGCTAGTTGCAATTTAAAAAATCAACTTATATACATTTAATACAAAGCATCAAATTCTAGATAAACCAAAAGTTTAATATAAAATAATAAAATCTAAAATAGGATATCAAATTTATAGAGGGAGGATGCTATTATGGAGAAATCATTTAAAAAGATGGAAAGATAAGTATTTGTATGTAAAATAATAAAAACAAAGTTTTACAAACCTAACCAAACGAGATGGGCAAACACCACCACAGAAAAAATAACTGTGGAAATATGAAATAGGTTACTATGAGCATGGTATAACAATGTTTAAGAAGATTCTTAAGAAAAAACTAATGAGCAAAGGATGTGAATAGTTTACAAAAAACAGAAACTACATTTGGAAAGAAAATGGATGGGAACTGTTTTATCTTGCAAATAACTGAAGAAATGAAAATTTAGTAAACATAAAACATTTTGCTATGACAGTAACAATTTTTTTTTAAAAGATAATATTGAATTCTGGCGGGACTGCAATAAAATGAGTAAAATCCTTTTGGAAAGCAATTTGACAATGTGTATCGAGCCCCAGTAATCCGACTTCTGGGAATGTGTCCTAGGAAATAATCCAAAATATAGAAACCATATGCATGGAGACACTCACTACAATGTTATGTATAATAGATACAACTTGAGAGCAACCTAAATGTACAAAAATGATAGAGTGTGCTGACAAGTCAAGGTATACCCACTGGATAGACTCTTACGCAGCCAATAAGAAAGTTGGCAATGAAGATTCTGGAGTAACATGCAAAAATTCTTGCGATAGAATGGTAAGTAAAATAGTGCAATACACAGATGATATTACACCATGATTATGAAAGAGTAAAGTATGCATGTAAATAGATCTACAGAAAACCAAACCGGGAAGAGTTGCAACCGTAATAGGATTACATGTGCTCTTTTCACTCCTTCATTTTTCAGAAGATATAGGATGGCTCTATTCCTTCTATAACTAATGAATGTAATGCATCAGAAGGAAACTATTCAGTGTTCCCCTGGCCTGTGAGTTGGATCAGACAGTGTGCCTTCTGGAAGCTTCGGTAACCTCCATGGTAACAAGACTGCAAAGGTGGGCCTAGTCCCTGTTCAAGGGTTTGCTCCAACTTCACTCACTTGCCTGGCTATGCAGTCCAGGCCTCTGTTCCCAATTCTGACCTGCTACTTCCAACAATTGCCGCCTGTGGCAGACAAGGAACCCAGCAGTCCCATCCAAGAGTGAGCATGTGGAAGCACAGCTGGGAAACAGAATTGATGGTTCATTATTCAAGGCAGCCGAGCAGAACTTCCAACCAGCCTTCAAGGCCTTCCAGAGCAAAGCAGGAGGTGCGGCAGCTGGTCACAGACCATGTAACACCCCTTGTTGCCACCAAACAGGCTCCAAAGAATGCCCTGCTCTCCCAGCACATTCTACACTCTCAGGACAGGCAGACCTGGTGCGGAGACCTTTCCCTGTGAGCTCTACGTTTATTTGTTCTTCTGTGGTAGGAGAAAAGAGGATGGAAACACAGTTGGTAGGATCCACGTGTGACTCTGCTGCCCCTCTGGCAGTTCCCACCACCACTCTGCAGAGACCGCCTATCCTTCTTCACGTCTTGAAAAATAAAGGCTGCCACTAAGAAATGACAACTGGATGTCACCACAGCAGAGCTTGCTCTCAAGTCTCACGAAGACTTTGGAAGAAACTGAGGGAGGAGAATATGTAGTCAACTGAATGCTTGTTACCGAACCAAGAGGCAAAGCAGGTAAAAGCAGGCAGAGCGCCTGGACAAGTGTGCGCTAAACGGAGAGGCAGGTGTGTGCCGTAGCTTTGCCCTGGTGACCCCCTTGTGGGTGTTCACGGACCTTTTAAAATTAATCTTTGCAACAGAATTCTAACCACTTTGCTTTCCTGCAGATCACCCTGATGGGCAGAAGTGTCAATGAATCTGAGAACAAGCCTGCTCCAGGCAGGCTGCCTGACTTCTAAAGCAAGAGGAAATGCTGGCTGTGTCTCTCAGGTGAGCTGCAGGCTGCCTGGCCACATCACAGGACCTCGGAGACATGCAAGTCAATGAGTCTGTGCCTTCATCCTCTTTTCCATTCAGCACACGTTTCTCCCCCAGGCCAATGGTTTAGCATCTGGGACTCCCCCAACAGGACTTCTTTCAGAGTGAGAGATGAGAGAGAGAGAGAGAGAGAGAGAGAGAGAGAGAGAGAGAGAGAGAGAGAGAGAGAGAGAGAGAGAGAGAAGAAGAGACGAAGAGAGAGAGAGAGAGAGAGAGAGAGAGAGAGAGAGAGAGAGAGAGAACACAAGAGCGCACCCTTACCCAAGCAACCAACCAAGCTGAAAGCTGCAAGTTCTTCTGTCCTCGAATCTAAGCTTGTCCAACCCGCAACCCACAGGCCACATGTAGCCCAGGATGGCTTTGAATGCAGCCCAACACAAATTCGTAAACTCTTAAAACATGAGATTCATGCACAGATCTTTTTATTAGTTGACCAGCTATTGTTAGTATTGGTGTATTTGTTTATTGTGTGGCCCAAGACAATTCTTCCAACGTGAAGCCAAAAGATTGGACACGCCAGCCTAATCCCAGTAGTGATGCAACACCACTGATCTACAGGGAGGCCAGCATTCTCCTAATCCCTGCATCCCCCTACCACGGGAGGTGCCAGGGAGCTGTACGGAGCTAAGTCAGCATCTACTCATCTGAATTGATAACTGCCCTGCTCCCACCATTTCTAAAATCATCCCGGTCAAAAGGCACCTGGCTCTTGATGTGAGATCGGAGTCCATGTGCACGGATCAGCCCTGCAAGTCTTCTGCTGACTTCTGACTGCCACAAGCCCCTGGGGTCCCCGTGCAGCAATGCCAGTGAGGCACAGGGTCCTGAGGCGAGGAGGAACCCCATCTCTAATATGTGATGAGGGCTCCTTCAGAGACACCAAGTGTGTGTGCAGCACCTGTGACCCACTCCCAGGGACAACAGATTCCTGGAAAACAATGAAACACTCTTCCCTACTGATGCCTCCTGGAGTGAAACGTCCTTCTGCGTTCTTCCACGAAGGTCAAGAATGGTCCCATTCTCAATTATCCCGGCAAAGGCAGTGTTTGTGAGGCTCTGCTGTGTCACTGCTGTGTCCTTATGCTTCCTAAACTCTGTATCATTTTCTCAACAAGCCACAAAACTACTTGAGCCCATTACAATTTGCTATGCCACGGCTCAATGAGCTAATCCTTCTTTCTTGCTAACTTTCTACCAATTACGATTTTGGCAATGCATTTTAGGAAAGTCAGAGTTTTATGAGTTTGCTTCTTGGAGGATGTTAAACAAATCCACTTTCAATTTAAAAATAAAACTGTATGAGTGAGGCAAAGCCCTGGAGCCTCCACTCCCAGCCACATTGGAAACACAGAAGCAAAATCTCCCTCACAAACCAAACATGGACGCCAAGGCTGTTATTTAAAACAAATACTTGCTAAATGGAAATATATTAAATATGGCTTTACTGTAAATTCCAAAGGAGTAACTCACTAAACTAAATACTGTTGGTGATTTGCTAACTCAAGGAATAAAATACGGACCATGGGCTGAAGTGATCTTTACTTCCTTTGCACTATTTTACCAAAGGTAAAGTTGAAACTATTCTGATGTTCCTTAGCTTGGAGGAAAAAAAAGGACAGAAAGAGATCTGCAATTCTACACCAGCACAGGTGTCGACAGCAGTATGAAACCTCTCAGAACATGGTGAAGAATGACGGCATTTTGCATTTCTATTGTAAGCCCTTAACTTACCTGCACATAGCTTGCCTCTGCAGCCACTGATTTCTGATCTATGCCCAGAATTCTCTGATGTTAAAGTGCTCGGCGAGAGGCTAAGTGCTTGCAAGAACAATGAACAAATTGCCAACTTTGTCCCTAGCAGTTGTCAAGGATGAATGAGCTCCCGTCATTCTGGCCTTCAGTTTTGCAAGTGCCTGAGAGCTTTCTGACTGCAAGGTATGTGAATGGGTAAGCGTGATGCTGTGTGAAATGTAGGGCATGGTATGTCTGTGTAAAAAATAAAAAAAACCTTAAAAAATGTTCACTACCAGGGCATTTTACTCAAAGAACAAAGGCTTCCCCTTTTCACAACATAAAAATATATGAAATAAAATTTTTAAACCACAAAAATGTCTTTAAAAAATGAATATATGCATTCTCAAAGCATGACACGTGCCTCAATTTTCTCGAACTCTATTACGTGGCAATACTAGGAAAAAGCCACCGCTTTGAAAGAATGAGAGATGGTGGAATAAAACAAGTATTGCCTTTGCATGTGATAATCCTTTATAAATTACCAGGCTCTCCCATTCTTGCCGAAGGCACCAGCCTCAGGAGCTGAACTGCCGCCTTTTCCCAACAGAGCTGTGGCCCAGGCAAAGCAGTGAGGTCTGAATACACCAGGCTGGGAGGGGCCTTTGTTCTGTGCTGGTTTTCCAAAGTGGATTGTGAAAAGGTGAGGACCGGCCCTGTAGAAAACAGTAACATGTTTCTTTGTTTGAATTTCAGCTTTATATTTATACCCAAATATTTACTCAACTGGCAGAGGGTTACAATTGGTATAGAAGTTCTACGTCAAAACGAGTGGAGGAAAATGTTTGTCCAAGAGATTACCTTATTGGATGACCTCATGCCTTTGTCTTTTCCCCTAATCATCCAAAAAAGGTTAAAGAAAATACAATGGAGGTAAATAATAATAATAATAATAATAATAATAACTGGAGATTTGACATACAGAACACGGACTTTGGAGTCAAGCAAAGCTGGTTCTTCTCTGACTTATTAGCCACATGACCTTGCGTGGGACACTAAATCAGTATTGCCTTCAGCTTCCTTACCTGAAAAATAAGGATCACATGACCTGCCCTCTTATAAGGATTTCTTAAAATGATACTTGTAAAGTGTGGCCTGCACTAAAGACACAGTAAGTATGAAATGCTTTGAGTTTGATTTTCATTATCTTTAATAATAATTTGTGAGAAATCCACCTACAAGTCTAATAATTTGGGGGCATTTCCAGCTGTTTTAAAGCACCACGAATGCTATTTTATTGTGAAAAAGCCATGTGTGTGGATTCACATTACTATAGGAAACGCTACATTGGAAAATTATTAATTAACTATAAAGCAGGAACAACAGAATTTGTCAATCACCAAATCAAGTATTTCTGGAAAATCCAGACTGTTCATGGCACTGCCTATCTCTCATGGGGACGTGCTGGGCACCTTAGGGCCTGAACCTCATGCTGGCATTTCTGGCGATGAAGACTTCAGGAGTCAGCCTGCACAGTTACTAATTTTTGTCCCCATCATCTTGTAAGTAACAGATCTACACACTGTCACTCTGATCCCCTGCTTGTCATACAGAAGGAAGCTCTTTCTATTTGATAAACATTGCTGAGAGCATCTCATGGGTTTGCTAACGATGGTGATTTCATTTTGCCAAGAAACAACACATCTTTTTGAAGAAAAACAAAGTTAAGCTCCTCTCTCCTTCTCTCTTTGCCTCCCTGTGTGTGGCCAGCCTCACAGCCTGGGTGGTGCTTCACTGGGTGATCAGGTACTCTGGCTCAATAGCCTGGGCTCTGGGAAGAAAATATGTCTTTTGAGTTAAATCAGCCTCCTTTGGTGACTTCCTGAATTCAGCTACCTGCAACTCCCTCGCCCTTGCTTAATTCTCTCTCAGATCAGATGAGAGAAATTAGCTGGAAAAGGGAGAACAAAACCTCCTGGTCCAGTGAATTCTAGTTCTGCTTGCTTTATTCTTTACCCCTCAGATCTTAATACAACTTAGTCTCATTTTCTGAGGACTTGGGAGCTCACCAACCTGCCCTCTTTGCCAGGTAAACAAACAGTTAATGAGTGGTTGCCTTACTGTACCACATGCTAATGGTCTCTTGGCTGGGGAAAGATCTACACAGTGGAATTTCTGTCTCTTTCTTTTTAAAAGGTAACTGCAGTGACTCAAGGGACACCCATGGGCAAATTCACTTACACTGGACACTGGCCAGTGAGAATATACTTTTTTACTCTAACAGAGTGTTTAAAAATCTGCCTAACAGCATGAGGTTCCATTTGATAGCTCCCCTAGTGATGTGATCATGTGGCATCTACAGCCAAGAGGGACACGTGTGCACATGGATTAGTGAGTGTACACAGCTGTGTGTGTGCTCCATACCTGCTTTATACCAAATAAACCTGTTAATATAACAGTATTACTTAATGAAATATTATATAAAAGGATAAAATAGGGCTATGAAAAGAACGTTGACTTTTACATGAAAATGAATTCTAAAGATTTGAAAAGATTAAAAAGATGATTCACTTGAAAAAGTGCTGGCAAGTCATAGATGGGTGAGAGACCATTTAAAGACTCACTAAATCTAAAAAGCATTCAAATTGTTTAATCTACTGTCTTCAGCTCTTTTTTTGAGATGGAGTCTCGCTCTGTCACCCAGGCTGGAGTGCCATGGTGCCATCTTGGATTACTGCAACCTCCGTGTCCTGGGTTCAAGTGATTCTCCTGCCTCAGCCTCCCCAGTAGCAGGGATTACAGGCGCCCACCACCACACCCGGCTAATAATTGGTCAGGCTGGTCTCGAACTCCTGACTTCAGGTGATCCACCTGCCTCCGCCTCCCAAAGTGCTGGGATTACAAGCGTGAGCCACCACGCCCAACCCTTATTCAACTTTAAAGGTATGAAAACTGGCTCACAGAAAACAAAGGCAAACACTCATCTATAGACACATCTTAAGTCAAATAAAAAAACAAACAAACAAGAAAAAGCAACTTGACAAATGCACATGCTTTGTGAAATGGATGTATATTTACCTACTAGAAGTCAAAATGAAGTGTGCAAGGTATATATGTGTTTTTTTAAATGATCTATGGCCTTATCAAAATTTTTTTATTAGAAACCAATAATGTTGATAATTGTATAGGATAAAATGCTTCTACATTTTTAAATGGACAATTTTTTAAAGTCAAAAGGCCATGTGAATCACCGCTGCGCTTGAGAGTAACATTCTTTTCTGAAAGGGAAACTGAGCGTGTACCAGTTGAGCTCAGTTCTCCATACAGAGGCAGCTGAGATAGGAATCCCTTAGTCATCGCCACCCCAGTCAGAATCACATTTCCAGCTGAACCAGAGAGATGAGGCCCCTCCACATCAACGTGATCAGTAAGATGCATCCAGTCCATTAGTTTTTCCAGCTCTGTGCACACTGACCGGTTGCTCACTGGCACCAGGGACATTCATCTTACGATTCTGAGGATCTAAGAAGGTAAAGTAAGCAATAGGAAATGGCCCATAATGTTTACCATGTGATTTCTAAATTCCCTTCGTGAATTCTGCAACAGAGGAACTGGAAAAACAGTGGCCTCATGGAGACCAAAGAGTAAGTGGGATAATATAGGAAAAATTTGATTTTCAAAATTTTTGCTGCATCCCTGATTTCTGGGACCTGATAAAGGAGCTTGGAGCAGAGGTGTACAATCTATACCTCTAAACAAAATAGAAAAAAGATCAGGCTGCCTGCCTGAAGCATCCCACAGCTAGAGCCTGAAATGTCCATGTCACCAGTGTCCTGAGTCCCTGCTTTGTGGTCTTAAAGAATCAGAGGGTGAGAAAGACAAAAAGCACAGGAGGCGAGAGAAGGAACAGGAACCCTGGTCTTCTGGGAATTTCCACAATGAAACAGCAGAGAGTTCTGGAAGACACCTGAGTATCACTGAACTGTATTCAAAGAAAGAGGACCAGCAAAAGGATGCTTAATGCTGCCCATCCCCCCTCCCTCTCCCAAATATCCCTAAGCCAAGTCAAACAGAGAAGATGCATACAGCCACTGACAGCCCATGCATTGGAAAGCTTTAAGAATGGTGCTCAGACACAAGTCGTCTCTCCAGGGGCTCTGGTTCCTATGTCCATAGCCAGCATCCCCACCCAACCTCTCCAGTGGCCACCCAGCCATGACGCAAGCATGTGGGAGCAAGTCTGATGAGGGCTATTTTGAGAGACTGGAGGATTCTGATGGCTAATAGGGTTTGTTGAAGCTTAAAAGACAAGATCCATCGAGAAATGTTCACAGGAGGATGATTTAGCATGAGTTATTTAAAGCAATCTATCATTTTAGACTCTTCTACTTGTGAGGCCTCTCCAGGGCATTACATAATAAGGCTGCATGAGCCGCAGGGATCTCCGACGTGGCCTGTATGCCATGCGTGGGCATTAGCGGGGAAATTGGTGAGAGGTGAAATATTAATGTGGCCATCATAGAGATATAGAGAGATCATATTTGACTATTCCCTGCACCCCTTCTCACTAATTACCTGAACTCATACTGCAGTCGGAAAGCAGAAGCCACATGGGTTTTTCTTCCATCCTCCAACCACCACCTCCATCTACACACAGGTTGACACCTGTACCTCCCTCTGTCCTCTCCTGTTACAACAAATCACCTGACCTTGCTCCTCTCCAGGCCAGCCCCTCCTCTGCCATCCCTTTCCTCTAGAACTCACTGCCCTTGTGAACCTCCTCCATCCCAGCATTTCCACCTTCACCCATCATCTGCTCATCTCCACCGGAGTGTTCCCAACATGCCCTAAATCAACAGCAGATACCTACAAACTCTCCTGGTATCACAGCTCTCGATACAGGGTCACCATCTGTCTGATCCTGAGCGCCATGAAAACCCAGTGAGCACCCACAGCCAGGGTGCCTACCTCGTTCCATGCCTTCCTCTGTGCTGCACAGCAGGTTGGCCTCCTCCTCTGCCACTTCACTCCACGGAGGCAGTTCTGGTCCACAGGAGCAGTGACCTCTATGTGGCCATATCCTCTGGTTACTTCTCTGTTCATTTCTACGCTCTCTCTCAGGAATCCAACACTGTCTTCTCTCTCCTCTATTTCTTTTTTCCTATGACTGACTCCTGCTCTTGGTCTCCTTTGCTGACTTATCTTCCACTGCTAAACCCCTGGATATCAAAGTGCCCTGGGGCATTAGCCTGGATTGGCTTCTCTTCCCTAGAGACACTGCCCCCCAGGTGGCCTGAATATCATCATCTGAATCCAAAATTGTACCTTCTAGCCTTACCTTTCTTCTGAATGTCAGTGCAGAATTTCTGGTTGCTAGCTAAACTTCTCCATCTGGCCACCTCCTGGGCACCTCAGAATGAACCAGGCCACACAGCCACACTGGGGGAAGCATCTCCACCAAGGGGCTGAAATTGATTCTTGGGAGGGGGGCAAAGAACATTTTCGATATTATTCTGCTTGTAGTCCTCCAAAGCACACCCTACCCCACAAATTCTTATTCCTTAGCATTTAATTTCTCTTCTTAATTAAATTTGAAGTTAATTTACTCCTCTCCTTAGGAGGGTCATAATGGGGAAAAAAAAATAATAAAGCAGGTTGAGAAACACTGTACTAGGCTAAAACAGAGCTCAGGAACACTCCCATCTTGCAAGCCTGCTTCTTTATCTTTAAACTTTCCACCAATCACTTCTGGCTCAAGCCAAAAATATTAAGACTTTTCCTTGATTGTTCATTATTCTTCACTTCTTACATCTACTTTTTACAAGTTCATGTGGCCTCCAAAACACGCCCCAAATCTCTCATTGTTTTCCTCTTCCCAGTGGCTACCTTGGCCAAAGACATGGCCATCGCTGGTCTAGCTTATCCCCAGAGCCCTCGCTGGCCCTCCAGTTTGCCACATGAATCTCCTACTCTCTACAGAGTGGCCCAAACAGTCTCTGAAAATCATCAGGCAGTGACAGCAGTGCTCTGTTTGAAAGTTTCCAGCAACTTTCCATCTCTAAACGAACGCGGGCTATCGCAGCAAGCCCGGCCTGTTTTCCGTTCCATGGGCTCCCTCCAGTCCCTCTTCAATCAAAAGTCTCTCTCACTGGAGGTATATACGGTTTCTTTAAGCTAAAACACCACCCCAAATCCAAGCTCCAAGCAGAGTATCAATGGTAACCAGGACCAGGACATGCCCTTTCTCTACTGTCTCTGTCAGTATTTGAAACTCACTTCATCATGCGCTGTATTTTGGGAGCTCGCGGTCCATGGCAGACACGCAGCTATTTGAATACTGACTGCTCTGAAAAGGAAGGTCCTGTGAATTACATGCAGATTATGTTTACCTGCAAGCATATCTCATAAGAAAAAAACACTTTATTCTAAATCCAGCTTAATTCTTAGGCTGAATATCATAAATAAATACATCTATCAATTAATCAGCTTGCTTTTTAGGTCCCATTTCCAAATCATCTGCAGGCTAATAGCTATTTTTTTTTTCTTTGAGACAGTCTCCCTCGGTAACCCAGGCTGGAGTGCAGCAGTGCGATCTCGGCTCACTGCAACCTCTGCGACCCAGGTTGAAGCAATTCTCCTGTCTCAGCCTCCCAAGTAGCTGGGACTACCAAGGCGCGTGCCATCACACCCAGTTAATTTTTGTTATTTTTAGTAGAGATGGGGTTGTGTCATGTTGCCCAGGCTTGTCTCAAGCTTCTGAGCTCAGGCAATCTGTCCACCTCAGCCTCCCGAAGTGCTGGGATTACAGGCCTGAGCCACCGCACTCAGCTGCTAACAGCTAATTAAAAATACCTTTTGCACAATATGCTACAGCATCAGATGTCAATAAGATGGCCATTTACTTAAATAAAGTAAATGCTACACATTTACTTCAGTGAAGCAATAACATTCAGTTTGAAGAATCAAATCAGATTCCTGGCCCCACAGTCCAAGGGACACTGGGGACAGCTGCAAGGAGCCAGCTTGGCGTTAGCAGGGAGTGGGGAACTTCCAGAGTCCAAGCTGAAGCTGCCACCTATCAAATCCTGCACAGCTGCCTAGACTTCCTTAGCTAAGGCAAAGGCACATAGCAAAAGGGTGAAGGGCGAATGCTGGGAAGCTCCTCAAAGCAATACCAAATTGGGAGGTATTTACGGTCCAGCCTCGGTCCAAAGAGCCCAGCCCTACATCCACCCACTGCATCTCAATTGCAGAATTCAATTTGTTAACTTAGGATTCTCTGGCTCTTACAGGAAACTTTACTTTAGTGTTCTCCCCTGAATACAAAGAATAAGAAAAGAAGGTGAGGCCGTCCACCGTCATCACAGAACAGAAGAGGAAATGGGGTTGATATGGTTTGGCTGTGTCCCCACCCAAATCTCATCTTGAATTCCCACGTGTTGTGGGAGGGACCTGGTGGGAAGTAACTGAATCATGGGGGCAGGTCTTTCGTGCTGTTCTGGTCTCTTGAGAGTGAGTAAGTCTCACAAGATCTGAGGGTTTTAAAAAGAAGAGTTTCCATGCACAAGCTCTCTTCTCTTGTCTGCCACCATGTGAGACATGCCCTTCACCTTCTCCCATGATGATGAGGCCTCCCAAGCCACATAGAACTGCAAAGTCCAATAAACTCTTTCTTTTGTAAATTGCCCAGTCTCAAGTATGTCTTTATCAGCAGCGTGAACACGGACTAATGCAGGGATGCTCCTCTAACCTTCTTTGCCAAACCTCTGCATCCCAAGCAATATCACTGAGGCAACAGCAGCAAATCAGAAAAACTAGAAAAAGTGATCTTTTCTGTCTATAAAAACTAGACTGCATGCTGAGAAAAGTGGCAGGTGCTAAAAGCTACATCCGTCAGAGAGTGAAAGAACTCCTTCCCTTTCAGGGTATGGTTAATATTTATATTTACAAACATTAGCATTTAGCACAATCTCTCTCTTCCTAGGACTCTGTGCGTCCATGACATGGAGCCAGTGGCCGCCGAGGTTTGAGCATGAAGAACAGTTCACAGTGGTGTCTGCCAGAGCATGGAGGAAAGAGGCTTCCGTGCGGGTCTTTTGTTTTGAACCATTAGAATCCACTGAACTGAAAAGATCAAGCTGTCAGAGTTCATTTTCTTCCTAAATCACCCACACCGCAGAATAACACAAAATGTTTCACTTTACAACATAATTTGTATCTTCAATTTACTTGCAGCTCTGGGAATTTGACAGGTACAATATTAAGTAAAAACCTTCTCTGAAGTCTTATTGGAAAGGTTGACCACAAAACAGCAAGTAGTCGTGTCCAGCAGCCTTCCTGCCGCTGCAAAACTTGCACTTGTGATGGAACTGATGTGATGCAGTTGGCTGGAACGGACAAACACAGATCAACACAGATCGCCCTTGTGCATTTTGGTGGTAAATTTAGAACAACATTCAATTAAGGAATTAGCTCTGGCTAATAGATCTTAAAGAGAATAAGAGGTATTTGTTCACTGCATATTTATAGCTGCAATTGTTTCTTTGTGGACTCAAATATAAAAAGAGTAACTGCCCTTTATTCTCCGAAATGAACTGCTACAAAAGTATTTCATGTATTTTATTGGTTCACTTTGTTCCTAGAACATTTCCTAGGGATATGCCTTCTTTCAGCCCAGCAGTTACACAGTCACTGCCTGTTGAGCACCTACTGTGTGCTGGGTAATGGGACAGTGCACGGTGCAGCCACTGAGATGTTCAGAAGAGATTTCCCCCAATGCCAAAGATCCACGCATAAATGCACAAAATCCCACGTGACAAATATTAAATGCTACATAGAAGGGTCCTGCATGAAAAACAATGTATAGAAAAGTCACAATGCTGTTAACATTTCGATTTTGTGGAGAAATTATAATTAAATGTTATCATTTCTTTATAGACCTGAAGATGTATTACCTAAGTGAATTTTTAAAAATTTAAGTATATCACAGTCAGGCTTCCTTGAAAATGGAGACAGTATATTATTCAACTTTATTTCCAATTTTATGTTGAAAAAACAGCAGGAACTTGACAAAGAATGGTGGAATTGCATGTGTGGTTTTGAAGATAATTTTATTTTTTAAATGGCATTTCGTGAAGCTTCCACATAGCAAGCATGCTGAACCTTGCTACCCAGACAGTCACCAGCAGGTGAGTCCATTCAGGTTCTTTCTGCAAGCATCTTCAAAAGACATTTTAAATGTCACCCAACAAAAAACACTATTAAGAGACAAAAAAAAAAAAAAAATTCCTGCCAGTCACTGAGTGGAGAAAGAAATCTACAGCACACATACCTGACTCAAGGATCTTATCCAGAACATATATATATATTTATACACATAAATATATATGTGTATAAATATATATGTATAAAATATATATATATGTGTATATGTGTATAAAGGATCTTATCCAGAACATATATACACACACACACACACACACATATATATAACTCTTGCTAAGCACAGAAAAATGGGACAAGAGCCTTGAATACAAGAGAAAATAATAATAATGATAATTTCTCATAAATAAAAACGTGCTCAACCTAATCAGATATCAAGGAAAGGCACGTTTAACACAATCTCACTACACACCACCAGACTGGATAAAGAAAACTCAGTCTGATGGTATAAAGTATGATTGAGACTGCACAGCAACATGAATACTGCTTGCGGGGGTGGAGATGTGTAAAAAGGTGGAATAAACAATTCTAGACAATAATGAAGCCTTCTCTGGAGTCTTGTTGGAAAGGTAGATGGCGGCTCCTATAGAAGTTGAAGACACGTAGCTCCCCTGCCTACACACCACTGCACACCCATGAGAATGGCTAAAATGAAAAACAATGACCACACCACATGCAGGCAAGGACACTGAGAAAGAGGGAGGGAGGGAGGAAGGAAGGGGAGAGGGGGAAGGGGAGGAGGAGGGGGAGGGAGGTAGGGAGGGGGGATAGTCAGCCATGCAGCATTTTCTGCTTTGGGTGGCACAGGCTGGCATCAGCTGTGATTCATTCAGTGGAGCATGAAATCAATAGAATGGGTAGAATGTGAAATTTTACTTATTTATTTATTTATTTATTTAGTGAAAAGGGATAGAACGGATGGGCTGGAATAGAACAGAACAGAACAGAATAAAAACATCGGAGGGTTCTACATAGTAAGGAATTCTCGCTCAGTTACACCTCGATGGGGTTGGGAAGTGCGTCGAGCAGTGATCGGAAATGTTTTTCTTCGCTGGAATTGTGTTCAAAACCGTTTGGAAGTCTCTGCTTAGCTTTTCTTGCAAGACATCAGGAGCCTGTGGAGGTGGGGCCAGGGCTGAGATGTACACTGATTTGAGAGCAGGACGCCCCTGCCACAGGAGAGAAGGATGGCAGCTCAGAGGAGGCTCTGGGGAGCTGGCTTCAGGAACTCTAGTCCTATCCACTCGGGCCCGTGTATGACTGGCTCCGAGGGTGGGAGAAGGAGAGGAGGCAGGTGGAGTCCCTGGTTCCTGTGAGGCCCTGTAGACAGTGCCACCTACTGTCACCAAAACTGAGCGTGGTCAGGAGTTGGCATTCATTTACTGAGGACCTCCCTGTCAAGCTCTCTACTCTTGTTATGCCAATGGGGCTTCCCAAGGAGCTGCATGGGTGGTAGGCGTCACTGTTCACATTTTATCTGCCTGGCCTTGAATGAGGCTTAGGAGCAACCAGTTCTGCAGTCTGCGCTGCTACTCACACAGGGCGCCCGGAGCCACTCATTCAACCTCCCTGAATCCAGTCTGCCCTGTGACTCACACAGGGGGCCCCAGAGCCACTCATTCAACCCCCCTGAACCTCAGAACCTCACCTGCACATGAGGGACACAGGATCCTCTCTGGGGACTGCAGCTCTGTCCTTCCAAGATGCCAGAGCAGACAGGACCACCATTCTGGTGACTGGCTTCTGAACAGAGACACTGCACAAGACCTCTGCTTGACAGTGTGTCAGCCGTGTCACATAAAGCAATTTGCAAATGCTGCTTCTAGGAAAACAGCAAGCAAAATGGGTTGACTTAACTACCTATAAATCAAGGAAAACCGTAATTTGAATAATACAAATACCCTCACAAGAAGAGAGTGAATCTCTGAAAGCAAAGAATTGTATTTCTTTATAAAGTAACTTCTCAATACACGGACAAAGTGCTCTGAATCTCCAAGGTAATGTCTGTGCTGCACACCCTACCTGTGGGCTCAATTCTCAGATTCAGAGGGACACTGACATACTATCATATCTTCATAAAAATGGAGGTGGCTACAGACACCGCTTGTTGCAAGGTCGCTGGAGGTCAGGCTCTGAACAAAGCACCCCACATGTACTTTCTCATTTATTCCCCCAAAACACTCCAGCAAGGCTTGACTTCCGTCTGTAATTTATGGGTGAAGAAACTACAGCACGGGGTAAATCTGCCAAACACTAAATTGACAGAGCTCACAAGTGGTGGAGCATGGATTTGACCTGACAAGCTGACTCCAGGGCTCCGCTCTCAACCCTTGCACTGAAGGTGGCCTCTGGCTGGCAGAGGTAGAGAGGAAAGGCATATGGCTACTCCTTCAGCCCAGGCTCAGCGGAATGGGGGTACAGGAGCTGGCAGCCCAAGCACCCTGAGAACAGGCTCTTGCTAATATTTTCAACGCATGTCCCACATGCCAGCTAGGACTGGAGGCAGCCCTGGCATGGACATTGGTGTCACTGTGATTCCAATGCCATCTTGCTCCCAACCACCACTCCAAACCAAAGCCCACAAGAATCTCGTCCTGCAAAGACACCGCAGCCCCGGGCAGAGTGACTTGGGGAAACTGCCTCCAATTCTCGGACAGCCCCCTAATAAGTGAAGATGAGTCCTATGTTCAGCAGGCAGCTGCTATTATTTGTTCTAGAGGTTTGGCTGAGGTCATATGGCCGAGAAGGGTGGCTGAGAAATGGGGAAACAAAGAGAAAGAGTCACTGCAATAAAACACACATATTTCTCTCTCTCTCTCTCTTTTTTTTTTTTAGACAGAGTCTCCCTGTCATCCAGGCTGGAGTGCAGTGATGTGATCTCAGCTCAGTGCAACTTCCACCTCCTGGGTTCAAGCAATTCTCCTGTCTCAGCCTCCTGAGTAGCTGGGGCTACAGGCACACGCCACCATGCCCGGCTAATTTTTTTTTTGTATTTTTAGTAGAGACAGGGTTTCACCATATTGGTCAGGCTGGTCTCGAACTCCCTCGGCCTCCCCAAGTGCTGGGATTACAGGCATGAGCCACTGCACATATATTTCTATATATTTCTAATGGTTACTTAGCATCACTGAGACTCTGTTTTTTTCATCGATCACAGGGAGACACTAGTGACATTTTGGATGAAATGACTCTTTGTGGCAGGGGGCTGTCTCATGCATGATAAGATGTTTAGCAGCATCCCTGGTTTCTACTCACTAATTCCAGCAGCCCTCTCCCCACAAGTTGTGACACCAACAATGTGTGTGGACACTGTCAATTTTCCTCTAGGGGAAACAACTGTCCTTCACTGAGAGCTACCAAAAAGACACGGAAGACTCTGCCCGGCAAGCCCGCGAGGACTCAGTTACCATGACTTCCTCCTCCTCCCGATCTAGACAGAAAAGCATCACACCAGAGGGTCCTATACCGCATAGACTTTATTCCAAGTCCCAGTAGCACAGGAGGTTTAAACTTAGCATGAGAGGATCGGGAGGAGGATCGTAATAAACTGTATTTCCTCCATTTTGCTTTGTGCGGAGGGATGTTTCATGCATAAAACAGAGAGGGCACTTGGCTTCAGTCCTCATCACGTGAAGTGCCTCCTCTGGCATTAAGTGCCAGCGGGATAAGGCATCCGTACCAGCCAGGCACTCCCGACGAGGTGCGCATGGTCTCTGAGAATTCTTAAACAGACTCTGCCCTTTTCAAACCTTCCTCTAAAGCGAGCTTCCCTAAATGAGAGTCCTGCAGAGAGCTCTTCATCACCGCCACTCCTTTGAGAGTAGCTTGATTTTTCATCTCTCAATTAAAATTTAAAAGAGGCAATCTGAATAAGACGACACAGTTTAAAATATCTAGGCTATGTGCACTACCTTGGTTATAAACAACCAGGTAAAACTCTGGAAATTATTTGCTTTAGTTATTAAGCAACGAGCAAAAGCAGCCATGCCATAGAATAACTGGTACGGAAAGTATCTGAACTAATTTATGACCATGCCTGAAGAATGAACAGAACTCCAACAGGTAGCATTTGGTCATAGGTCAGTTTCCATCCCAAGGTGCGGCGGGCTCTGATACACCAAATGCAACCATACCTAGGCCCAAAAGCTGCTGACAGAGAACTGCCAATGTGCCTGTGTCCTCTCTAAAAGCAATCTGTGAAGGAAAAACTAAAAGATAGACGTAGCAATGTAGCCCCAGTGGGGTCCTTTTCCTGCTGCAGGGTCCAGAGCATCATTACTGGATCCAAGTCAGTATCTGTCTTGAAATCCTGATGCGTCACAATGGCCAACACAGCCCCCAAAAAAGTCTCATGTGTTTCTCCGGGTGACTTGCCAGAAATGCACTCAGGTACGGCCCAAGTTAACCAACCTAGGAAGCAGACCTGGGGCCCTGGGGCCTGCCAACTGGGGGCTCTGGGCTGTGAAATGTCTCAGGTTAGGCCAGTGCTTGGAGAGGAAGACGGCTCAAAGAGCAGTATTGTCAAGCGTATGAGCTGTAGTAAAATGCAGGTATGGAGAACTCTAGGGAAATTTTCATTCCAGAATGTTTTCACTATACTGACTTTGAATTGCTATTTTTTTCACCCCAAATTCTCAGAGACCATGCACATCTCATTGTGAGCACCTGGCTGGTGTTAATACCGCATCCCGCTGGCACTTAATGCCAGAGGAGGCACTTCATGTTATGAGGACCAAAGCCAAAGGCCCTGTCTATTTTATGCTTGAAACATCTCTCGGCACAAAGCAAAATGTATAGTCAGTATGGTCTGTGTGTGTGTGTGTGTGTGTGTGTTGGTACTTAGCTAGTTGTGTTTCGACAGTGTTTCTGTCAACAACTGCTGTATACTGTTTCATAGGAAAAAAATAATTCTAAAGTGTGCCTAAACTCATCAAGCCATTGGATGTGCAAAACCTCCATAGTAAACCAATCAATTTTAAAAATAAATTAAATGAGAAGTCACAATATCAACTAAAATCCAGGCTTCAAAGAAAGGAAACAAGATGTTAAGAAGTAATAATCCAAGAGTTTCTCAAGTCCCAAATGCTGTATAACCGTGATTTCAACCCGCACAAAGAATATTCAACTATGCACCCTTAATTGGGATGCAGAGGTGCTTCTCTGGACGGAGGTAGAACAGGAAAGAAAACAGGCAATCCTCCTGACTCAGCCATCCATAGGCTGCCACTGGTGCCATGGTCCTGGGGGCAGGTCCCCTGCACATGGGCACTAACTCTTCCCTCTCTCCCATCCTAAGGCAAGTGGTGCCTTAGGATGTCAGGCTGGTGAAAATGCAATACGCCACGTCAGTGGATTGAGGAAAACACTTCCTGGCTGAAAGAAGGACGAATCATGGGGAGAGGAGGAGAGGCCACAGAGAAATGAGCCAAGGTGGTCGTCAAAATGCAGTCAAGAGATCAAAATCCTCCACTCTTTGCAGACTGCAAGCATCATCCTGATCTGTTTGGGACGGTCTCCGTATGGCCATGGTTTTTTTTTTTTTTTTTTTACATGTGTAACACATAGACACTGGAAATAAATAGCAGCATGATCTCACAAACTCCAAATAGGGATGAAATTTCAAAGTGTGAAAGGACAAGTATAAGATTAATTGATTGAAGATAGAACAAAACCAAACAATAGTTTTTGACTGACAATCTTCAATGTTGAAATGGTCAATGACTAGACAAGACTAAATGGAGCAGGTCAGCCAAATCCCTTTAATTTGATGAGCTAGTCTTTCAGACAAGTCCACTCATAACCAGCCATTGATATAACCAACATGCTGACTGGTAACATCTTACGCATTTCCTAACTGAAAGAATAATCTCTTCTGTTTTTTATGGGCAGAATTTTGAATTCTCAACTGATTCCTTCCCTATGATCTTCTCTTGATCAGTGTCTCCTATATAAAGATCTACATCACGGCCGGGTGTGGTGGCTCATGCCTGTAATCCCAGCACTTTGGGAGGACAAGGCAGGTGGATCACTTGAGCCCAGGAGTTCAAGACCAGCCTGGGCAATATGGCGAAACAACATCTCTCCAAAAAACTAAGCCCACAAAAAATTAGCTGGGCACGGTGGCATGTGCCTGTAGTCCCAGCTACCTGGGAAGCTCAGCTGGGAGGACTGCTTGAATCCAGTAGGTAAAGACTGTAGTGAGCCATGATCCTGCCACTGCACTCCAGCCTGGACAACAGAGTGAGACCCTGTTTCAGAAAAACAAACAAACAAAAAACCAAAAAACAAACAACTACATTGTGAACCACCAGCTTCCCCTGGTAAATGGCAAGGATCATTTTCACCATCTAGTGAGAACCCGGCAACCGTCTTATTTGCCTTTACGTTTTATCTTGCAGTTAGCTTTGAGTATTATGACTTCTAGAAAGCGTCGTTTTCTCTACAATTTTACATGTTCTATTTTATAATCATGTTCTATGAACCTTTACTTGGAAGACATACCACGTCCTCTGTGAAAGTGTGTGGGCTTCAAAACCCTAATCGTTATTTCCGGTAGGTCCCAGCCTAGCCTGAAAACGAACAGGAAGTCTCAAACACAAAACCTATGCCAACAGAGAGGAATGCCTGGAAGCAACTGATAATCCCAGATGCAAACCACACTAGCTCTGAGGAAATGCAAATGCTGGTTTCATGTCTTTATTATCCTGAGAGCAGAGGGTACGGTAGGCAGGGAGGACTAGGGAAGTTGTGAGCTGGAGTAGTTGAATTTTTAAAAATTCTGGTACAAGTCTGAGTAGCTGACAACTGTGGATAAGGTTTTGTTACACACTATGTAGTCATTATGAACAAGAAAGTCTAATTCCAGAAACAGGGGAATACATTCAGTACTGGCCTCTCTCTCAGGCACTACATGTTGTAGAAATGCGTTTCTCAAGCAAAAGTAAGGCAGTTAATAAGAAACGGTTTCTTCGAGGTGACAAAGGGATTCAGTTTACCTGGCTGACTCACTTCCTACCAGGTCATTCCTATCACTTAAAATTCTACTAGGGGTTATTAGTACATAAACTCAAGCACCCTACTGGAACACTAAGGCAAACCCTAAGGCTAGAAGAGACACACAAATTCAAGCAAGTGGTCATATTCTCATTAACAACCAAGGACAACTCTAGGATAGCCATGGAATGACTGCTGGCCCTTAGACTTTGTGTGCTGCACACACAAAGCGTGAATCTGAGAAAGTCAGCTAATAAGAGTTCCAGGATGGATACCAGTATGTAGGTGCCAACAGGGAAAGGTCTGTGCTTCCAACAGAACCTGAGAGCTTCAGTGAAAACTTAGCAGCTGTTCCCCTCTGGGAAGATTATAAAGCACTTCTGGGTGCTAGCACACAAGCACACTTCTACTCTCTCTGTGCTGTGCTCATCTTAAATGTCATCTTGCCATCTGGCACTCTCATATCCTAGAGCAGAGCTATAATGTCAGGCCATCGCCAATCAGTTCCCATCTTGAACATAACAACCGAGTGAACACCGTCCTTTGGGATATTCATTAAATCCTATGATTTTGATTCTTGATTTACAAGTCTTATCACCAAAACTAATAGATATTGTCTTTAATTACATTTTACAAGCCCCATGTATCGAGGAAAGGTATGTTCACAGAGACAAAGATAAACAAGCGTACGAATATAAGAGACCACAGAGGCTGATTTTGTCCATTTCTAAGCCATAGGTGGTAAAACTACATGTCCAACTGTGCCATTAAAACTGAAACAGACTCCAGAAGCTTCTGGAACCACTGCTCATCCAGCCGAGGCAAGGAAGTCTCTGGTACTTGCTAAGGGGTGGAGGAAGCAGGGAAGTCTGGCAACATATAAAATGTTAATCTAGTAAGATGCAATATAGATACACATATCTGGCAGGTAGATAAAGACATAGAATATGGTATCTGTAATTTCCATAAGGGGATTACTTTATGACAATACTAGGGAGATGTGATTTTTCTAGACTGCACAGCAAGATTGGCTTGTATGAAGCACATTAATAAATGGTGCATACCCTTCTAAAGGTGAAGAAAGTAAGTAGCAATGTAATGAATTCCATGCTCAAAATTCACTCATGTAAGCAGTAAACCTTATGGAAAGTTGTTATGTTTTATGGACACTCGAATAAAAACAAAACAAAAACTCCTAACACTCTCTTGGGAAACAGGAGACCTACTTAAGACCAACAGGTAGCATAGCTGGGTGGCTCAGGCGCGGCTCTGGGGTGGATGCTCTGGATTTAAGTTTTGGCACTAACACCGCCCAGCTCTGTGTCTTCTGGCAAGTGACCCGACCTTCATGCCTCAATTTTCTCATGTGTAAAGCGGACATAAACACAGCAGCTGTCCCGGGGGCTGCTGAGGGCATTCAGGATGTGATGGCCTATGATAGCCCCACGGCAGGGACTGGTGCTGGAAGGCATGCCCAGTGTTAGCTCACTCTCGGCTCCACAGTGCGGACGCGCACTGCCTCACAGAGAATGCGTGCGCACAGGGAAAGGGACGCAAACACTTCATTTTGAAGCTGGTATTGAATTTTGAAGCTGGTATTGAAGCAAAGGTGTCAAAGAATACTTAAGGGTCTTCCAGCCAGCTGTCTCCAGACAGTGTCAAGTATCTGACCACAGGGAGGCAATAACCTTCTTCAAACACCCACCTGATCCCGCTTCTAAACATTCATCTTGTTTATTCAACACAAAGGGCAGCATTTGGGGGCAGAAGGATGTGGGAATAAAAGTTACAGTTACCAGTGACCAACTCCAATCGGGACCTAAAATGCCTCTTCCGTGGCTGACTCTTGTGCTGCGTGACCTTGGGAACTTGTTTCTGCTCAGTGTGTCAACTGGGATAGGAATATGGGTTTGTTTGAGCTTCTGAGTCAGAATCTCTGCAAATAAAAGTGCCTTTCCTTGAAACCAACACCTCAGCACACGGGTACACATACCCAGACCCACATGCACACACATGCAGGTACACACCCACACCCACATGTACACACATGCAGGTACACACCCACACCCACATGTACACACACAGATGAGCACGGGTACACACCCACACCCACATGTACACACATGCAGGTACACACACAGATGAGCACGGGTACACACCCACACCCACATGTACACACACAGATGAGCACGGGTACACACCCACACCCACATGCACACACACAGATGAGCACGGGTACACACCCACACCCACATGCACACACATGCAGGTACACACACAGATGAGCACGGGTACACACCCACACCCACATGCAGGTACACACCCAGACCCACATGCACACACATGCAGGTACACACACAGATGAGCATGGGTACACACCCACACCCACATGTACACACACAGATGAGCACGGGTACACACCCACACCCACATGTACACACACAGATGAGCACGGGTACACACCCACACCCACATGTACACACACAGATGAGCACGGGTGCACACACACACCCACATGTACACACACAGATGAGCACGGGTGCACACACACACCCACATGTACACACACAGATGAGAATGGGTACACACCCACACCCACATGTACACACACAGATGAGCACAGGTGCACACACACACCCACATGCACACACATGCAGGTACACACCCATACCCACATGCACACACACAGATGAGCACGGGTGCACACACACACCCACATGCACACACATGCAGGTACACATCCACACCCACATGCACACACACAGATAAGCATGGGTACACACCCACACCCACATGTACACACACAGATGAGCACGGGTACACACCCACACCCACATGTACACACACAGATGAGCACGGGTACACACCCACACCCATATGTACACACACAGATGAGCACGGGTACACACCCACACCCACATGTACACACACAGATGAGCACGGGTACATACACACACCCACATGTACACACACAGATGAGCATGGGTGCACACCCACATGCACACACATGCAGGTACACACCCACACCCACACGCACACACACAGATGAGCACGGGTGCACACACCCACATGCACATACATGCAGGTATACACCCACACCCACATGTACACACACAGATGAGCACTGGTACACACACACACCCACATGCACACACATGCAGGCACACACAGAGATGAGCACGGGCACATCCACAGGCACACACCACTTCTCTGCAGGAAGCTCCCATGGAGGAAACACTGGCTGCCCAACGACCTGGCCTCAGAGAACTAGAATCCTTGATGAGACAGTTCAGCATAACATTTTATGTAAAACAGAAAATAAACTGTAGGATTTTACATTCAGGCTGCTTCCCTTGTCAAGACGCCTTTGCAGCTGCCGTCTGTGTACACGATGAGCAAGAGAACAAGGTGGACTTTATTATCACCAAGGTAGACTTTATCCTCAGAAGTCTCATCCAATCAACCGCTGAGAGGACACTGAGCACTGTGGCTTCTCCCACAGGGTTTCCCTGTCCTCAAAACAAAAGACTCTCTTCCCTGTTTCTAAGACGGAAAGGCTTTGGTTCCAAACGCCGCCGCACCAACCTGCTGCTGCAGTGCGTGTACCTGTGTCAGGCACCGTGCCCTGTGGAGGGGCTCTAGTGAGGAGGGGTGCTGGCCGGGGAAGGTTGCCACTGGTTTGCAGCGAATTCACGATTCCAAGGAATGTGGATCAAGCCACCTGCTCACCCCACAAACAACAGAATATCCCAGGAGAAGATGGACAAGGTCTCTGGAGAAGGGAACCAGAACCATAGCACTCCCAGGGTTGAGCCCCAGACCACTTACTTAGTGACTGTGTGGCTCTGCACTGCGGCCAGTGCTGCAGCAACCCTTATGTAGCGCAGGGTTGGTGGCAGGAGGAAAACAGTGAAGTAGGAAGAGAGAATGATGCGGCCACAATATTCCAACTGAAAACAGGCTCTTGATAATAAAAAAAAAAGAAAGAAAAAAAAATCATAAAATAAGTAGATTTTGACTATGCCCTCCTAAACAGGAGACCTTCGGAGTAGAAGCGACATGAATGCAACCTCAGGGAGCCCGTCCCACCTGACCTCTGTCGGCGCAGTGCTCACCCAGGGCCACAGAGTCTACAGCCTGACAGCCAGGATGTGCTGCTCCGCTGGGAGACCTGAAGGTCAGGTCTACATGTGGAGGAGTCAGGAGGCAGAGCACGGCATCCACCAGGCCAGGCCGCCTCCACACCCTGTGCTCAGGGGCCTGTTCAGCCACACCTCTGCTCCTGGCCAATGATGTCATGTGATCTATAGCTCCAGGGCGGCGGGGGTTTTGATCCTTGTTGCAGGTGTGTTTGCTTGTTTTCTCTATGTGCAAAATACAGCCATTAAAAACACAACGCTATAGAGCTCTTCAGAGGAAATCTAGACTGTCCATCACAAAAGTTCATCCTGACAGAGAAAAAGGGAAAAGACCAGCGCTTTATTTTAAGTCCATCATTTTCTAGAGGACGACTTGGAAGCTGAGAGATGGCCACAGGAATAATTGAAAGTCACCCAGCAGGTGGAAGGGTGAGAAGGAGCAGAGGCCAGGACCCCCACTCTGGTCCCTGGGCCAGGGCTAAGGATACAGCAATGCCAGGGTCTCCGGGGCGTCCTCACCATCTACTCTCAAATGCCGTCTTTGATGTGTGGAAGGAGACTTCAACCTCAGTAACATCTGACGTGGGGTGAACATCACTCCCTCCCTCACGCTTACCCCTCAGGGAGGTTTGCAGGACTCCTGCAGCCATGGTACACAAGGCCAATCTGTCTCTGCTGCCCCAGAAAGCAGCAAAACCCAGAGGAGGCCAAAGGAAAGGTCGTGCTGCTTTGGATTTGTCGAAGGGAAGGACAACAGGCATTAAAAAGAGGCAAAGCCATCACAGAAAATTCAAATGTAGTGTATCTCCTACATGTGGTAGGTAGCCACACCTACCAGCATGGCTAAAATAAAAAACAGTGTCAACAGCAACGGCTGGATGCAGACAAACCGAATCACTCACATGGCTGGTGGGAATGTAAAACGGTTCAGCCATAGATTGGCAGTTTCCTATGTCATGAAATGTGCAATTACCCGACAACCCAGCATTTGTCCACAAAGGCATATATGCCACAGAAACAAACTCATGTTCACCCAGAAACAGCCGCACGAAGGCTGCTGGCAGCTTTATTCATAAGAGCCACAAGCTGGGGATAGCCCAGACGTCCTCCAACAGGAAAATGGTTCATCACACTTGGTCCAGTCGTACCACAGAACACTACCCAGCAATAAAAAGGAATAAGCTATTGATACAGGCAGCAACCTAAATGGATCTCCAGTGAATTAAGCAAAGTGAAAACAGCCAGCGCTAAAAGCATATATACAGTATGATTACACTTATGTAACATTTTTGAAATGAAGCAATTATACAAATGAAGAACGAATGAGTGGTTGAGAGCGCTTAGGGATGGTGGGGCGGGGAGGGGAGAGGTATATGTGGCTATAATTGGGCAACAAGCAGAACCTTTGTGGCGATGGAAACGCTCAGTGGCTTCACTGTGGTGGAGTCCACAGTATATACAAGTGGTGAAACTGCACACAACTCAATACAAACACTAATGAATACAAATTAAACTGAGGAAATCCGAGTAAGATCAGTGAATTGCATCATCGACTCCCTTATACACAAGATCTCTATGACTTCCTACAACTGCACACGAACCCACAATTATCTCCATAAAAACTGCAATGAGAAAGAAAAACAGAGATGAACAGAAAGTTCTTTTTAAAAATCCCATGTGACTGAGAATTCTACGGTCATTGTTAGTGCTCACAGAAATGATAAAAGCCGGTGTACTAGAAAATTAACCAACAGCCCTCACTGGAGATGATAAACAAGGCACAAGTTCAATACTGAATGAGTAAGAAGAAAATGCTCATGATTAAAAAAACTGAAATACGTGAAATGTCAACACTCTGCAAAAGCCTCTTGCATGGAGCTGACGGTGGCTAGGGCTGATAAAAACATGTGGGTAACATGCGAGCGCAAAGCGACGCCGAGCAGAACCCGTGTGCCCATGACGACAGCTATGGGAGATCCAGGTCCAGGCTGTTTTTCTCCAGGGGATGAAGCTCAAGTTCTTACAGCTAGAGCCCTGTGTTGTCATAAGGAAGTCACCACAAACTCAGAGTCCATGTCTCCCTAGAACTGTTTGCCTCACAGAGTTAGGAACAGCGTTTGCAGAACATTTCATTGAAGCCAGCTTGGTCTCCAGGCAACATCACTGCTCCCAGCAGACATGAATTGGGAGCCACAGAAAAGGTGAGAGCCATTCTCCCCACACTTACTTATTTTGCACCATGTTCATGATCACCCAGTCGAAGGGGTAAACGTTCTTTCCAATGAGGTTCTTAAACATGATGAATGTTTCCATTAGGAAATCCTGAAATAAAAAAAAACAAAACACTGAAATGGCCCACCAAGAAAAAGGTAAAAACGATACACCCCCCATCGATGATTAGATTATAAAAGACCCCATTTTTAAGGGCCGAATGAAAACATCCTGAAAAGTAATGAAGATACATTTCATAGGAGCTGTGAATTAGACCTGTCTTTCTGTTTAGCCGAGCACCTCCTGTCTGAGCTGGCTTCTTCAAGAATATATTCTGAAATAGTCCCTGAGCATGTCTCTTTAATAGTTAAAGAGTAAATCCCCAAAGGTTAGGAATAGGCATTCAAATCCTTTTTGCTTCTAGGAAAATATGATTTTTACAAACAAGGCTTGCAGGTTACAGCTTTTTCTTATGTTTGCTCTAAATCCATTTTTCATGATGAACAGGACATGATTTCAGGTTGAATACAGGATACTACTGTCTGTTCCTTTCTCTCATGGAATTTCAAAATGAAAGGCTCCAATAGGAACTCCTGACCATCTGCACAGATTCGGCACACAGTAAACCATTTGAGTGGATGGCCATGTTGCCAAACTCTCCTAGATGGCAGCTACATCCCCAAAAGCTATCGAGTTACGCTTCTAGTGTCTTAGATGATGCTCTGTACTTTGCAGGGCAACTGAAAAGAATCAGGGTTCGGGACACACCCAGTTGCTCTACCCTGCTTCCATGCCAATAAGAATATGCCTGGCATCAAGAAGGGGCAGCCAGTTCCTAGGGGCTGTCCACTATGTGTGTATCAGAATTAGAAGATTTCCTACTTTCGAGAGCTTGACAGGTGCCCTGAGCTAACCTGAACAAAACAAGTGGCTATCCCAAAAAGCACACATCCCTGGTAGCCCCAAACTCACACAACACCCAAGATGGGAAAGGAAAAGGCAACCAAGAACTGTCTTAGAAAAGCGAGGCCGTGGTCAGGATCGTCAAATGAGTGGATATTTCTCATTTATTTAATCTCCTTGAATCATAATTAGGTGCAATGGCTGTGAAGGCCAAGGTGGTGAACAGAATTTAAGCAGCCAAGAAAGCAATTCCCAGTACAAGGTCTAAATAAGCAGCTCCTGCAAAGAGGCACAAGTTAAATTTGATGACAATAACAAGCTAATGTTCAAAGTTAACATACTTTCTCTCCAACTCTAATGGCCAAGTCAGGTTCTGGCAGGTGAAGTCCGCGGTGTGAGGAGTTTGCTGTGCCCCCACCGTAAATAAAATGAGTGATCCTGATCGCTCTATTTGAGCGGATGCCTCCAGTCTAGGAGACATTAGTGACCTGGACAAAATCAAGTTGGAAAAGTCAGTCCAGATGTCCTCCAAACTCTGCACGTGGGCGCTGTGTCCTCCTGATCTCAGGAGCGGGAGCATCCCAGTCCTCCCTTCCGACACAACAAATGGCTTCTTTTCCAGTTTAATTATTGAAATTCATATTTCACTACTGAGTTTCCTCACTTTGTCAAGAGTTTCCCATTTTAACGACCAGGCTGCATATTTTGTAGGCTGAGTACCGCAATTCAGTCACATCTCTATTTGCATGAAATTGCTGGCTTTCTTGATGATTACTTCTCAAATCCTAATAATTGAGATACAGGCTCTCGTTTTTATTATTCTGGAAGAGAAGCATATTTTCCCAATTCTCTTTCTTTTCTAAGAGACACAGTCCCATACTTCATTAGTATGGCTCAGCTGTTAAATTTTGGTACTTTGCTGATCAAACAAAATGCTGCATCTAGTGGGAGATGAGGCTCTGCAAGTCTTCCTTGCTTTCTGCATAATTCACTAGCCATGGCGGTGGCCCCTAACAACTGTGTTTGCCTCGAGCAGCTGACGAGGCTTACCAGACTGTTCCACTAGGGTCTCCAAGTCAACAAGGGGTATTTTGTAAAAATTTCATCATTCAACGTGGATTTATTCCTGTTGCATTTTTTAGTTTTAGTTTCTATTTATTTTATTTATTCATTTCACTCCCTCACCCAGGCTGGAGTACAGTGGCACGATCTTAGTTCACTGCAGCTTTAACCCTGGGACACAAGTGATCCTCCTGTTTCAGTATCCTGAGTATCCAGGGACCACAGGTGTGCACCACCATGCCTGGCTAGCTTTTTAATTTTTAGTAGAGATGGTATCCTGCTATATCGCCCGGGATGGTCTTGAACTCCTGGGCTCAAGAAATCCTCCTGCCTCGGCCGCCCAAAGTGTTGGGATTACAAGTGTAAGCCACTGTGCCCGGCTGCATGTTTTAGTTTGACTATTCACAGGATGTCTTATACAACAAGCAGGCTGCTCTAACAATAGCCATCCATCTATTTCAGAGGCAAGATCATGTCATAACTCTGTCTGCACCTTTCCATCCCTGTCCCCACTTGAATAAAACAGCCATCCTCTCGCACCTGGACTTAGGTCCATCCTTGTCCTTTGTTGTCCCCACGCTTTACTTTTCAAATGATAAATCTGATCAAGGCATCAATGCTTTCCAGACATCACATGGAACCCATTTCTGTAATGGCTTCCCAATGCTCTTAGACTAAAGACAAAGCACTTGACTCTTAGACTTAGGAAATTTCCATTTTGCTCAGCCAAAGGAGTAACCATTATAGACAAGGACCAGCCATAGATTTTCAACCCATCCAATGAAGGATTGTTAGGGAAATAGGACATGTCCACATTTTTGTGGATTCAAAGTTTCATCCAAAGGTTATCTGATAATTGCAAAGGTAGGAAGAGGTACATATTTTCACAATGGAGGGATCTGGAAGTTACCAGCTTTTAACCCAGTGGTCAAATTCAGCATCACTAGTAGTGGGTGAGCATGACATGCCCAGCCTCCTGAAGTAACACAGCAGAAAGCTTTCAACACCAGTACTGAAACACTCTTGCCAAAGAGTTGAGCTTGAATCTCAGAACAAGCTTCTGGTTTGCAGAACACACAGGGGGATAAAGAAACCAGTTGAAAGGCATATTACAAGGCAGCATTAAAAAAGTCCAGAATGGGAGATAGTCTACAAAAGCTATGGATTGATCTCTTCAGAAAAACTGAAAAGCAATGCTATGAAAAGAAAACAAAACAATGTGATGGTGATGGATTTATTTTAGAAAAAGAAAGATTAAAGAGACACAACCCCCAAATGTGATGGCTGAAAAGGACATAAAAGTTTGGAAAGAATGAAGGAAATCTGAATATAAATGGCACGAGGGGTGGTTGGTGCATTCTGATGGAGCAATAAGACCAACAGAGAATGTCTTTCCTCCCCAGAGATATTTGCTGAACAGCTGAGGGCAGGTGCATCCCCGTCTCTCACTGACTGAAAGGGGTTGGCTGTATAGACAGAGATACTTGGAGACACATGACGGAAGCAAATACGCCAACGTGCTTTCAACTGATGAATTCAGGCGGCAGGTAGCAAGATTTCAATTTTTTTTTTCTTTTTTTTGAGACAGGGTCTCATGCTATCACCCAGGCTGGAGTGCAATGGCATAATCTTAGCTCACCACAGCCTCAAACTCCTAGGTTCAAGCGATCCTCCTGCCTCAGCCTCCCAAGAAGCTGAGACTACAGGCATGATCTATCATGCTCGGCTAATTTTTTTTTTTATTTTTTGTAGAAATGGGGGTCTCACTATGTGGCCCAGACTGGTCTTGAATTTCTGGGCTCAATAGATCTTCCTACTACGGCCTCCCAAAGTGCTGGGATTACAGGCGTGAGCCACTGAGCCTGGCTCCATTGTATTATCCTTTCAGCTTTTCTGTATTTGTAAAATTTTTTTGTGATCCACAGGGCAAAGAGAATAAGGAAAACACTGGTGAAATCTGAGTAAGGTCAGATAAGCCCTTTTCCTTGCAGAATCTGATGCTAACTGCAGGTAGATGGTGTCAGAATTGAATTGAATTGTAGGACATCCAGCTGGTGTCAGAGAATGGGTTGCGGTGGGAGACACCCACACACTTCTGGTCACAGAAGTGCGAGAGTGTAGGAAAATTTAGTGTGTGTTTTCCAAAGCCACACAGTGAGAATTTGTGAGAAGTGGCAAGACAACACTTCCCGCTAGAAGTCCCAAAGCCCTCCTCCTTCCCTTCTAGTTGACTACAGAGAATCGGGGCACATTCTCTGCTTCTGTTACTGAGACGTGGACACGTGGCAGCCAGCAGCCCCTTGGGCAGATCAGCAACTCCAGTGTAGAGGATTCTACAGATTCTTCGTGGTTCGAATCCTAAAGGGTTGGGATGGCCTCCGTCCTGAGAGTTCTGAACTGAACATGTCTATTGCTTTTCTCTTCCAGATCAGTCTTTCCACTTGTGCTCTGTATGCTCACTATCATTGGTGTTGGTAATCAGTGTGATTTTGTATGAAAATGACTCACGCAACCAAAAAGGGCTACATCTGAGAACCTGAATTAGTACTTGTTAAAAGGAAATAGTCTCAGGAAAAATGGCTTTGGCTACTTTCATATTGAAATACTAAATAACATCAAATAATTTTGTACAAAATAATCTTTTATTTAATAGTTGTCAGAGTAAGCCGGGCATAGTGGCTCGTGCCTGTAATACCAGCACTTTGGGAGGCTGAGGTGGGTAGATCACCTGAGGTTGGGAGTTCGAGACCAGCCTGACCAACATGGAGAAACCCCGTCTCTACTAAAAAATACAAAAAACTTAGCCGGGCATGGTGGTGCATGCCTGTAATCCCAGCTACTTGGGAGGCTGAGGCAGGAGAATCGCTTCAACCTAGGAGGAGGAGGTTGCAGTGAGCCGAGACTGCGCCATTGCACTCCAGCCTGGGCCACAAGAGTGAAACTCTGTCTCAAAAAAAAAAAATAGTTGTCAGAGTAGAAAAATAGTCATATACTCCGTATAGTTAACAGATAGGAACACATTTTTCAAAAGTTCTGACAATTAACAACAGTAAAAAAGTTCACAATCTTTCCAGTCTAAATTTCTGGTACAAAAAACCGCAAACGTCTTTTTTTTTTTTTTTTTTTTTTTTTTTGAGATGGAGTCTCACTGTGTCGCCCAAGCAAGAATGCAGTGGCCCAATCTCGGCTCACTGCAACCTCCGCCTCTCGGGTTCAAGCGATTCTCCTGCCTCAGCCTCCCCAGTAGCTGGGATTACAGGCGCCCCCCCCCAATACCATGCTAGGCTAATTTTTATATTTTTAGTGGAGACGGGGTTTTGCCATGTTGGCTAGGTTGTTCTTGAACTCCTGACCTCAGGTGATCCACCCGCCTCCCCCTCCCAAAGTGCTGGGATTGCAGGCGTAAGCCACCGTGCCCGGTCAACGTCATTTCTTAATGGAAGTCAAACTGTCTGCAAATCATTGATTTTCTGAACTGTTGTGTCTATGGAAAAACATCCCCTGGGAAACTGGGACCACAACACATAGTAAACATCTGATCCTGGGATCTCAGCAAAGACAGAGGGCACACAGCTGGAATTCAGCAAGCTACAGTAATTTTTAAATACCATTTGGCATCACCACTTTTCACTTACCTTGAAGGTTCCTTATCAATCACAGCACTTAATAGTTCAGATTAAATGTTTGCATGTGTGGATTTTTATGAAGTGATTGTTCTGAAAAAGGGCAAAGTACTAATTGGAGTCCTGACTTTTCCAGATGGGTAACTCTTCTATTTCTGAAGACTTTATTATTCAACCTGGAACGTTATCTAAAAAACTGTTCCTCTAGCTTTAAGCTACAACTATTCTTTACACTCACCAAAGCAGGGGGTAGGGTGTAGTTTAGATTCAATTATGGAATAAAATGTTACAAATGTAAAATTTGATTTTGCTATGCCATGATTTCCAAAGAGTCATGGGATATAAACATTGGATACAGGTTACATATTTGAGTATACTCCTACTATCAACTACTCATTAATATTCAGGAAAAAACAGACACAGAAATACAAACATATACATACTCTTTTTTTTTTTTTTTTTTTTTTTTTTTTTTTGAGACGGAGTCTCGCTCTGTCGCCCAGGCTGGAGTGCAGTGGCGCGATCTCGGCTCACTGCAAGCTCCGCCTCCCGGGTTCACGCCATTCTCCTGCCTCAGCCTCCCGAGTAGCTGGGACTACAGGTGCCCACAACCGCGCCCGGCTAATTTTTTGTATTTTTAGTAGAGACGGGGTTTCACCGTGGTCTTATTCCCTTACTTTTATTGAGAGGAAACTGCTAGGGTTTTAAGGTCTAGACCCATTTTTGTTCTCCTTAGAAATCTTAAAGTACAGTCACACGTTGCATATTAACATTTTGGTCAGTGACAGACTATGTATATGTCAGTGGTCCAAAAATTATAATGGAGCTGAAAATTGTTATCACCTGGTGACATCACAGCCATTGTATTACAACTGCCTATAGTATTCAGTGTAGTCACATGCTGTACAGGTGTGTAACCTAGGAGCAGCAGCCTAGACCATCTAGTCTAGGTGTGTAGTAGGCTCCACAATCTAGGTTTAAGTAAGGGTACACGCTATGAGGCTCGCGCAACGACGAAATCGCCTAATGATGCATTTGGCAGAACTGTTAAGCAACACATGACTATGTGTATGTGTGTGTGTGTGTGTATATGTATATGTATATGTGTATGTATATACATGTACATATGTGTATATATATACACATGTATATATGTGTATATATAAATATAAAAATATTATATCTTCAAAGGATTATTTCTAATACATTATTTTCTTATTGTTGCCACTATAGATATGTAATAAAATTATGCATTATATATATAGTGGCAACAAAAAGAAAATTATGTATTAGAAATAATCCTTCGAAAAAAATCGTGAAGATCATTCTCTTCTTCCCATTTCTTAATAAGATACATGTCAAGTGCAACAACCCTTGTTCTAGAAACACCAGGACACTGCCGTGTTCTGCAGGTATCTATGGGTATTCTGTTGCAGTGGTCCCCAACCTTTTGGGCACCAGGGATCAGTTTCCTGGAAGACAATTTTTCCATGGACCAAGGGGTGGTGTGGCAGGTTTCGGGATGAAACTGTTCCACCTCAGATCATCAGGCATTAGATTCTCATGAGGAGCGTGCAACCTAGATCCCTCACATGCACAGGTCACCATAGGGTTCGTACTCTTATTAGAATCTAATGCAGCCGCTGATCTGACAGGAGGCGGAGCTCAGGCAGTAATGCTCGCTTGCCCACCACTCAGCTCCTGCTGTGTGGCCCGGGGATTGGGGACCCTGTTCTACAGGACCTTATGGATCCTTAGAAATGGAATCTAAAAGTTCAAGTCAACATGTAATCACGAAGTCTGCCAACAAGTTTGGTTGCAGCTTTGCAGAGGATATTTGCCATATGGCAATGTAATTTCAGGTCATTAGGGAGGTAGTTCGTAAGCAATAAATTCCCCTCTATTATACTTTTCCTAATTAAGTTGTATCATAGTTTTACTGAGGATGACTAGAGAATTATTTGGAGAAATGTTGATGAGCTTCCATGATTACAGCTAATTAATAACGGAGTACAACTTAAAGCTGAAAAGTCACTCTGGCTTCTGCTATTAAAAAGTCAACCAATAAATGAATAGGAGTTAATGGGAGACTATCCATGGATAACATCTCCAAATTTTCAATTACCCCAAAGCACAGGAGAGGAGACTGTCACCAAGAAAGACAAGAGACTTTCTGGGCTCGGCCCCTGAATCATTCTCCGTTCAGCCCTAGAAGCAAGTCTGCAAGTCCGGACCCTTGTCTTGTTAGAAACGAGGCTTCAGTCAGACTTTCCTAGGAGGCATTTGAAATCAATCAGAGACAAGTTCTCATGCAAAATCCTATTTTAGATGAATATATTGATATCAGGCTTTTGTCTAAAGTGCTGGCCCTAAAACATGGTTACATGAACAGGGTGAAAGGGACACTTACTACCACATCAGTCCTCATTTTCCCGAAAGTCTTGATCAAGTGGGCATAATGGTAATCCTCCATTTGTCGTAAAATAGCTGTCATGCAAGCCACGAAGTTTCCCTGTAAATGAATCAAAAGACAGAATTAGATGAGACAGAACAACACTCATGGGAAAAGCCGGAATCATCCCAGACGCTGGGACTTGAAACTGTCAGGGAGAAGCAATGGGGCACGGACAGGAGCCCTGGGCTCTGCTGCCCCTCTCTCTGGGCTGATCAGCATAAGGCGTGGGTCACTTCCAACCTCAGGAATGGTTTTTTGGTAGGGGGTCCTTAGAAGATCAAGCTGAAAGTAGAAAGAAAAGCAAAACCCTCGAGGGGGTCTCACAGTGCTGAGGACATGAGCACACAGTAACATGAGTGAGACACACTGGTGCACTCACACTCAGGGCTGTATTTTATTCTCCCTAACTAGTAATACCTCAAATGTTTCCTGATACAGGGTTGTCCAGACCGGAAAAACGAGCTCGAAATATTTTTGCATTAAATACAAGAAAATTAAAGACATTGGAAATTAAAGACATGGAAATCACGGGCACTTCTGTGCTCTCCTGGAAACTTGCTGCCCTCATTATCAGGCAAATGTGTGTGCAGCCTCTCCTCTCGGGCCATGACAAAGAAAGGCCTCTAATTTCTCAAAATCAGCCTGTATCCCCCCCGCGCCCGATGCGGAGGCAATCACCACAACTCCACAATGAGTTATGGCCCAATTCTCCTCCCCGAGAAGAAGGAGAGGAGGAACGCGGGCTCATCAGAATGTCAAGTGGGAGAGCTGGGAGCTTCTCAGACCAGACGGAGCTGGGGAGAAAGGAAGAGAAGGAGGAAAAAATAAAGCAACACAGAAAATCAAGAATGGGGAAGGTAAAGGGCCAAAGCTGAAAAGTCTGTCTGGCCTCTGCAAATGGAGGCAGACAGTATGTGTGTGGACGTGCGTGTGCACACGTTTGTTTGCGTGCCCTGAAGCGTGCCTGCTTTGGTGGGGGGTTGTGAGCTAGGCAGTTCTGTTGCCATTAACCGCAACTGCTCACTGCTAGGGCTTGTAGCTAAGAACACTGTAAAGCCTTCCTTGCTCTTAAATATTTTCCCCTAAGATAATGACATTGAAGGAACATAGGATATATATTTTTTCCCCATTAAACCAGTACAAGTTTGGTAAAATTATAGCATGAAACATACTTTGAGACATGTCTCTATTTTTCCCCTATTAAATGAGCTCTCAAATTGCATTCTTTTACTAACTCTCCTTTTACCAGCAATATATCAGAATGCCTAAATGTCTTCTATATTAACTTGGAATACAGGCTTTACAGTGAAATGTTAAAATCCAATATTTTCTCCAATTCATTTTATACATATAGTATACATATCTGCTTCCAAATGAGTCCTCAAAGGACACATTACTCAAATTGAACAAATACAATAATGATGATATGATATCTTCCATTTGCCCAGAAATATAAATTATTTGTGAATGATGATAATTGCTGAGATTTAGATTCCAAGTTGGTGTTCAGGGAAACAGCTAAATAATGCTTGTTTTCCATTGAGGCAATGATTAGTAAAATGGCAAAATGGTCTATTCATGAACTTCTGAAACACATAAATATTTGGCATACCATTTCAGCTCAAGAGAGGCTGCCTTTGTGTCTTGTCTACTCCTTGTGACAATGAGATGTGTCCTGTGGATAATCGTCTTAATAATATTACACACCGATCAAGCACTGGGCTAAGGCTGTTAGAACTATGGCCCTTTCAACACTGTGACTTTAACAGAACACAACCTCTTTCAATCACACACAACTTTCTCTTCCTGTCCTACTTTACAGGCAGTGAAACTGAGGCTTAGAGGTTTCACTCTCTGAAGAAGTGAATGGCAAACCTTGGTGTGGAGGCCGTACTCCAGGGCTACAAGACAGGTACTTACTGGCTAACCTTATTTCTTTACCCCTCACCCAGATGCACATTTTAACTCTTCCTGTAAGGAATCTGAAGCCACTGTTGATGACCAACACAAGCTAGAGGTTCACTTTCCCCTACTCTTGCAGTCATCAGAAAAAGTTGGAAGAGGGGAGGAAGAAGAGCCTTCGAAGTACTCTGCCCACATTTGATCCTGATGCAGTTGCTGTGACCCAGACTCTTCCCCATGAGATGAGGAGCTTTTTCCTGCTGAGGAAGAGGCCTGTATCAGCCTAGGTGGACCTAGTAGGTGCTGAAATCAATTTTCTGCAGGTCAAACCAGTTCCACAATGGAGACTTACACATTAGAATAAACGAAATCACACAGTCAGCTATTTATCACCAGAAGCAATGTATCAATGTGCTTAGCTTAAACAATCAGGCTGAAAGTAGAAAGAAAAGCATAACCCTTGAGGAGGTCTCAAAATCCTGAGGGTATGAGCACAGAGTAACATTAATGAGAAATACCAGTGCAGCCAGACTCAGGCCAGATACGTGAACAGGTGATGTGGACATACTGAATTCAGGGAGCGGACAGTCATGTCATGCTGAAAAATTCATGCAAGGCAACAAATGCCAAAACTGTAGTAACACAGAAAACGAAAAACTGAAGAGAACACAGCAGTTTCCATAAAGCAAGTCCTGGGAGTACGTAAATGCCCTGTTGGGAGGTCTCTCTGGACAAGAATATCAGAGAAGGCAACCGAATGGCCCCTTGTTTAACCGCGATGGGGATTCATTACAGGAAGCCCAGAGGGCCAGAAAGACGGTCATTTCCACAAGTTAGAGGCGGTGCTGCCGGGCACTGTGCGTGGCCTCTTTACCAAACCTAAGGAAACGTTCCAGAAGTCATTTGCATTGTTCATTTCCTTTCTTAGCGAAAGTCAGTCTTGCTTTTTCAGCTCTTTTCTAAGGTGTAGCATGAATTCCATTAGGAAAGGGATGATCTGCATTCTAAAATTCACTGAAATGCCCCTCTCTTTCCTCCCTGCCCTTTGGGAATGGAGTCCCAACCTTGGGGGATCAGTATTTTCACTGGGCAAACACTGCAGATACCATGAAGCCTTATGGTTTCCATGAACACAACAGGACCGTGCAGCATATCTGTGGGCTTATAAGGGTGGATAAATGAGTATTTATGGAAGCCCTTTGAAACCAGTCATTTATTAAGAACAAAAATGAGGGAGCTCTGTGAAAATAAAACTTTAATTCTGTATGCTCAGAAGAAAATTACTATTCTATGCTTTAATTGATTTATTTTAAATGCATTTGGGAGATGACTCCTAAATGAAGCGTTTATCTTCCAGACAATGGGTAGCCTAGCAGGTGGGCTGGGAGCAAAAGCCACGGTGCAGAATCATCTCCGAACCTGAACATAGGGACCAGGCTCCAGCACCAGCAGCTGAGGAAAAATAATTCGATAAGTAAAAATAACACATATTCCTTACAACTTCAAAGCAATGCAAAATGGGGCCACAGAAGTCAGGATATACTTGCAGAAAATTTAAAAACCAGGACACTAAATGCCTAATAAACAACAAAAAAAAGTGAACCTCATTAGCAATCAAAGATGAAAATGATACATCGTTATTTGCCTGCCAAAATAGCAAAGAAGTATTTCAATGATGATAATGTGAGCAAGGGTGCAGGGAATGAGGACTCTTATATGCTGTTGGTGGGAACATAAATTGCTATAACCTTTTTAAAAAGTGATTTGGAGATAGGTTTGAAAAGTCTTGAAAATAAATACTCATCTCCTCAGTAATTCTATTTCTAATAATCCACCAAAGGAAGTAATTCAAAATAGAAAATTTCATACCCAAAGATGTTCATAGCATTGCTGAAAATTTTAAACATCCAACACAAGAAACTGTGTAAATAATATGATATTTTGTAGGGTTGCAAGATAAAATACAGGATGCCTAGCTCCATTTGAATCTCAGATAAACAAAGAAAAATAAATATGTCCCAAACGTTGCAGTGAAATATTACACGAGATATACATATACTAGAAAAAGATATCTGTTGTTTACCTGAAGTTCAAGCTGAACTGGGGGTCCTATATTTTTATTTGGCAAATCAAGCAACCATAACTTGTGTTATGATGAAATATTGTGCAACCATTAAATCATTAAACATTAACTATGCAAATATGGAGCATTTTATTAGCATGAGAAAATAATTGAAGAGGAAAACTGCAGTAATTATGTATACACATTTGACCAATGTAAACAATATACAGTACAAGAAAAACAAAAAATGACTAGAAAAGATACCAGATAGTCATGAGTGGAGGGAGACTAAGCCCAGATTGTTTTTATAAAGAGAAAGTATGTCAATATTTTTAAAGGTGGTCCAGAAAGAAAAGGATCCACAAACTCTCCCCGTCTGCCCCTGATCTAGTTCATTTCTTAGTCTCCTGTCTTCAAACGTCTCTCTCGCAGGGCTCCCCCTGCTGGTGTGGCCTTGGCTACTGCCTGGCACGGCTCCTGGAGGGAGCCCTGGACAGAACTCGTCCCCGCACTCCCCCAGCCCTCCTGAAGTACCTCAGTGCCCCAGCTTTAAATCTGTTTGGGCCCCATTTCACTAGGTAGTTTGATAGGCAAAATGGAGAACAGGTAGGACTGAGCACAGGTAGAAGGAAAGGCAGGTAGAATTGAGCACAAGTAGAACTGAGGCTGGGTAGAAGGAAAGACAGAACTGAGTACAAAACTAAGTGTAGGTAGAATGGACAATAGGTAGGACTGAGGCTGGGTAGAAGGAAAGGCAGGTGGCACTGGGCACAGGTGGAAGTGAGTCTCAGCAGAAGGAAAACAGCACAGGTAGAATGGGGCGCTGGTGGTGGAGCAGGGGGACGTTTGGTGACAGGCAAGTTGAATGTAGGATGTCACTGGAGGATATAAAAACAAAAGGCTAACAAAAACAGACTGAAGAATGGAAACTCAGGATGAGACATACCTTTTAAACAGTGCCTTTGTCAACTATGCCTAGTGGAAGGTCTAAGTATGAATTAGAAGACAAAATCCAAAGGGTTTTAATTCATATTCTTGAGGAGCTGTGAAGGTGTAATGAAAATGGACTTAGCCATGTGCCTTGGATAGCAGGGTATAAAATTGCGCCTGGTAATTTCATCGGCCAGACAAGCTGTCTCAATTGACCCCAGAGCTCACACTTTGTATGGAGCACAGATCTGCTCTCTGGGACACACAACACAGGCAGAAAATTTAATGTTTTTCTCAGTTCTCTAAATTCCAAAGGCTCTCTGGGCCGTTTCCAGCCTCAGAAGCTGTTGGAGCTGTAAACAGAGACACAAGATTGCCGAGTGTGGAGAGCAGTTGCCCAGTTTCAATAAAAGCAGAATTCTAATGACTGAATCCGGGATTATATTTGATGATTTCAACTGGGGTCTTGTTAAAAAGTTTAACCATGTTGTCACTGAGGCAGGTATTTTGAAGAGGAAATCTCATTCAAATGCTTAAATTTCAAACATATCAATGAAAATAAAGCCATCTTATAATCATGATAAAAAGTAATGAAAATGAATTATCCAGTAACATTTTAAAATATATTACTAAACAACAACAACAACAACAACAAACCCATAAAGGTGATGACTTCTGGATGATTTTTATTTTGGGGTGCATTCAAGCCAAAGAATCAATACTGTAAAGCAACATTATGGAAAAGAGAATATAGGAAAAGAGAATGTAACTGAGAGTCAAGGCCTTCTTTTAAAATGATTTGAAATAAATCCAAGTATTACTAAGTTCTCAGAGCTGATAAGATGGAAGGCCTACAGAGCACAATGGCATTCTCTTTTCTAGAGGGAAGGCCAATGGCAAAATGTTCATATGTGGTCTTTTCTGTAAGAAAATATGAAAGGGAAAAAACAGGGAGTCCAAAAAACAAACAAAACCTCAAAATGTTATAAATTAGCCCCAAACTCCTGCAAAATCTGCATAGAGCTGGAGTTTGTCAAAGTATACATAGGGGGCACCTACATCACAAATTAAAAACTGTTTCAAACATGCATTCCCGATTCCTCACATTAAATGACAGTAAGGCACATATTAAAAATGCACAAAATCACAAGGGTCAGGGGACTCCGAGGAGATGCAACTAAAGATAAGAGAATTCTAGAAGCAGGAAAGAGGGTAATGAGTGGGTACCAACTGCCCTCGAGGCGAGAAGGTGGTGACATTGAACAGGAAGCCTGTGAATCGCTGGTGCAAAACCCTAAGAAGGCCCAGAAACTGGGGGTGCCAGGTACTCAGGAGGCTACATGGGAGGTGAAAAACAACAGTGCTGATCGCTTTGAAGTGTGACCCTATATCCAGTCTGCCTATGCCCAGCATGTCCAGTGAGGGGCTCCCCAACTCACTCCTGGGGAGAGGACCACGTGTTTACTCTCCGGACAAGGGAGGTGCCTGAAAAGCAGAACACAATGACAAGAATCACCTGGAAGAAACGCCTGTTTAGTTTGATGTCAAGTCAAACAGCATACTCCCCTCTCTCTCTTCTACTCAGCTCCCAGCATATCAGCAAGGAGGCTTAAACTAACCCCCGCTAACCTCAGTCCCACACCAAACCTAGGAAGAAGACCAGAAGAATCCTCTTTGGTGAGAATGACCAGCCAAAGAGAACATAAGCACTAATACTAAGCATGGAGGTTCCAAAAGTATGAGAGCTCAGCCCATCCAGTCTTGCCATGCAGGAAAGCCCATGCACCTCCATGTTCTGTGCACACGCTTGGAGACAGAGGTCTGAGCAAGAGCACTGGGCCTTGTGAAAAAAATTCATCCAGCATTAATAAAGGAGGCCCAAACAAACAAAAACAGAACCCAGAGGAAAGGAAGAACATTTAGAGAATGTAAGAGAAGTAAAAAATTATTATTATAATTATTATTGTAGATGTATATAATGTCATGTATATAATTAAAATATAATTATTATAATTATTATTGCTATTATTTTTGAGATGGAGTGTTGTTCTGTCTCCCAGGATGGAGTGCAGTGGTGTGATCTCAGCTCACTGCAACCTCAGCTTACTGGGTTCAAGTGATTCTCCTGCCTCAGCCTCCGGAGTAGCTGGGACTACAGGTGTGCCACACCTGGCTAATTTTTTGTATTTTTAGTAGAGACAGGGTTTCGCCATGTTGGCCAGGCTGGTCTCGAACTCCTGATCTCAGGTGATGCACCCGCCTTGGCCTCTAGAGAGTTGGGATTACAGGCTTGAGCCACCGTGCCCAGCCAAAGAACTATAATCATTATCCTCAGGTAGATACGATATTATATTCATGATTATCATATCTTACTTATATTCCTCCCCTGACTTAGTGATTTTCAGGATAAATCAAATGATTTGCCCTTATAACTATCATATTTCTCAGATTTAAAATAATAACATACTTAGATAAATCTTTCAAACTTCTGTAATCCTTGTAACGTTGTTCTTTCACTTAATATTTGTTGAAATAAAAATGAGATAGCTTCTCTTCTTTGCTTTGATTTTCTCACACATGTGTTTTCATATTATATAGAATTTCTTTAAAGCTACCTCAAAATCCTTTTACGATTAAGGTGGGAGGGGAGTATAGGAAAGAAAGAATAAGTAAAAATATAGAAAGAACGATGTCATAAAATGAGGACAGAGGATAGTGTGCAGTGCTACATACGCTGAACGTCAGGAGTCATCGCTGTGCTCTCAAAAAGCATGTCATGTTTTATTAATTAAATATTTGATTAAGCATAAGACATAATAAAAAGGCTGATTCAGGTATTATTGTTAAAACAGAAGTTCACGGGAAAACGGGTGTCCACTCTCATCAGTGAACTTATAAAACCTTTCTCATATAAACGACCCACGGTGAAATTGTTCCTTTTTTCATTTAAAGATAAATTCATTCCCATGATGCTTTTATTCAATATATAATTAATTTTTACTCATGTGGTCTCCCAAATGTTATAATTTCTTTATTTTATAAAGAAACTTCGAAGAATGTTTGTTTAAAAAAAAAAAATGCCAAAACTATACAAAAGAGAAAATAACTTACGCTAATGTCACCTTGTGGCTATTGGGAACTACTAATAACAAAATTAAACCTGTATCTTAAATTTAAACTGAGTGCTTAGTTGAATTCATAGAGTACTAGCATCTCATATCATTCCAGGCACTATAAGGAAATAAATATAATTTAAAAACAAAATCGATTTCATTTTTATAGTGGCAGTAATTGCAGAAGATGTTTATTGGACAAATATACCAAAAGGGAATATTTGGATCTTAAATTACCCATAACAGTTATCTGCTACTTATACAGTATAATAATTTAAACACATATTCACATTTGTTATGAAGAATAAAAATAAATTATAATCAAATATTACATATAAAATTATAGTTTACGGTGTAATGAGGAATATATACTTTGTTTGCAGCTTCTTAATATAATTCATTTGATCCTAAAGCAAGACAGCAAAGCAGAAAATTTTATATTTTATTTTTATAAACTCAATATATCAGGTAATATTAAAGCCTTAGAGAGTTTAGAATTTTCGAAGTCTTATTGCATGATATAGAGGATCTAGAAACACACTGTAATAGAAACAAGAGTAATTCGGTCTTAAAAAGAAAACCTCTTATTATTGAAGAGAAGATCGATATGTCTATACATGTTTTTAAACTGACTTTCATAAACGACATTAGGATTATCATTGTTATAAATGAAAGTTGAAACTCTTTCTTAGCTAAAATGGAATGCCTTATATAAATCATAAAAGGATACTGTCCTCAACATTAACATTGGTTGATATAATAAGGAGGAATGTCACATACATCATTAAATATTAAGTATTTAATATTTATGATAACATTTATGATACTTAAGTATTGTAAATACACATAAAAATACTTAAGTATTATTCTAAATATTAAGTATTAAAACATTAAATAAATGAATCATAAGGAGAATAAAAGATACTTTGAAATATGAGATTATAGTAAATAAAAACATAGATAATCTTTTATGGTATTTCTTATAAATACGTATGTATCCATAATATATACATATGTTGCATGTGGTCGTATGCTCAAACGCTGCACATGGCAAGTGATCATCCAATAGCTTATCTACTTACAACTACATAAGCTACCAAAGTGATTTTAGCCATAAATGCCTAATGTTTATTTTCAAAATCACCTACTGTGGTGGACTGAGACTCAATTTGTGGGAACCCACGAGGAATTCTACAGTAGCCCTGTACCTGTCCAGCAGGGTGTGCAGGAAAGCATCAACACAGGAAGCACATCCCACTGAGCTTCTACTTCCACCCCCTGTCTCACTTTCCCCACATCCCATAGGAAATTGAAGGTTCCCTAAATGGGTCCTCCTAGAATGGGTCATGAGAAATGGAGGGGATAAGGCTAAAATGACAAGAAGATTCAAAACCATGAAGAGCACTGCCAAGTGCAACACTCAACCAACATTCAATGAGTGTGCAGTGTGTTGACAGCATTGAGTTCCCAGGAGTAGGTCAGCAGGAGATAAAAACAGCCCCTGACCAGGATGACCTCAGTGGCAGGTTGGATCATGGCTTTCTTCTAGGCTAGTGGGGCCACGTCAAAAGGACACAGGAGGTGGTGTGGGGAGGCTCCCCTGGCCACAGGTGGGATGCTTGAGACAATCTGAGTATCAAAATGAACAATGCAATAAACAAATGTAGCAAACTGAATGAGAAAAAAATCCATGTGTCTATACAGACATATAATATAGAAAGATATTCTATTAGATATAGAAACCTGCGAGGTGGCAGGGTTGAGAGTAAAAGTAAAGCTGTGACCTGTGGAAGACTACGAGCCAAAACAACACGGAATGAAGAAGAGAACTTGATAACTGAAGGTTTCAACTCCTAAAGAAATGGTTGGTCCATGGGAGGCTCCTCAATGGGCACTGAAACCTCAAGGTAAAAAGTCTTTGGGGACCAAGACCCTCACTCAATCTGTAAGCAACACCCTATAGATTCTTCCTAATTATAGTCTCGGCCTTTAGGTAGAATGCTAAGCACACAGGATCACTTAAGTAGTTTTTTTTTTTGCCAAAAATGTTCCATGATGAGGAAATGAATAGACGGATTCAGAATACACAGCAATTGACAAGACAAATGGCGGCGACCCTTAAAGTCAAAGAGAAAACTTCACAGGGAAGAGATCTTACATTCTATTCGAGAATCACTGTTCATTTTCATAGGTATCTTAATATTACCATGACTATAGGGCAGTTACTCATAGGAGTTGCATGAAGTGAGGAATGATGTGTTCTTATATCTGGGACCAACTTTTTGGTCTGTTAAGAAAGAAAGTTTACACATGCAGGGATAATACAAACATGGCAAAATGTTATTATGTAGTGAATGTAGGTGGGCACGTGTGTTTAACGCTAATATCGATTCAACATTTTTGTACATATGAAACATCTCAAAAAGCCAAAGGAAAACAACTTCTACTCACAGTCTACTGAGAAGACTTATATGACAACAATTAATTAAGACACAATGTTACAAATACTATAAAAGGGAGTTATTACAGACTGCCAGGGAATTCTAAAAAGGAGGTACTGCTTTTCCAATCAAAGGAACTATTGCTGAATAGAATAATAAAACTACAATCAATGATTTAGGTATTTTAACTTGGGCAAAAGTGAGTAGTACAGAGATTTAAGCAACAGGAATAATCACTCCAAAAAATGTCTGAGGAGCTAAAATATAACTAGAGGTCTTTGTTGCTTTTGCACATAAAGTTCCACCATATGCATGCTTCTTAAGTACAGGAATGGTTTATTTATTTGGACTGTCCACTGTAGAGGTATATTCCAGTCTTAACAAAATACAGTGGAAGTGTAAGAAAGAGTACAAATGTCTTGCTTCCCTGCCAAATATGGATCCCAACACCACTCTCGCTGCTTTCATTAGTTTATAATACTTTTTGTCTTTTTTTTTTTCTGAGATGGAGTTTTGCTCTTGCTACCCAGACTGGAGTGCAATGGTGTGATCTCGGCTCACTGCAACCTCTGCCTCCTGAGCTCAAGTGATTCTCCTGCCTCAGCCTCCCAAGTAGCTGGGATTACAGACACCTGCCACCATGCCTGGCTAATTTTTTATATTTTTAGTAGAGACAGAGTTTCACCATGTTGGCCAGGCTGGTCTCAAACTCCTGACCTCAGGTGATCTGCCTGCCTCAGCCTCCCAAAGTGCTGGGATTACAGGCGTGAGCCACCGCACCCAGCCAATACTTTTTGGTCTTATGGCAAAAGTTATATAGATAAATGATACAAAATTAGTTTAAGAGTCAAGAGTAAAGGTTTCAAAGGCAGACAATTTGGAATAATCACTTGACCAAGGGTGTGACTGCTATATAAATTAAAACAGGCTATTTAACCTTTCTGAGCCTCATTTTAAAACTGGGATCGTGATTCTAAAATCTGGAATTCTTGAAAAGTTTAATTAGATATGCATTTAAGGATATTTGCACAGTAGCTGGCTACATAAATGAATAGTGGCTATCATGATGGTGGTGGTGATGACAGTGATGAAGAATAAAACACAAAACCATATACAGAAGAATATTTTAAAGTCACAAAATTGAATACTGAAACACATAAAACATTGACAAGGGAGTCAAATAAGACCCAAAAGGTGCAGGAATATACCATATTCATGGAATGGAAGACTCAATATGGTTAAGACTTATTATAAAACTACAGATATCAAGACAGTGTGGTGCTGGAAAGGACAGACAGACAAATAAACTAGCTACACACGTACGGTTAACTGATTTATTTAAAAAAAAGTGTCAAGAAAGATCAATGTGCAAACCGTACTTTCAACAAACGGTGCTGAAACAGTTGGATACCCAAATACCAAGGAAGGAAGGAAGGAAGGAAGAAGAAGGGAGGGAAGGGAAGGAGGGAGAATGGGAGGGAGAGAAGTAGGGAGGGAGGAAAGGAGGGAAGAAAGTAGAGAGGGAAGGAGGGGAGAGGATAAGGGGAGGGAGGGACAAAGAAAGGAGCTATACCTTACACCATGTACAAAAACTAACTCAAAATGTATCATAGATTTAAATGCAAAACTTAAAACAACAGAACTTTTTAAAGAAAACATAGAAAACTTTTGGAACCTAGGCATAGGAATATATTTCTTAGGATACAAAAAGCATGAAACATAAAATTTTAAAATTGATAAATTGAACTTAAATCAAAATTAAAAATTTTTGGTCTTTGAATGACACTATACAGAAAGTAAAAAGACAGACTGCAGAATTGGAGAAAATATTTTTAAAAACACCTATCTGACAAAGGGTTTGCATCCAGAGTATATAACAAATTCTAAAAAACCAATAAGAAAACAACGCACCAAAAATTGGCAAAAAATGTGAGCAGATATTTCATCAAAAAAAGGAACACAAATGGCCGAGATGAACATGAAAACATGTTCTATCTCAGTAGTAAATAGGAAAACGCAAGTTAAAACCACATTGAAATATAACTATACACCGATTAGAATGGCTAAAATTAAAAAACAACCACCACAAAGATGCAGAACAATGGAAACTCACGTTGCTGGTCTGAAAGGCAAAATGGTAAAGACTTTTTAGGAAATAGTTTGGCAGCTTCACATACAGCTGATAATATACTTACCACATGACCCAACCATGCTGCTTCTAAGAATTCACCCAGGAGAAATGAAAAGATATGCCCACACAGACACTTCTATACACATATTTATAGAGCTTTCTTCATAATTGCCACACATAGGGGACACTCTGAACACCTACTACCTACTAAATAAACAAATAAATTAGGGCACATCGACATGATGAATAGTACTCAGAACGAATGAGGAACAAACTACTGGTAAATAAACATGAGTGAATCTCCAGCACATCACTCTAAGCAAAATAAGCCAGATACAGAAGGCTAGATACTGTACGAATCCATTCTTACGTCATTCTAGAAAAGGCAGTACTAGAGTGACAAAGAAGAGAGAACTGACTACAGAAGGGCATGAGAAATATTTTTATGGAAATGGAAATATTCTAAATCTTATATTTGATAGTGGCTACACAGCTGTATTGTCTGTCAAAATTTAGAAAGAATGGATGTTACTATATAAAATATATATATATAAAGTATAAAATATAGGTATTTATAAAGCATAAAAAATATACCTTATATAGATTTATGTATAAGTATATATGCTTTATATAGTATATATACTTATATATTATATTATATATGTAAAGTATACATATACACTTTTTATGTATAAAATCCATATACTTTATACGTACAAAATATAAAGTATATATTTTAAAATATACAAAGAAAATCTGAAAATCACCATGTCCTATAAGCCATATGTAATTAATACTGTATTTCAAAGGATTCCTTCTTGCTCTTACACTTATATAGAAACAGAGTAGTTTCAATTTAATTAATACTTTATTGTAGCTTTCAAATGGTTTTGCTATTCAATATTGCAAGGCCTACTTCATTACCCTTGTTTTTCACATTTTTCTTGAGTATTCCTGCCAACGTATTCTTTTGCATGTACTTTAGAACCACATTATTGAGTCTGAAACAAGGTCCTATTGGGATTCAAATTAGAATTCCATTGAATTTTTAAATTAATTGAAGAGGCTTACAATATCAGCCTTCCCATTTAGACATGCAGACTGTCTCTCCATTTGTTCAAGTCTATTTTTATGCCATTTCAGGAATGTTTTGTGGTTGTCATCCTAAGGATCTTAAACAGCTCTTTTTATTTTTGTTTCTTTTGGAGGGAGTGCTTTTTGAAACAATCCTTTGAATATTTTGTATATTTTTATTTGGATATTACGGTAAACAATTGAATTTAATATGTGTATTTTGCGATTGAACCTACAGAATTCTCCTATTACTTCCAAACTATTTTCCCCCCACTTTGGAGAGGGTTTCTAAATACACCAAACCAAAATCTGTCAATATTTTTGCTTTGTCTTTCCTAATCACTGTAGGTCTTAATTCTGCTTCTAGACTTACTCCTCAGGCTGTACTATCGCGGAAATGTCAAATTATAGTAATGACAGCAAGTGCCTGTTTTAAGTGATTTTCATGGGCATGCTTTTAGTGCCTAATTTTTAACTACTATTTTGAATGTTGGTTTAAGACACTGTATATATCATGTCAAGGAAGTATTCCTAACCTCAGGACCGGCTATAACAAAATGCCTCAAGTTATAGTTATGGATATTATTGGTTAACAAATATGGTTATGGAAATTATTATAAAACAAGAGTTCTATTATTGAAGAACAGGTAGATCAACAATAAAATAGAGTAGCTGAAATCACATCGTATGGATGCTGTTACATTCTCACTAAGAGGGGAAGAAGGGTGCCTTCAAAATAACTTACATGTAAGGTCAAACTATAATAAAATTAAACTTAGAAGATAAGCATTTTTTATAATTCTTATTTCCTAGAAAGGGAATGTAGCCACATTATTTATCAGCTCGCTGGAACCTTTGTGAAAGCACACTGTGTTTCAGACATTGTTCTAGAAGCCCACATAAAGCTCACATTCTATTGGGAGTGCTCCGACAGAGAACTTACTGGCAGCTGAATTTAAACATTAGCTCCACTTGTCAGAGTTGACATTAATTAGTGTCTTAATAAGACCATCTGGTACCTGGAGTAAGTTAATAGTTATGCACTTGGCAAGTATACATTGTAGATGTTTCCCATCACGTTTTGTGGGGGAAAAAATCTCTTGAATGGTCATTGAGAAAAATAATCAAGGGGATATCAGTGTAAATATATAGCTTTGTTTCTAGCTATATATTTGTTTGTTGTAGCATGTCTACTATTATGTAGACAAAACTCATTATTTCCAACTTCCAACTTATTTTTATACAGACATAATGAAAATATGAGAAGAGGCCATTTCATCAATCTTATCAAAATTTAGAGCTTGCACTTTCTAATTACCAAATAAACACTTAGCATTGATCATACTGGCGACTATCATAATTCTAATTAGGGAATACAAAACATTAGTTTATAGAGATTAATCTGCTTGAACAAAATTCATATATTTTAATGACATTTTTTCACTTATGACAATCATGGACATTTCAGTTATTTGCCCCATACATAAAATTAAAAAGGGGCCATGCCAAATCCAATCAAATTCCCTTAACCTAAACCAAAAACTAATCACCAGTCACATAGTGAAGAGCCAAATTGAAAGTCACTTTGCAACAGATGTTCAGTCAAGATTTTTTATTTTTTATTAATCTTGCTTAGATGAGATCTTAACAGCATGCAGTGGAAGGTAAATTCACAAAGTACTACTATAACGACTCATTTTATTACTTTCCAGAATCACTACTTGCTTGTAAAATTGAGTATGTTTTTCACAAGCTAATTATCTGGCTACACAGTTAAAAGTTGTGAAATGCAATGCTCCTATTCCATGTTTAAATAAGAGGCACACGAGATCATTAAATGAAGTCCACTTGTTTTGAATTTCAACCTGCTGTGTTGGTGTCATAAAGGGGCAAAAAGCAGAAATCTAGGTGCATTGGTTAAATAGAAACAGGGTGAACAGGAGGCATTTGTTTGAAAGAATCAGAAACCTTGGACACTACTATGTGGTGAGTACGGTAGGAATATCACCATTATTTAGTATAAAATCATTATCACAAATAAAAACAATCACTGCAGTACGAATGTGGACCAAGGCACAGACCTATAAGGCCATGATGAGTGCCCCAGCCCCATATCACCTCCTGGACTTTACCTCTGTTGCTCACATTGCTCCAGCCACAGTATCCAGCAAGGGATCCTGGAATTTGCTGTATGGAAAACAGGAGACTTTGTACAGCACCCTCTCTAAATGTACAAGACATTCAAAAGAGAAACCTGCATACATTTTTATATTAAGAAATCATTCTGGGGATTCTTCCACTCCTGAAATAAGTTGATTTGCAGATAACTCACAAGTTCTTAAGCTAAATGGTATTTTCATTTTTCTCAAGCTCTTCCAATACATATGACCACCAAGATGCAGAACTAAAAGGTGTGCACCCTTCAGGATTGTACTCTACCTGTGCCCTCTACAGGACGCTTCTCTGCCAGCTGACCACCTGGCTCACTTCCTTCCCTCCTTTTCTGCCTTCTCCATGCACCAGTCAGGTTGATACAAATTGCATAAATTGTGTATTGTCTCTCCTCACTAGAATATAAACTCCACGTGTGCAGGGACCTTGATTATGCTTGCTGAAGGACCCCTAGCAGACAGCCTTTACAGAGGTGACACACGAACTGTCTCTCCATTTATTCAAGTCTGTCTGAACAAATGGAGAAGTTTATTTGAACAAACGAAGCTGCCTGAGTGAATGCGCTCAGTCTTCTATTTGTTTTAAAGAACATTTAAAGGCAAAGAAAAGAAGAAAGCCTGACACAAACAAGAAGGAAAAACATTCATTCCAACAAAAGCCTTGAGTCTAAATAAGGGGAAAATGATTCTATCAATTAATGAGTGAATGTACTTCTGACAAAGTTGTAGATTTCATCTGTAGTATTTTTAAAGATCCCCAAGCCTCTAGCTAAATGGCACTGTTCTAAGAAATGTGTTTAGTCAGGCATGGTGGCGTGTGCCTGTAGTCCCAGCTGCTTGGGAGGCTGAAGAAGAATTGCTTGAGCCTAGGAAGTGGAGGCTGCAGTGATCCATGATTGTGCCACTGTACACCAACCTGGGCAACAGAGAGAGACCTCATCTCAAAATAAAAAAAAGAAAAAGAAATTCATGCAGGGAATATTCTTTTTTACAATACACTTAAAACGTACGTTCTAAGACACTGACTGTGCCAGCATTTTCTTGTGTCGAATAGAACTGAATTCATATTTTCAATATAACTTTGTGTTGGGGCTTGTGGAGAGGGCATTTAAATGTTAAAAAAAACAAAACAAAACAAAAAAGCTTGGATTCAGTCTACCCATTTGCTAAAGAGTTTGATCTCCATGTGATCACTTTCAAAGTAAACTTTAACCCTGCTCTGATAGAAAAGAATTACCAGATGAGTCTTAAAACAAAAATTTCTGGTTGTTTAATGAAAGTTGCATTAATAAAAGTAATCAAATGTGTGATAAAATATGCTTCAAAAAATAAAAGACTTAGGAATGATTAAACCAAGAAAAAGATCTGTGTACTGAAAACTATAACACATTGATGAAGATGATACAAATAAATGGAAACATATCTTATGTTCATGGATTAGAAGAATTAACATTGCTAAAATATCCATATTACCCAAAGTTATCTACAGATTCAACGCAAGTTGTATTCAAGATTCCAATGACATTTTTCACTAAACTTAAAAGAAAGATGTGTTTGGAACCACCAAAACAAACAAACAAATAAATAAAAACAATAACAACAAAAAAACCCAGAATGGCTAAAGCAATCTTGGGTAAAAATAACAAAGACGGAGGCACCAGACTACCAGATTTCAAGATCTAATATAAAGCTACAGTAATCAAAACCATATAGTGCTGGGCATAAAAACAGACTCATCAACCAATGAAATGGGATAGAGTGCCTGGAAATAAATCCACGCACTTCCAGTCAATTGATTTTTAACAAAGGTGCCAAAAACACACAATGAGGAAAAGGATAGTCTTCAAAAATGATGCTGGAAGAACTGGATATCCGCATGTAAAAGAATGAAATTATAACCTTATCTCATACTATATACAATAATTAACTCAAAATGTATTAAAAACCTAAGGCCTGAAACTGTAAAACTACTAGAAGAAAACATAAAGAAAAAAACCTCTTGAAATTGGTCTGGGCAATGAGTTTTTGGATATAACCTTAAAAAGCACAATAAAAAATAAAGCTAAAAATAGACAAATGATGTTAAATCAAACTAGAAAGCTGTTGTACAGCAAATGGAACAATCGGCAGAGTGAAGAGACTCCCTACAAAATGGGAGAAAATATTTGCAATTCATATATTTGAAAGAGGATTAAGATCCCAAATATATAAGAAACTCAAATAACTTAATAGCAAGAAAATAAATGACCTGCTTTAGAAAGGGGCAAAGGAAATGAACAGACATATTTAGTACATGTGCTGCTAAAGTGATCAGGGGTTATTTTTCAAAATAAAAAGCAGCCAACAGATGTAGGAGAAAATGCTCGACATCACTAATAATCAGGGAAATGCAAATCAAAACCAGAATAAAATATCACCCTACACCTGTTAGAATGGCTACTATCAACAAAAGGAATGAGAACAAGTGTTAGGATGCAGAGAAACGGGAGCCCCTCTGTGCTGTGGGTGGGAGTGTAAATTTGTAAACAGCCATTACGGAAAGCACAATAGAGAGTCCTCGAAAAATTAAAAATAAAATTATCAAGTGATGCTGCAATCCCACCTCTGAGAACATACCCAAAGGAAATGAAATCAGTATGCTGAAGACATATTTGCACTCCCATGTACACTGTAGCATTATTCACAATAGTCAAAATAGGGAAACAGCCTAAGTGTGCATCAAAGGATGGATACGCAAAATGTGATCTAAAAACACAGTGGAGTACTGTTCAGCCTTAAAAAAGGTGGAAATAACATCATTTGGAACAACACAGATGGACCTGGAGGGCATATCTTAAGCGAACTAAGCAAGGCACAGAAAGACAAGCACAGCATGATCTCACTTCTAGGTGGACTCTACAAGCCGAACTCATAGAAGCAGAAAGTAGAATTGTGGCTACCAAGGACTGGGGAGCAGGGGGACTGGGGAGACGCTGGTCAAAGAACACAAAATTTCATTTAGACATGGAGAATAAGTTCAAGAAGTCTACATCACGGTGACTTTAGTTAATAGCAATGTACTGTACACTTGGAAACTGCAAAGACAGTAGTTTTGTGTGTTCTGTTTGTTTTGTTTTGTTTTGAGATGGAGTCTTGCTCTGTCACCCAGGCTGGAGCGCAGTGGTGCGATCTCGGCTCACTGCAACCTCTGCCTAGTGGGTTCAAGCGATTCTCCTGCCTCAGCCTGGGATTACAGGTGTGCGCCACCTGGGATTACAGGTGCGCACCACCACGCCTGGCTAATTTTTTGTATTTTTTAGTAGAGACAGGGTTTCCCCATGTTGGCCAGGCTGCTCACGATCTCCTGACCTCAGGTGATCCACCTGCCTCAGCCTCCCAGACTGCTGGGATTACAGGTGTGAGCCACTGCGCCCGGCCAAAGCAGTTTTCAGGTGTTCTCACCACGCGAGAAAAATAAGTACGTGAGGTAATGCATGTTAGTTAGCTCAATTTAGCCGTTCTACAATGTAAGCATACATCACAACATCATGTCGTACATCATAAATAAATAATTTTAATTCATCAATTTAAAAAATAATATTTAAAATTTCTGACATAATGACAATCTAATATGCTGGAGAATTGGTGCGATTTTCCACATGGAACAAAAACACGCGGCTTTGCGTTAGACAGAAAGGGGGTCTGTGAGTCTATTCAATCAGCAGTAACAAGCCTCTGCTCCAACATGCAAGCACAGCCTCGTGGCTGCCCACCCCCCGCAGGGCTCCACCGTGTGTCTCAGGCCTGTGACATCATCAAAAGACACGGCAAAGGCTACAACCGAGCCACGGACTGTGCCTGCTACCCACCCAGCAAGTAGAATGCAGACGTGGAATTCAGCCCCTGGAAGCAGAAATCCTCATTTTGCAAACAGGCTTTTTATAGCATTTGAAAGAACAGTCCGCTCAGTGCTCTCTGCTGGTCACCACCCAGCAGATGAAAAACCAAGTGAGACTTCCAGCCACCTCCGGGCCGGGCAGCGCTGGGGTGACGCACATACACGTTCAGGAGATGAGCACATTTAGCAAGAGCACATTCATCTAAATTCCATGAGGAAGGACGGAAGTTGGGCCCCCAAAGATTTAACTCTTCTCACTCTACCACCCCACAGCATAATTCTCTCATAAGGAAAATGGGCAGGAGGCAAATACGGTTTGTTTTTGAAATATTAAAGGCAGTTATTCACCATCTGCTAACTACTGATATTTTTACAACTTTACAAGGATGGAAAACCGTTTTGATTTTTAACAAATAGCCATTATAAGGCAGCCAGTAAAATTCAAGCAAGGGTTTAGGGCAATGGGGAAGAAAGAGTCAAAGCTGAGAAAACGCCAACATATCAGGTTTCTGGAAGGTTCAAAAGTCCTACTTTAGTATACTGGGAGGCAAATGAATGGGATCACTGAGAATTTATTCTTGGCTTAGTCCTAATGCCACTCTAAGATTTGACTTCCAGATTTGACTGTCTGAGCCAGTGTCAAACCCCAATGTCGATGCCCCAGCAGAAGGGTCAAAAGTCAAAGAAGATTTTATTTTGATTTCAGCCAGCATGGCAAGATGTGCCAAGTTCTTAGTGCCTGGAACCTCAAGGCTGTAGGGAAAAGTTGCACATCCCTGTGGCTTCCAAACTAACTATGCATAAGCCTTCCTTTATAACAGAACTTGAAGCAAACCTTTTCTAATCAAGGGAAACCTTTCAGGTGCAGAAGGGATAGGGTTTCTGTGTGGACAAGCATCTGTGTAGAGTGCTCAGCCCATCTGTGTAGCTAGATGTTTCAGTTAAAGTGCTACTGGAACGTGGCTTGGAATGCAGGTGGCAGGAGGCTAGAGGCCACGGCCCATACGCCTTTCATGCCTGCTTCTTGCAAGGTCAGATGGGTGCTCAGGACATCCTGGGATGCGGTTCAGAGGCACTGGGAACACCTCATTCCAAGGCACTGAGGCAGGTCCGCACTGGCAGGGTCTTACCAGCCTTGCTCCCCACAGGCATCCTTAATGGTGGCAGGTGTCCTCATGGCCTCACCTACCAAGTGTATTTGTGCTGCTGTGGCCCTGAAGGGGCCAGGATGAAAAGTTCTGGAGCAGCAAGGCCGAAGACTACAGGCAGACATCAGGTGAGGAACAGGGCTGGCCACGGTGTCAATCCCAGGTGAGCTGGGGGAGTCAAGGGTGGCCACGTGGAGAAGTGGCCTTCAACGAGATTCCTGGGATTGTGTACTCATTCATTAACAAAAACAAGCATTGTCACTTGCTATAGGCCAAGCCCGGTGCTGGGGCATGGAAGAAAATACGCAACAAGGTCTCTGCCCCTGTGTCTAATGAGAAATGACCCTTTGAAGGAGTAATGGTATGTGCAGTGTGACAGGGCCACGATGGGGTGACCCGGGTGCTATGGGGAATGCCACAGGCATGCCTCCCAGGTGAAGGTGGGGATGGGAGCAGGAGAAAAGCAGTCTAGGGAGAAGTGCTGGCTAATCACAACGGCGAAGGCATCGGGAGCCCCCCTCACTCTTTTTGTTTGTTTGTTTGTTTTCATTTTGAGACGGAGTCTTCCTCTGTCGCCCAGGCTGGAATGCGGTGGCACGATCTTGGCTCACTGCAGCCTCTGCCTCCCGGGTTCAAGCAGTTTTCCTGCCTCAGCCTCCCGAGTACTTGGGATTATAGGCGCGCACCACCATGCCCAGCTAATTGTTGTATTTTTTAGTAGAAATGGGGTTTTACCATTTTGGCCAGGCTGGTCTTGAACTCCTGACCTCAAGCGACCCACCCACACCCACCTCGGCCTCCCAAAGTGCTGGGATGACAGATGTGAGCCACTGCACCCAGCCTCCCACATATTATTTATGGGGGCTGGGCAGAGAGGCAGAAAGTGAGGCAGGAGCAGAGACCGGAGGCCATGAGCGCCTGGTATGGGATGTAGTGGGCCTGGATGACAGCATTACCCAACCCTGTTCTTGTTTGGTCCTTCGCTGACTGCCAAGAAATATCTGTAGACAGGGTAGGGTAGAGCAAAGGAGTACAAATCAATTTTATCTGCCTTCAAGTTTTTCCTGAGTCTTAGGCATAATCATTCAACTTGCAAATTCAGTCCTATTCCAGGAAGCTCAAAATGACAGAGAAAAAAAACTGATGATTAGGAAATTCCAACAATTTGGGTGATCACTTAAAGACGAGCATATGTGAATCACTACATCTTTTTTTTGGACACAGAATCTCTCGCACTATCGCCCAGGCTGGAGTGTAGTGGCATGATCTTGGCTCACTGCAACCTCCGCCTCCCGAGTTCAATCGATTCTCCTGCCTCAGCCTCCCAAGTAACTGGGATTACAGGCGCCAGTCATGATGCCCAGCTAATTTTTTGTATTTTTAGTAGAGACGGGTTTTCACTATGTTGGTCAGGATGGTTTCAAACTCCTGACCTCATGATTCACCTCCCTTGGCATCCCAAAGTGCTGGAATTACAGGCGTGAGCCACGGCGCCCGTCCAACTACTTCTTATGAGTACTCCAGGTTTGATTTGGTTTTCTACTTTTCCACTATTGTACATAATTTCTATTCCTGCCCATTACAGAGTGAAAAGGTAAAAAGGGTACTAGTAACTTTCTAAGCTAGGGATCCAACAGTTAAAACTCCAAAGACTAGCTTCTCACAATTATTCCAAAGCAACCCCAAACACCTTGGCTAGAAATCCTTCAGTCTGGTGTGTAGTTAATTAGCTATAACTAACGAAGCCCTTCATTTGGTTCTCGGCAGTCAGGAGCAATATGAGATGTTCAAGAGTCTAAACAAGGAAAAGGAGGGGTTCCATTACAACCTACGTTGTGTCATTTGCCTCGGATCTCAAAGGAAAGAATGAAACCCAAAGAAAACATCAAGACTCACAAACAGGTCATGTCATAGGTTACCTGCTCTCCTTCCTGCCTTGCTTCAGGAAGTTACTGCAGACTCCCTCCTGTGTCCTTGGCATTAATGGGGTAAGTCAGGGAACGCTGTTTGACTAAGATGTATTTGTTTTCTGTCTTTACCAATAAAACATACAAATATATATAAAACACCTGTCAGTTTGGTACTTAGAAAATTACATGGTCCTTAGTCACATATCGCAATTCTTGTCCTTCTCATAAATTACTTTCTGTATTTTTGGCACGTAACAACATAAGACCTCCAAACCTCTCTAATTCAGGTTTCCTGGCAGAAACAGAAGAGATTTAATGGTGGAAATTTGAATTTCAGGATATATTTTGAAAAACAACTTATGTGTACTTGGGTAGCAGCCTACCCAACAGTAGCTTCTTCTACGGTTTCCTTAAACAATTAAGCATGGCTTTTTCATTGTTTCCCAGCAGCCCAGGTAACATCCACATTCATTAAAATGTACTCAGTGGCTCCATTGTCTTGAGTCTAAAGGAATGTTGAATGCATGCATTCCTTCTTGCCCTCTCCCTAAAACTCCTACGTCAAATTTCTACTGAAATAATTTAAATTATAATTTTAAAATATACTGATATAGATAGATACGAATGAACATTAATATTTCTTTTATTTTCTTTTTTTTCTTGAGACAGGGTCTTGCTGTTTCTCCCAGGCTAAAGTGTAGGGGCGTGATCATAGCTCACCACAGCCTTAAACTACTGGATTCAAGTGATCCTCCTACCTCAGGCTCCCAAGCAGCTGGGACTACAGGCATGCACTACCATACCCGGTTAATTTTTTTTTTTTTTTTTTTCCTGAGGCAGTCTTGTTTTGTCACCCAGGCTGGAGTACAGTGGCGTGATCTTGGCTCACTGCAACCTCCTCCCAAGTTAAAGTGATTTTCCTCCCTCAGCCTCCCAAGTAGCTGGGATTACAGGCGTGTGCCACCACGCCCGGCTATTTTTTGTGTTTTCATTAGAGACAAGGTTTCAACATGTTGGCCAAGCTGGTCTTGAACTCCTGACCTCAAGTGATCTGCCTGCCTCAGCCTCCCAAAGTGCTGGGATTACAGGTGTGAGCCACTGCACCCGGCTGAACATTAGTATTTCTAAATAATCATTCCCCATCTTAAATAACATAATCAAAGCCGTCTCTGGATATAATTAAATCAGAATCTTTTCTTATTAAATAATTGATAATTCATGAAAAAAAAACTGGTTTCCCATGGATGAAAAGCGAATAAATGAATTTTTAAAAGGAGCATGTCTATGTAAGCTCAAAACGTGATTATAAACAAAACTCAAGAAAATATCAGTATCTTCTTTTTGCTGTGAGTCTCTAACTAACTTTGATAGCCTAAATAGCAGAAAACAAACACCGGAGTTATCGTGGCAGTTATCATGGCTGAATTACCTCATTTCCCACCCACAAGCACAGCTCAGCACCCTTTCCCTTGATCCTGTCCCTTGATGCTGAGACAAGTAACTAAGCTCCACCCTGAGCCTCACTGTAACCTAAGATTTCCTGGGTCCCCTCTAAAGACAAGGAGACAGTGATCAGCATAAAAAGGGTGCAAAGGAGAAAGAATCAAAGTCACTAAAAAGGCCACTTCTTAAAAAGCCTCACTTCTTTATAAGAACAAACAGCACTCCCTAAAAAGTAAAGTGCTCATCTGTAGCTTTTATTTGATGCTTGATGTCTTCTCTGGTGGTTTCTTGGTGAATAAGAATAAAAGTGGAGTATCCCTTATTCAAAATGCTTGGGACAAGAAATGTTTCATATTGCAGATTATTTCAGATTTTGGAATATTTGTACTATAAACCGGTTCAGTATCCCTCATCTGAAATCCAAAATGCTCCATTAAGCATTTCCTTTGAGCATCATGTTAGCTCTCAAAAATTTTTGGGTTTTGGAGCATTTCCGATTTTGAATTTTCCAATTAGGGATACTCAATCTGTAATAGTAACATTCTACTAAATAAGTAGAAATTGAAGGTACGTTAGGAAGATAGAATTACTAAACTCAAGAAAATCCTGAGTTAACTAACACCATGTTATTAAGTTAAAAGGCATTAAGAGATAATTTTGATAGGAAAAATAGATTTTTAACTTTCTAAATGATAAACGCACACTTTGAGTTGATTTGCTTTTGTATACATTTCTAAGCTACTTTCTTTCAGGAAAAAACCTTGAAAGTTGCTGATTTATGTTGTTCCAAATTTTTACAGATTAATAAAACTAAATAATCAGACATTGTTATGAATTCAAAGAGATTTTCAGTATTGATTTATTAGTTGTGACCACTGTGACATGGTAACACAAAATGTCAATAATGAGGACAGAGACTGAATGAAGGATACATGGGAATAGGTTCTATAATTTTTTTAAACTTTTCTGCAGATCTAACCTATAAAGTCAATCTTTTAAAACCTAGGAGAAATTGGCTGGGCACAGTGGCTCACACATATAATCTCAGAATTTGCAGAAGCTAAGGCGAAAGGATCGCTTGAGCCCAGGCGTTTGAGACCAGTCTGGGCAACACAGTGAGACCTAATCTCCACAAACAATTTTTAAGAAACAAAAAAAATAATCCAGGTGTGGTGGCAAGTGCTTGTAGTCCCAGCTACTTGGGAGGCTAAGGTGAGAGAATCACTTTATCCCAGGAAATCAAGGCCGCAGTGAGCCATGATCACACCACTGCACTCCAGCCTGGGTGACAGAGCAAGACCCTGTCTCAACACAAAACAAAACAAAACAAAACCAAAACGTAGGAGGAATGAAATGTCAACCAAAAAGAAAGGGGTCTCTACGTACGGAAAGCACAACACTCATCTCCCAAGGAAACTTGCGTATGATGTTAACATGACAATTTGACATACTCTGATTCCAGCATTTTTTTAAAACGTGGCTACAATTTCAAAAACTAATGTTTGAAAAGAGGTATTTAACCCAGTATTTGTGGGTATGCTGAAACTTCTGTAGTTCCTACAACATATTGAGAGAGAGAGTAAGCCACAGTGATATGGGGGCTGTTTCTCAGAGATGAGGCGAGACTGAGGAAGGAAAGGTGATTTAAAGTAGGCTAATTACACAATTCCTTTTTAACAGGCCATCGGTAAGCGCAGAACCTGATTAAAAATAAATGCTGGAAATACTGGCCTGAGTGAAATTTCACATCTGAACTCCTGCACTGCTGCTGGCAGCTCAGATGCAGCCACTGTCCTCCCCACATGCAAGCCTTTAAAGACTACAAAGACAAAAGGCAATGAACGATGCTATTAAAACTGCATCTCCCTGATAGAATTTCATTAAGCTAAAGAGTCTCTGTCAAACACCCTGCCATAATATTACTTTGTTATGCAGCAAGCAAGTGTACACATTGAACATAATTTTACTCTCCTTTGAGTGAGGCTAATGTCTCTATTGCTTTGGAGAAAAGAAAATCTTGAGCATCAAAGGATGCAGAACGTCCTCCCAAACATTTACCATCAATATTTTTTAATTGAAATAGCACTAAGGCGCTCCATTAAATTAAGGAAATAAATGAAGAAAACCTACTAAAGGAGAGATAAGCCGTAATTTGCAAGCTCCAGACAAGAGCTCATTTCAAGCCACATTCTGACTTGGTTCTCACCAGGACACCACTTCCCCTGAGTTGCACCGGACAGCTCTGCCCAGAGTGACCTCAAAGCAAAGGACACGTGACCTTGCGTGTTGATGCACTTTTGGACATCCACCTTTCCAACCAATTACATCATGTATTATGAGCCCTGGAGCAGTAGATCAAAGGATAAAAGTAGCTGACACTGAAGGGACGTCACAAGGACGACGCATGGGCCCACAGAGGGCACCCGTGTGCCCATGGGCACCCAGAGCTCCCCAAGCAGATTGGAGCTGACCATGAGTGAAAGCACAGCCATGCTCTCACCTGGAGAGGCCCTCCACACAGGACACACATGCCTTTTACGTTAACATACATGAGGATCAGTATCTTGAGATAAGATCTTGGTATTAGTTTGCTAGAGTTGCCATAATCCTAGGTACACCGTGCACTGTGTACTCTTCTTTACCTCATAAATCACACCCATAATGCATTTTCTGCAATTTCCAGTTTCAGTTCCTTTAAAGAACCTGAAGACATAGGAAAAACAACGTGAATATAAAATGTTCCCCATTTTTACGATTTCTTCCAACCTTTGATAATGGTTCTACCCACATCCAATTCAACAGAAATTGCTTAGCAACTTGATTTTCTTGGACTTTCCATAGCTAATTGAAAAATAAAATACCATAGCTTCCAGTTACACTTTTTTGTTTATGTATATTAAACAAAGCTAAACATGGACCAATGGTACCAACAGGTTTACAAACAAATACCGTGACTCTTAGCAACCATACATCTAAACTGGTGAGTGCACAGTTATCCTCATAAAACCTACTGCCTGCCAGATGCTATTCTGAGGATGCTGAAAGCATCGGCACAGAGAGAGGAGAGCTCTGCTCCTCCACAGAGCCTGTTAAGTGGAGGCCATTTAACAGCACTTGTTTGGGAAATAAATCTATAAACAGAGTACTCAAAAGAGAACAACTTAAAAACGGAGGGAAAAATCAATTAAAGGAAAAAAAACAAAGGGCAAATTCTTCAAAGGTGGAAGATGGAATTCCACGGCCCCCGTCTTCGCTTGTAATTCTTGTAATCTTCACCCTCCTCCCTCCATATTACTGAACTCGACTGGGGACCCCGATTGCTCCTCCATCCGTGCCTTAGTCCAGCGCTTGGCTCTATCACACAAAGCTCCTTCTTCCCTTTACAGCTAGGGTTGCCAGACAAAATCCAGGACACTCACTCACTAAAACTGGAATTTCAGATAAGCAACATTTTTTCTAGTGTAAGTATATCCTAAATATTGCATGGATAGACTTAAATTAAAAGTTATTTTTTACCTGAAATTAAAATTTGACTGCACATCTTATATTTTTATTTGTTAAATGTGGCAGCCCCACATGCAGTTCATTCTCGCCCATTCACACCGTGACTCTTAGCAACCACACACCTAAACTGGTGAGTGCACAGTTATCCCCATAAAACCTACTGCCTTCCAGCTGCTGTTCTGAGGATGCTGAAAGCATCGGCACAGAGTATTCAAAAGAGAACAACTTAAAAACAGAGACGTGTGCTGCAACACACACGTCCCTTGGCCTCCTGGTTCTCTGTTCCTTCCTGCCCGCTCCTGCCTCCTCCTTATTCTCCTGTATCCTCAGTCTAGGGACTCATCAAGGTCCCCTACTTAGCTTCTCCACACTCTTTCTCTGAAAACTCCAAACTCTGGTATATATAAATATCACATCAACTGAGACAGACAACTTCCCATTTATCCAGGAAGACACAACAGGGGTTAATCTAGGGTGCAAAAGCAGAAGGAATGAATGTTTAACTACATGAAATCTTTGAACATTTTTTCTCTGTAATTTTCTCCTAATGCTCCCAGCACTGATTTTGAACTCATGCTCTGTGCTGAAGACTCTGCGAAGGATGGAGGATGCAGAAATGTAAAGATAATGATCTCAAAACTGTAGATTCTCAATCTGTAAGTAAGATGATCCTGTGAATGGTGCACAGGACTGCCAGGGTGTAAGTCAACACTAAGAGACATTCTGCACCTGCTGAAGGTGTGGGCTGGGGCCATGGCGGGTGTCGCCAAGCAGGGTGGGCTAAAGACGGGGATGGGATGGAGTGTAGGGTAGAGCTCCAGGGCAGGGTCATGGTTGACAATGGAAACAAGTATGTTGGGAAGAGGATTTCACCTCAAGGAAGGCTGTCAAAATTGGCCCAATAACCTAGAGTAACCAAACTCATAGAGACAGGAAGTAGAATGGTGGTTCTACAGGTGCTGAGAGGAGGGAGAAATGGGGTGTTGTTATTTAATGGGTAGAGAGTCTTAGTCTTATAACATAAAAAGAGTTCTGGAATTTAGTCATGCACAAATGTGAATGTTCTTAACAATACTGAGCTGTACACTTAAAAATGGCAAAGGTGATAAATTTTATGTGATATATATTTTACAATTAAAATTTTTTGAAAAGAAAAAAATCAGCCCTGACATGACCTAGCATGCCCACATAGACAAAATGGCCAAGGGCTAATTGGCCTAAGCAAGTAGGCCAACGGGTGATGAGAAAGTTAATAGAAAGCTAAGTAACTCGGAAATAGCCATATGCTCAACCAAAGCCTTTCCATCTATAATACTGCTTTGATAAGACGGCAAAACAGCACGTTCACAATTCTTGGGATGTGTAGAATATTTTCAGAAACTCTACCTCCACCCAAGATGAATTCATGGTTTCTTCTTTACCCTTTTATTCTACTTTCTCCTGAAAGGAAAACTTCAGAACTAATCTGCAGACCCCACTACTTAATTTGGGGAATAAATAATATGCTAGGAGTTAGTCCTTGCTACAGTTTGAATGTGCCCCCTCCAAAATTGCCAGTGTGATAGTATTGGGAAGTGTATCCTTTAAGACGTGGGATTAAGGCCCTTAAAAAAAAAGGCTTCACTCAGCCTTAGGTTGGCTTGCCTTTCCATCCCACCAGGAGGGGGGGATACAGCTTTCTCCTCTCCAGAGGATACAGCAACAAGGCACCATCTTGGAAGCAGACACCAGCCCTCACCAGACAACCAAACTGACTGGTGCCTTGATTTTGGACTTCCCAGCCACCAGAACCATGAGAAACAAATCTTTGTTCTTTATAAATTACCAGTCTCAGGTAATTTTGTTATAACATCACAAAGTGAACTAAGATCTTAATACTGGTTTTACTTTGATTGGGAAACAGCAACAGAAAGTGGAGGGAAAAAACGGTAAGAGGCATTGAATTTTAGTATGGCACCAACTGTGCAGCGTTCATATGGTCATGTGTGAGCTTTGAAAAACCACTGCTTCATTTTGGCACAATCGGGAGTGATTCCAAGGGAACGTTTTTGGTTGGCAGAGTGAGACAAGTTTGATAATCACAGGGATGATGCGGAAAATACTGAACAGATTTTGTGCTAGTCTTAACTTTGGCCAAGAAGTAATGCAAGTCATTAACTTACTGTCATTGAAGATTTCCCTATTATCACCTGCAACCAAAAAAATAGAAAAATCTCTTGAAGTTCAAAAGTTTTATGACTTGATGACTCCACTGTGAACCAAAGTTCTCCAGCTCTACTATTACTGGTGTAAAAAGGAAATGAGCAGATTCTGTTTAGAAAAAACAATAGTTTCAATTGTAAAGTCTCACGTATACTACTGCATATTAAGTCAAATTATAGTTGTATTTCTATAAATATCTGTATTCAAATACATTAACAAGGATTCTCTTAAAAAGACTAATTACTTTCCACATTTTTTAGATTTCATAAAGATATTTTTTAAAAAATTTCAACTTCTATTTTATCAGACATTTAGACCAATGGAATAGAATAGAAAACTCAGAAATAAAGTTGCACTCCTACAACCACCTGATCCTCAACGAGGCTGAGAGGGAAGAAAAAAAAAAGCAATGGGGAAAGGACTCCTTTTCAATAAATGGTTATGGGATAACTGGCTAACATATGCATAAAACTAAAACTGGCCCTTTAACTTCTACAATATGAAAAAATTAACTTGAGTTGGATTAAAGATTTAAATGTTAACACCTCAAACTATTAAAATCCTAGAAGAAAACCTAGTTAATAACCTTCTTGACATTGGCTTTGGCAAAGAATGTATGGCTAAGTTCCCATAAAGGTATTTCTATGTAGCATGTTTTTCAGATAAATGTTACTAGCATATAAGACAACCTTATTCTTCAAGATGCAGAAGCATACTGGAGTATGCTCAGATTGTTAGTATGTTGGCATTATATATCTGAAACAAGACTTTGTCATTACTTCCACGTGGTTCTGCAAACAGGTAAAAAACTGTTAAGTGAACTCAAAATTTAATAACTGAAAATAAAGATATATCTTTGCTATTTTTTAAGAGAAGAATGAAAAAATCTTAGGAGCTCAAGGTCTCCTGGCCAAGTCCAGCAAGCTGAACAGACTGCCAATACACATGATAGGCTTCTTGTCAATTTGGTTTCCAGTAAATCAGCATATTATCAGTTTAGAAGAATTATAATCCATACAGCATATCACTAATGGAATAAAGCCCAGTGTGACACTACTTAAATCGCTTATGTTCTACAGATTCACAGAGGTAATATGCAGAATCCAATTAAAAAACCAGTTTTCATGTGTTAAAGCAGGAAATCAAAAACTCACTCCAGGTAAAGTGAAAGAAGAGGGTGTTAGCAGGTGTCCCATTAGCACAGACACTGGTTCTAGCTCTAATGTCCTGAGACATGGCTTTGGAATGTTCCTATTCTTTTCCTGCCTGTGCCCCTTCCCTTCTTTTCTCTTTCTTCCTCCTCCTTTCCTTCCCTCTCCCTTCTTCCTCTCTGTTATAATATAGCCTCCATGAAGCTAAAAAGCAAGGGTTCTGCCCTGATCTCAAGGCAGGATGCAGAGACTCGATTTCAACCAAATGGAAATGATACCAGTTCTGACAGGCCCCATGCACTGCCCGGGACATGTACTCACCACAAAAACAAAAAGTCACATCTGTGGTAAAACTACTTTCTACTTGGTCTGACTCTTTTATTAAATCAGCAAGTTTATTAAATCAGCAATTTTTTTAAAGTACTTCAGAACTTCACCAACCTTGAAAAGTCATGAGACAAGGCACTGACTTTGAAAATGAAGGTGAAGGGTACCTTGAGATATGCCTATGTTTCCAGAACAGCAAAGCTCTGGGGCGGTTGGGATGGGTGCATTACTATTATTATTGAGATGGGGAAATCATGACTTTATCAAAAGGAACCTTTTGACTGCCTATGAGAGTGGGGTTTATCCTCTGCATTTTCCAGCCAATGGAAAGGTGAGGTCGCCCAGCCCAAAGGCTGCAAGGCACAATCACCCAGAACACTCTCGGGGCGGAGCCTTCCAGGACAAGCTAGCTCAGAAGGAATTCCACCCCTCTAAGTAGGAGTGGTCTTCCCAGCAACAGCTGGCCATGCTTCTAAAGACAGGCAATAGTCTCTCTCTGCCCATAAGTATCTGTATCTTGCACTTTCAGGTTGGTTTCGAGGGCTTGTTTGTTCTTTTCTTTTTTTACTAAATTATCACTTTGGCTTGAAGACTGGTAGAAAAGCTCACAGATAGCTACTTGGGCACTTAAAAGCACATATAATGAAAGATCCGTTCATGAACAGGTCTCCAGTAGCTCACAAGTGACGCCAAAGGGGACTTTTTGGTTTTTGCTCTCCCTAAAGCAGCTCCAAGAGGAGGCAGACTACATCCTCTCTAGAAACCATTCTCATTCATGCATTTCGTCTTTGGCCCCTTCCCTACCTCCTGGGGATCAGGGATTCTATTACACTCAGTGAAGACCCTGTCCTGTAAAGCTAAGATAGTTGACTGGGGAGCAACATCTCCATGGACTTAACGTTTCAGATGGAAAGCAGTAGTTAGATAATCCAGCAACGCAAACACAAATGAATATTCAGAGCCACATTTAATAAAGTGGTGCAGTTCCTTTTGGCTGAAGGTACTGAGGAGTAAAGGGGAAATGTTGTTTCACTGCAGGGATGACTTTGATGTTTTTGCTTTTGTTGTTTTCTGGGGGGGTGAAGGGGGGACGTTGTTTGCTTGTTTTTGCATGGTAAAGCTGGGTTGTGACTATTTTGAAAATGTCCATACATCATCCGATGTGCAGGTAGGACGTTTTTTCCTACTTATTTTTCTTTAGATCAATTTAATATATTTTGAAATCAACTTGGGAGGCATATTTTCAGCATTTGAATGGGATTTAGTCACAAAAAGTGCCCGTCAGTCAAAAAGCATTATCAAAGCCAACCTGTTTCGGGGTCTAAAAAAACAAGGCAGAGCTATTTGTTCACAATCCATCATTATTGGTACCTCCTAGCGGGAACTCAGGATATACAGGTACAGAATTTAGCTACAGCTTCTGCTCTACCTTATCTTGGTTAGATGCCCTGGCTATCCGTGGGAGCTGGACCTGCCATGCTCAGGGCCATGTAACACAGGCCCTCCTTTCAGCAGTAGCACCAGGCGGATCAGAGAGGGGCCACATGGAGCTGTGTGGCTGGGTCTTGCCAAGCGCTCCATGGATGCTGCAGGACACCTGAGGCCAGTGGACCAGGGGAAGGAAGACAGGGCAGGGCAGGAAGACAGGGAAAGTTTCCTGAGATTTACAAACAGCCACTCCTGGATGCCAGGACTCCTGGGGATGTGGGAGAACATGATTACACGAGCTGTCCACTGGGTATTCTAAAGAAGGTTGATAGTGAGGCAGATGGCAGGCAGGAGTCATGGAAGAGGCAAAGAACGAAATGAGAACCAAAGGGAGGCCCTGGGTGAAAGAGATGCAGGGCTCAGGGTGCCCGAGGGAGACTGTACACAATGATTAAATGAGGGCGACCATCCTGCATGTGAGGCGGAAAGAAGCGGGTGACCACGCTGGATACTTAAGATTCTCATTACCATGTTCCATCACATAGAAACTACACGCACAGGTTTAAACTGACAAGATCATAAATATGATTCTGGGGTTAGGAAAAGAGGAGGAATGGCTGAGAAGGAATCATGGTAGCTGAGTCTTCGTATTACTATTGCTGTGTAGACCACACTTCTGAAGCCTAAGAAACACTGGGGCCTCTGTTTCCCTAAGGTAAGCATCTGCCTTAAGGACCTGCTGGTCTGGCAATCCTACCCCAGGGTGTATTTCCTGGAGGAGCTCTCCCGCAAATGTGTCTGGAGATGGTTAAATGCAGGATCTAAGACCACTGTCCTAACAGCGAACACCGGCATCACCCAGGTACCCATCCATGAAGAGGGGTTACGCCTGCTGCCATCTATTCCTACAACAGAACTATTACTCAGCTAAGAAAACTAACAGACCACAGCTGCACTCATCAACCTAGAGAGACTGCAAAACCACAGTGCTGAAACCTAAAAGCAAGTCATGGAAAAATATGTATTGTTTGACTCTACTTCTATAAATGGCAAAAGCAAGCAAGGCTTAAAAACATATTGTTTAAGGATACATGAATATGTGGTAAAACTAAAAAGAAAAGCGAGGGAAAATGAGTCCCAAATCTGTGTAGAGACCACATCACAAAGAAGAAGAAGTGCACAGCTGAGCGGGGAGAACTACTCAGGGACTGGAGCGGGAAGCAGTACAGAGGCCCACTGAATGATGTGTCACCTCTACATATGTATTTCTTCCCTTGTATGAATGATCTGTTTTGATTTAAAAATGAAAAAAAAGGCTGGGTGCAGTGGCTCACGCCTGTAATCCCAGCACTTTGGGAGGCCGAGGCGGGTCAGGAGATGGAGACCATCCTGGCTAACACGGTGAAACCCCGTCTCTGCCAAAAAAAAAAATTAGCCGGGCGAGGTGGCGGGCTCCTGTAGTCCCAGCTACTCAGGAGGCTGAGGCAGGAGAATGGCGGGAACCCTGCAGGCGGAGCTCACAGTGAGCTGAGATCGCACGACTGCACTCCAGCCTGGGCGACAGAGCGAGACTCTGTCTTAAAAAAAAGAATGAAATGATGCTGATGAACATGACCGATCAGTCGGAATAAGGCAGAAACGTCTATGGAGGAAGCTCACAGCCCCATGGGCACTACCCAGGCAAAGGGGCATCATTTCCCAAAGTGTGTTCCCTGGAATGCTGGCCACGGCAGCCTAACAAAAAATAAATAAGTAAGGAGCCTGTGGGTAAGGAAAGTTAGGAAAACACTGTAATGCTGAACCCTAATCCCTCTTCTACAAACACTTGGTGTACATTAACGTATTCATGTTTCTGAAAGCTCTGCTATAGGGAGACAGATTTCATTCTCTTCATCTTGGTGTTGCCCAATCTCATGTGATCAATCACTTTGAAGAGAACTTATCACTATTCCAAGAAAACATTTGAAAAACACCCCCCAAAATGATTCAAAATCATATAAACTCCACCCTAGCTCAGAAGTATACAAAAGCACTTTATGAAGAATAAATCAGACCTTTCTTGGGAACATTCTAGGCAGAGAACCTTTCCAAAGCGTTAGAACGTATCATTGATTGCTTTGAATAAAAAGAAAAACCACCCATCTTGTTCTTTCTGTCTCTAGCATCCTACTTGTTACTTACACTGATGCCCACACTTAACTTCCAAGCACTGTCTTAAAAATCAAACAAAATATCTCTTTCTCTTTCTTCCCTTCCCAACAATATTCTGAGCTTTTTGAAATACATGTAGGCCGGGCGCGGTGGCTCAAGCCTGTCATCCCAGCACTTTGGGAGGCCGAGACGGGCGGATCACGAGGTCAGGAGATCAAGCCCATCCTGGCTAACACGGTGAAACCCCGTCTCTACTAAAAAATACAAAAAACTAGCCGGGCGAGGTGGCGGGCGCCTGTAGTCCCAGCTACTCGGGAGGCTGAGGCAGGAGAATGGCGTAAACCCGGGAGGCAGAGCTTGCAGTGAGCTGAGATCCGGCCACTGCACTCCAGCCTGGGCGACAGAGCGAGACTCCGTCTCAAAAAAAAAAAAAGAAATACATGTAAAAGAAATATCTATGCATATAAAAGCTTGCATGGGTACACACAAACAAGAAGGTGTGTAAAGACATACAGCAGGCCGGGCGCGGTGGCTCAAGCCTGTAATCCCAGCACTTTGGGAGGCCGAGACGGGCGGATCACGAGGCCAGGAGATCGAGAGACGATCCCGGCTAACACGGTGAAACCCCGTCTCTACTAAAAAATACAAAAAACTAGCCGGGCGAGGTGGCGGGCGCCTGTAGTCCCAGCTACTCGGGAGGCTGAGGCAGGAGAATGGCGTGAACCCGGGAGGCGGAGCTTGCAGTGAGCTGAGATCCGGCCACTGCACTCCAGCCTGGGCGGCAGAGACTCCGTCTCAAAAAAAAAAAAAAAAGAAATACATGTAAAAGAAATATCTATGCATATAAAAGCTTGCACGGGTACACACAAACAAGAAGGTGTGTAAAGACATACAGCAAGTTGTCAACGTTGCTGCGTAATCTAAAGGGGATGGATAGAAAAGGGGTGGGGGAGAAGAATGATTAGTTTTGACTTTATACATCCTTAGTGTATTATTTTCACTCATTATAAAAAGCAGATAATACTGTTAAATTATTTTAAATAGGGAGGTTGTTTAAATGAAAACATTTTTCCAAACATGAATTTAAGAAGCAAGAAATCATCAGAGAAGAGACGCTGAAGCAAAAATGTGATTCTCCATCCTTTTTTTTTTTTTTTTTTTTTTTTTTTGGCAAGGGGTGAGGAGAGTGGGATTGAAAAAATATTGACAAAATAAGTCAAGTAATTAACAAGGTACTTTCCAAGGCCTTAACAGAGATGCTGCCCTCAAAGACAGGTGTAATTATGGATTTAGAAAATTCATCCTTCATTGAGGGGGGGGAAAAAAACACTCCTAAAGGAAATGAGAGCTGCAGTCTCGCTGGGCATTGCGAAATCACTACAAGGAGAGGATTCACTCACGCAGGCTCCCTGAAAGCAAAGAGGGAGCTAAAGAAAAATAAATAGAGGTGTCTGCAAGCGAGAAGCACAGTCCTCCACTGTTCACACCTGCCAGCCGGATCAAAGGCTTCAAATATTAGAGGCTCTTTACTTTCTAATGGAAACACATTCTCAACTTCTGTATGGATTAGATCTCACGCTTGCATATTTCTTCAAGCAGACATGAGTATAAAATAATGTGTAAAAGTAAAGTCTCACTTTTCTTGACATGCAGCCAGTGTTGCCACGTGATGGCCTGGTAGAAGTTTGCTTCTAAAACCACTTTTACACGAGAGCAAAGACCAAAACGATTCTTGAAATAATTTAATACCTTACCCAAGCAGACACATCAGGGAAAAAGTCACCTCGTAAACAACTCTGAGAAATCAGTGAACTGGGGTTAAATAACTCTACTTCCATGAGGATATCATCCTCGGAGTCATTGAAAGGATGCACAGAGCCAGAATGACACACCCACTAGTGATGGGTGATTGAATTATTTTGTAATATATGCTTATCCTCCAAAGCATTGAGTCCTTCAAGAAGGAAAACACATTCTATTCTCAAAGGCCAATTTAATTTTATTTGCAGGTTTAAATCTTTTCAAAGGGCACTACTTTGAAACTTCGGAATACTGGCACACTCTGCAGAGCTTTCAGAACATGTAGTGGGCTGGCTGACACTCACAGGAAGTGATTTGCAAGAGTCCAGCAGCAGGGAAGGGCAGGTGTGTGCAGGGACCTCCTTGTATCTCAGTGTACATCCTGTGAGGATTCAGGGCTCCCATCCCAGGGGTGGCCTGGACAGCAGGGCTGGAGCCTCTGCCATGACATCTTCACTTTTCACCAGGTACATGCATTATTTTCAGTATGTTTAGAAAAACAATGCTGTCTGAATTTTTCTTATTTGGCCAATTATCTGATCCATAATTTCTGCTATGAAGAAAAAAATCAATGTCTTCAAAATTCAATAAATGAAAGCTGTGAAATGTCAGCGGCACACATGACAATAATCAAAAGCACACAGACAGCTATATTTCCTCTATGAAACAGCAGGTCCTCATCAGATCACGTCTCAAGACCCCGAATTCACTAATAGGGGATGGTGATGTCTACAAAGACAGCGAATCGGAGACACAGATAGCAGCTTTGCTAAGGCCAGTAGATGAACCGGAAGCATGCTTATTAGGGGTATTAGGAACAGGACGAGAGGAGTGTCTCTCCTTTTATGATGTCTGACAGCATCAGCCCAGAACCCGAGTCTAGGAGTCTGCTGAGTACACTGAGACAATGTCCTGCCTGACAGATGAGACATGAAAATCCCATCTGTCTGGCAAGCTGCACTTGGCTTTCCTTAGCTGCCCTTCCTGCAGTTAGATTGCGGGACTCAGCAGCTCAGCTAAGGCTTTAAGAAGGGTCGTAGACACGGTTGTACAGTTTCACTTCTGCAAGATGAGTAAGTTCTAGAGATCTGCTGCACAACACCGTATCCACAGTTAACAGTACCGTAATGTACACTTAAAACTGTGAAAAGGGTGGATGTAAAGTGTTCTAAATAAAACAAAGACAAGAAAATAATAAAGTAAAACAAAATACTCAACAAAATGTAATAAAATATCACGGGTCCTATACCAAGAGCTGCTGGCTGTAATACATTGAAGTCATGATGCCACGTGTCACATTCAGAAATCAGTCACAAGAATATTCTGAGTTTTTATTTTTCTCTTTGAAGAAATTCAGCAACACCTAGAACAAAGCAGTGGAGGGAGAGGATGTGCACGAGCCTTTAAACTTCATGAGGCTGAGGAACCCTCAGAGAAGGAAAACAAAAAGAGGCAGGGGGAGGGAGTAGAGGCCATCCTGCATCAGCCTCCACTCACCAGAGGGGCAGAGCCATGAGCTATGTGCCCAGCACCCTTGTAGTCCACGGCTGGAGCCACCCAGGGAACAGGCCGTGGCTCCGAGGCAGGACTCAGGGACAGACAGAAGAACTGAGGTTCAACGAGAGAGAGCAAGAGGGAAAAAGAAACAGCTCTGCTTTGGCACCTGGTAGATGTGCATTTCCTAGTTTCCTGGGCTCAGCCTGAGAGTTATTCCACAGTAATCACAGAAACCCCCCTCTGACTGCATTATCATCCAAATGCACACGGTTCTACATCCTTCAGAAGAAATTCTCAGGCATCTGTCCCTTTACAGCCCCTCTAATGCCGCCTGTCACCTTCGTGGTTCTCCACAGCTTCCGTGGGAGTCGTCTGCCGAGACAAGCCGGGGCCATTCTTCCTGGGATGAGCACTGGGGCCACCTTATGTGGCACCGCCGAAGGCCACAGCGCCCGCTGATGGCCGCACTGTGAGGTCTCTACAGTGGTTTCCATAGGTAATGGGCCAATAACCACCAAATGTAAGACTTCATAAAAAATCTCATTCTCACTGTGAGGGAACCAGGAAATGGAGAGAAACCTTTTTTTATTTCTTAACTGGGGTTGGGGGGTCTGGCATCGCGTCGTAATGTACCAGGCGACTATAAAGAGAGAATGATGATTTGTGCCAGCAACCTAGCAATCAAGCTTGGAATTCCCTTAACCCAAGTCTCCATGTCCTTGGAAAACTGGACACACAGGACTTACCAACTCCTGCAGCCTTACTAAGGTGAATAAAATTAAAATGAGGTGTATTAAGCGGACTCTCAATGGAATGTCTCTACTGAGAGATTCTGCATATTTAGGGGTGTGTGCTAACAGGAAGAGGTGAACACACACATTTATAACCACCTTTGCAATCCCTGGGACACTCTGAAGTTCTTTCCATAAATTCTATGTGTAACATTTAATTGCCCAGTTGTGCGACATATTGATTTTTACACCACATCTGATGGAGCACCTACCGATGCGGATCATTTTCTTGCATTTTCACTACTTGTCCATTTTTCAAATCCATCATTTAAAAATGAAAGGCAGCTCCGCTCAAGGAAAGAAAAATGGGTTTGATGATGCCCTTTAAGCACCCAGGTCTAGCGGTATAATGTGAAATACACTCAGGGCTGCACTGTTCCCTCTGACAGTAAGGATGAGATGCACCCTCACTCTTGCGTCTGTGATATCCTGAAAGTCACCAGGTGCCCAAAGGACACACAGGCACCACCCAATCCTTAGCTCTGCTCTCTGGGTGGCTACTTCTGGCCCTTGCTGCTATTTCCAATCTCCAATCTCAGATGAGGTTTTCCCACACAGGGTGACCTCAGATTTTGCTTTATTTTATGAAAATCCAACTCGGGCCCTAAAATAGGCACACATGCACTTGCATTTTCATTCTTAAACCCCAAAAGCCAGCTCAGTCTTCTCCTAACTTCTGGGAATTAAACATTCAGACTCATCCAGTGGAATCTCAGTGTAAAGAACATGAAACCTTATCACAGCTGCCACCCGTTGTGGATGGAAATAAAGTTAAAAACCAAGAAACTGATTCTGGATCATCAAATAAATTTCAGTGTTTCCAGTTATGCAATGATTAGATAAATTCAAAGACAAAGATGTTTCCTTTGGTTAAACACACATGAAAAAACTGCAGTGTAGGTTAAGCGTTTCATTGCTAGGTAAACAAGCCATCACCTAAGAGAGGCTGTATTAACTACCACTTGGTAAGTGGTAGCAATATACACAGTGAACTAAATTTAATTAATAAAGAAGCTCCACAGTCTTAATGATAGGCAACACAAAAATACTGCAATAGGAAATTAAATTGGAAGTCTATCCTATGTCTTTAGAGAATATCTCAATGTACTAACAGATGATAACGTGCTGACAAATTTGAAAGTTGGGTGTTAATCCACAATGAAGCTCAGTGATCCCAATGTTCATGATGTCACATTTTGTCATGTTTTTTAAAAGAATGAAACGGGGTCTTGAAATCTTGGATTCCTGATAATATTCAAATCTTAGGCATTAAATATAATATTCAAAAGGATAACCGACTGATTATCGATTCTTATTTTAGTGAAAAACTCATGTTAAGCTAATACATAATCACTTTTCATATGGTTACAGAGAACTATTATAGAAACTTAACTATTCATCTCAATTGTTTGGAAACCATCAATACAGGAAACTAAATTACAACAGTCATCATAAGAGCTCCAGTATTAAAAGCCTACAGCAAAGATACTCCATTGGGTTGCATGAAATACTTAAATAAATCAGCGGGAGATGAAAATCCAATACTGACTGTTCAGGATTGTCTCCTCAAGTCTTCTCTCAGGGGAACGTGGTGAATAAAATTATTGGACAAAGGAGCCAAACATATACGACTGTCCATTTTAAAGTAATGACTGCATTTTGGTTCCCATAACTGGAGTATTCCCATAACTGAGAAAGCAAAATTCTTCTGCTTCACAATGACAAAGACATTCCCAGTTGTTTGTATGGAACTATTTCTTACTCAAATACTAACAGATGAATGGCCCCTTCACCATATCCCTTGCCAGAAGTAAGCCTTGATAGGATATACTGCTCTAATTCTGCCCAAATCACAGATGAGGCCGGGTGAGCCTACAATCTAGTGTATGTAAGAAGCAAAGGGGAAAAACACTGAATTCTCCCGTGATCAGTCAAACGCATCAATTCATTCTTAAAATTTGGGTCTACATATGGTATCAAAATTCTGCCCAACAACTTACGCTACAAGCCAGGGCTCAGAAAACTGCAGCCTGTGGACCAAATCTGGCCCACCTCCTGGTTTGGTAAATAAAGTTTTGTTGGAACTCAGTGGTTGCCCATTTGTTTACATATTCTCTACAGCTTCTTTCCTGCTTCACCAGCGGAGTTGGGTTTTCATGACCTTTGAAATGTTATGATGTTATGGCCTTCAAAGTCTAAAATATTTATAATGTAGCGCTTTTAGAAAAACTTTTAACACCTGCTATAAACTATTCTTTCAATCAACACTTAGATAACGAAGTCAGTTGCCTATTAAGGTAATCTCAAAATGTGAGAATTGTCCGTGTTCTCAACATGTACAAGAATACATATTCTCTTATTTTCCTGGGAAAAGAGGAAGAGTACGTCCAAATCTTCCAAAAGTGTTACTGGTACATTCAGGTACAAGTTAAACAAGGCCAAAATATGCCTATCTTTTGCTTCACTAGAAGTTGAACTGTTCATCTGGTATTTCTGGAGACAATACCTAATCAGCCCCCAACTTCCTGGTACCGCTTTCTACATGAGATTCCTGACTTGGTCACATTTAGGCACCACCCTGTGCTGGCTGCCTCATCTCACAATGGTGTGGATAACAGTGCCCGGTTTCACAGAGATTTTAGGAGGATTAAGGTGAGATCGGGATTTAATTCTCATAAAGCTCTAGAACTATGAGTAGTGAGAACTGGTGGGCATAAATTGAGTTGGCTCAAGTAAGACTGGAGAATGAGGGAAGGCTGTATTTTTCTTTTTCCCCCACAAAGGTTCAGTTTCTTCTTGGCAACTGAGGTCCTGTTCTCTGTGAAGTGCAGGCAGGTTTTGGAAGAGACTGCACCTCCACCGCCAAGAAGAAACTGAAAGGCATTAGAAGTAAAATACTTAATAGGCCACTAAGTCTGTTTATATTAGGAGGAGCAGGGTGATGGATATGGTAAAAATGGGAATAAACTGATTTAAATTGAAAAAGACCTTCAGACGTACTGAAAGACAGCACAGTAGTAAGTTCCAATGGAGCAGAGCTTGGAAAAATGGAGCAGGGAAGGAATCCTGCACTATTCTGTAAGACCAGCTCTTGATTTTTCATATCCTATCAACATTTCATAGTTCATAATGTTGTCAAACAACGAAAATTAAGAGACGTATGTATAAAGCAGCTAACACAATGTCTGGCTCTTTGGGAAGTACATGAGGTTCTTTATTTATTGAGCTCTGGATTCTACTCAATAAATGCCATCCAGGAGGTAGAGGGGGACTTTGGAGAACACAGAGCACCTAAGTTCTGCTCTCACAGTGCAAATCACATCAAGACTCTCTTACCCAAGGAACATGTGCAGAAATCCACAACAATTTTGTACATTGATAGTATATTAAGTAAATGCGTATTCTTATACACATGTATGTACAAGAATATATGGTAGGCCGGGCACGGTGGCTCATGCCTTTAATCCCAGCACTTTGGGAGGCCGAGGTGGGCACATCGCTTGAGGTCAGGAGTTTGAGACCAGCCTGGCCAACAAGGCAAAACCCTGTCTCTCCTAAAAATATAAAAATTAGCCGGGCGTGGTGGCGAGTGCCTGTAGTCCCAGCTACTAGGGAGGCTGAGGCACTAGAATTGCTTGAGCTTGGGAGACAGAGGTTGCAGTGAGTTCAGCTTGCACCACTGCACTATACCCTGGGCAACATAGTGAGACTGTCTCAAAAAAAGAAGAAGAAGAAGAAGAAGAAGAAGAATATATGGTAGACGATAATGTAATAGATGATGTTCTAAAAAGTCACCTTTTAAATTATTTTGGAAAACTGAATCCCTCTAAGTGCATGGTAAACAGTGGTTATTTGAAGGTAGTGTTAATCAAAATGAGCATTTATTTGGTAAGGTTTACTTGTTGGTAAGTCATACTTGCATGTAAAGAGTTTGCTTAAAGTGTACTATACCCCTAGATGATAACTCTTTTAAAATAACTGACTCTATTCTGTATTCAAACAGAGAGATTATGCATGCTTGTCAAGAAATAAAGAATAGGGGAAGTCTATGGGAGACCGTTGCGTCTTACATGGTATATAGACATTTGTACTTTAACGGAGCTTATTTAAATTCATGGCAAACATCACCCTGTTTCAACACTTGTCATATGAATCGCAATTTAAGCTGATTTCACTTCAGTAATGTTTAAAAATGTCCTTTAAATACTAACAAAATATGTATTGTCATCGAAGAAGCAAAAGTCCAACAAGGAACTTTACACAGGCCTAATGTATGGAAGGGGAACATTTCTTCGTAAAGCCACATGCTGTTTGCTGTGGCCACCTGCCTCCATCCACTTACGCCACCAAGAGTGGGTGGTTGCCAAACACGTGTCTGAGTTCAGCTTTAATCTGCTTACCCTATTTTCTCAGTAGAGGTTCTGTAAAATACCAAATCGAATGTATCATGCAACTCGCCCACCACAACAGAGACGGAACCTGGAAATCCCAGGGCTGAGAGACCCAGAGGATCAACCAGGCAGCCAGAAGCTGCACTCCTTTATCCATGCTGGAGTCGGAAGCCGAGAAAGCTCCAGAGTGAAAATGTTCATTAACACCCACGGACCAAAAAGGAAAGAGTCAATAACGTATGAATCTGAAGGTGAAGATGTTGGTTCTCTACCATTTTCATGGTGTGAATGAATCACAAGTCTTATTTTAAGGGACTCAAAAGTATCATGAGCAATTCCATGTGACACTATTTACTCTGGGGAAGGAAAAAATCAGTACCATTAAAATAAATTTCTTCATTGTCATATTTGAGTTCAGAGAAGAAAAAAAAATCAATAAATGTTATTTTCTATTAGAACTTAGGGGCATTCAGCTCAGATAGCCCAAGGCATGGTAATGAAAGGGTAACTTTATTGCTCATGGTCATCAAACAGAGCCAGGCCACCCACAGTCAAATGGGGAGGGTGACCGATCTGGAGGCGGGTCATAGGATAGCAAGTCACGTGCAACGATGGCTTGTCCAACAGGCCAAGAGCAGCCAGTGAGGGTATCGGCTATCATGGCCTCTCAAACCCACATTTACTTTTCTCACCTACTCAACCCTACGTGATCTTCTTCAATATTTAACAAATTCTGAAACAAATGTCTGGGATGCACACTGAAAACACAAATAAAATGAATTTAGGTTTCCTTTCAAATTTATACTGAGTAACAGATCTCTTGGACAATGCTACTTCACCTTTTGGGTGACTCAATTTCCAAATGCCCATCTCTATTTAAAAAAAAAAAAAAAAAAAAAAAGTTGGGCACAGTGCCTCACGCCTGTGATCCCAGCACTTTGGGAGGCTGAGGCAAGTGGACTGCTTGAGGTCAGGAGTTCAAGACCAGCCTGGCCAACATGATGAAACCCCATCTCCACTAAAAATACAAAGATTAGCTAGGTGTGGTGGCGCACCCATGTAATCCCAGCTACTCAGCAGGCTGAGGCAGGAGAATGGCTTGAACCTGGCAGGTGAAGGCTGCAGTGAGCCAAGATCACATCACTGCACTCCAGCCTGGGTGACAGAGTGAGACTCCATCTCAAAACAAAACAAAACAGATTTTCATGTTTCTTTCTTGAATCCACAGAAACAGCCAATAACACAAATGGGAAAAAGCTCTGTAGGATTTGCCTCCCTTGCTTAAATGAGATGAATATTCTGGAATCTTAAGATCCTCCGTCTCCCCTCTCAATCGAGGAAGGTCTAGGAGATCACTCAGAGGCCTCCGTCCAGGCAAGGGGAAGGTGCCAGGGAGCTGTGACTGCCGAGATACAGGGATTTGGATGACGCCAGGAGCATTTGTACAACATTCTAGCCATACTGACTTTAAACTATGAACACCGAATTTTCTAAAAAGAGAAAAAAACATTAAGCAACATTTACAAGCAAAATTCCCTGCCTTTCTTTGAATCTCAAAAAAAAAAAAGAAAGAAAGAAATCAAAATTGTATAAGAAATGTCTTAAAATAAGTTTTTGATTTTTACTTTAACTTTAGTTAATGGACTAACATATGAGAACCCAGAAGTGAGAGGTGCACACACATTTAGAGTATGGCACAGCTGCAGAATGTGCCAAAGCACAAATTAGGTGAATTGGACATGGGGAGATCTGCAGCCCTACCGCAAAGTGCAATTAACGTGAAGACTGTTGAATTCTCCAAAGACTCAATAATTTGAAAAAAAAATGTTTATGGAAAACATGGAATTGACCACCTCTGTGCCCTCAAAGGTCATCAAACATAACTAGAGATTTTTTTTTTTAATTTAATTCTGTACTTTTCCCATTTGGAGCTTGGTGTTTAAGAACAAAATGCTTACTTTGGGAGGCCGAGGCAGGCGGATCACAAGGTCAGGATATCGAGACCATCCTGGCTAACACGGTGAAACCCTGTCTCTACTAAAAATACAAAAAATCAGCCGGGCGTGGTGGCGGGCGCCTGTAGTCTCAGCTACTCAGGAGGCTGAGGCAGGAGAATGGCGTGAACCTGGGAGGTGGAGCTTGCAGTGAGCCGAGATCGCCCCACTGCACTCCAGCCTGGGCTACAGAGCGAGATTCCATCTCAAAAAAAAAAAAAGAGCAAAATGCTTGCTTTCCAATGTTCAATAGCTTGCTATCACATCACCCATGAGCCATGCTACTAAATAAATACTTCTAAAGTCAGGTCGTCAATTCTCAGACCAAATTAGCAAAATAATTTATTGCACTGAGTGCATAAAATGTCAAGGGTAGGTAATTAGAATTATATGCAGTGTGTTAGTCATCTTTAAAAAAAATAAAAGCACATATCCTGTCCACTATGACTGAATCTCAGCAAATGACAGTACCAAAGAGGTGTTCAGGATAATCCAAAGGCCATGGTAATACGATGCCATTATACATGGCACCCTAAGGGTGTGAAGTAGCCTCTTGTGGTATAGATGGGATACGTATATTGTGATGAATCATTTTAATAGCTGTTATTCAATGAAGAAAACGTGATAATATCACTGAGATTATATTGGGAAAGCTTAGAGTGCTATCGAAATGCAAAATGATTTGGGTATATTGCTGTTCCAGTGCCTGTTTTTATTTCAAAGTGTAACTAACACAGTGAGATGATGAGGGGCGGCTAATGACGACAAAAGAATGCTGGTCAAAGCTACTCTCCAGCCAGACAGGATGCAGCGTCAGCTTCCTGAGAGCCTGGCAGGAGCAGCTGGCATTTTTGGTCAGAATCTGTCCTCTGGTTGCATCAGACAGAACTGGATTTCAATCCAGGCTCCACCCCTTCCTAGCTGTGTGACCTTGGAGGATCATTTACGTTCTCTGATCCACATCTGTGGAGAGACTTTAACAATATCACACTCGGTTATCTGGTAAGAACCAATGTATACAACCCACAATGTACCAAGTACCTGGCACCCTGGAGGTGCACAGCCGAAGTGGAGCATCATTCTCATCAAAGTCTCATATTCAGTCAGGGCTTGGGGAAGGAAAAAAGCAGAACAAAGAGGCTTCCATTTTCCTTGCATTCTCCTCTACCCCATCCCCGTTCCATGCCTGTGGAACCTGAGGTGGGGATGGAGGGCAAACAAGAAGTTCCTACACCACCCAGCTGGGAGAAGACTCCAGGTCCCCCTGCAGCGGCTCCCTAAAGAAAAGCTTTCTGTGCACCAGGGCAGAAGGCCTGGGAAGGGCAGCCAGTAGTTCCAGCACCAGTACAGAGTGCTGGTAGGCTGGAAGCTCAAGTGTGAAATCCATTCTTACCCCTCTTACCCCTTCCTGTCCTAGTTCTTTTTTTGGGGGGGTTGGGTGGGTGGGGAGACAGAGGCTCGCTCTGTTGGCCAGGCTGAAATATCGTGGCATGATCTTGCCTCACTGCAACCTTCACCTCTCAGGTTCAAGTGATTCTACTGCCTCAGCCTCCCGAGTAGCTGGGATTATAGGCATGCACCACTATGCCTGGCTAATTTTCCTACTTTTAGCAGAGACAAAGTTTCACCATGTTGGCCAGGCTGGTCTCGAATTCCTGAGCTCAAGCAATCTGCCCGCCTTGGCCTCCCAAAGTGCTCGGATTACAGGCATAAGCGCCTGGGCCCTTCCTGCCCTAGTTCTGATCAGAAGTGTCACTTTCTGTCGTGGGCATGGAAGCCGCTTTATGAGAAGGTGGCTTCAGCAGGCTCAATGAGACTAGTGGCCTTGCCAGCAAGGATTAAGACAAGCCCATTGAGCCACCTACCTGTGCTGAAGAGGTTGGCTCCCCAGTGATGAGAACGGGATAGTAAGAAACCCTATGGAAACTAGCACCCAAGACTGACCAAATAAAGGTCAACAAAATAAAGGGTTTCTGTTTCATTCCTCAGGAGTCCACCTAAAAGAAAGGAGAGACTGCAGTTGGGAGGGGAAAGCCTTGGGGTTTGCTCAGAGCCCTGAAAATGAGGGATTGTGAGGGGAGAAGGGAGAGGCAGAGTGCATGCCTACTCTTCCTTATTCCTGTACATCACTGCCTCGGTTGTACGGAGCATCAAAAAACAAACAAACAAACAAACAAAAAAAACACCTAGAGCCACTTCACTCTCTTTCAAAAGGAAAACCTCCCATTTCTGTAGATAAATTAGATTCACAATGATGCATCATAGAAAGCCAGGGATGTCAACTAGTCCTCACGATGCTCAGGTTTTCCAAAACAAATGTGTATTTCAGGCCAATAAACCATCTCTAGTTTCTTAACATGAAAGGAAAAGAAGGCCAGAGGAGTGGCATGTCCCTGGAACATGAACCAGCACTTCAGAAGCAGTTCTGGTTCCCACCAGCAGGAAACACGGCTCGGCTGCCAGGACAGTGGAAGAGCCACGGGCAAGGGGCTTTAAACAAAGTGAGACTCTTAAACCAGAAATAAGCCCAGAAAGAGAAGAGTAAAGGCTCAAGCAGAATATGACAAGGGGAATGATGCAGTAAGCCTTCCTGCAGGGCTCGGCAGAAAAGAAGGCCCCACTGGGGCACCCTTGAGCATTGTGTCTGTCTTGTTCTTGAAAGGCAAGGCTAAAGTGTCCCCAAGTGATTGATTTCGACCCTACAGGTCTAAGGCGATAGGAGTTACTCTTCCCTTGCAGGCATTGAGCACTGGCTGATCTGCGACCATAGCTTCTGAACTGACAGGTGGAACCTGCCCATGACAGACTTAGGTTGGGCTCATCTAAGAGTCTCTCTGGAATATGAAGATGTCAGAGGCGTTCGAACCACAGCGACTCCATTTTGAGTGAAGACTAGGGAAATGAGGCTGAGACTTCCCGGGCTGCATTCTTAGAAAGTTAGGCATTCCTCACCTCTAGATGGTTAAGGTTAAGGGAACACAATGATGATGTTTACTAAACAGACCCAGACTTAGGAGTGTCCTAATATCCAGACATCTTGAGAACAAAGGCATTCCTAATTTTACTGTAAAAATAATAATATCCGGCACAGTGGCTCACGCCTGTAATCTTAGCACTTTGGGAGGCGGAGATGGGGGGACAGCCTGAGCTGAGGAGTTGGAGACCAGCCTGGGCAACATGGTGAAACCTCATTTCTACTAAAATACAAAAAACCAGGCAGGCAGGGTTACGGGCGCCTGTAATCCCAGCTACTCAGGAGGCTGAGGCACGAGAATTGCTTGAACATGGGAGATAGAGGTTGCAGTGAGCTGACATCACACCACTCTAGCCTGGGCAACAAAGCGAAACTCTGTCTCCAAAAACAAAAACAAAAACAGATAATACCGATTCTTGCAAAATATTGTAATTCAGAAATTTAATCCTTTATCACAAATCCTTGTAGCAGAGCAGAGCTCCCCATATATATGAGTATTGTATCTAGGCTGGACGCGTTCCTCCTCTTACTTTTGGGAATGTCCCACTCTGTCTATGGAGTAGCTGTTCTTTCACTACTTTATTCTCTTAATAAACTTGCCTTCACTTTGTACTGCGGAATCGCCCTGAATTCTTTCTTGTGTGAGATCCAAGAACCCTCTCTTGGGACCTGGATTGGGACCCGTTTCATGTAACAAAGATACGGGAAAGAAAAATTCATGTCCATGGTGAACTCTGTCGTAGCCACATCGGACAGTTGGAAGGGCAGGCGTTTCATCGGCAGCCTCCTAAAGAAGGAAGTTCTGCTGTGCAGCTAAACCGGAAGGCTCCTCTTCGGCAGCTGCTAGTTTGGAGACACTTCTCTCTTCTCCTGCCTTGCACACTGGAGAGGATACAGGTTAATCGCACTGACAGATATGCTGGATCATTGAGAGGTGAGGGTTATTGGGGAGCATTCATGTGGACACTGCAATGACACAGTGATGACGCTCAGACAAATGGGGTCACACTGAGACAGGAAACATCTCCATGAATTTCTATGTATGTGGAAAACTGCATAAGCAACTAGTGTAAGAGACAGAACGATCCAGCACCACTGAAGGTGCTGTGGTTCTGGGCAAGGAGTGTGCCTCAAAGGTAATCCCCATTCTGATATTTCCCACCATCAGTAATTTTGTCACATTCTTGGACTTCATCTAAATGGAATCATGTCATAAACACTGGGTGTCTGGCTTCCTTTGATCTGCACCTTTGTAAAAGTCCTCCACGCATGCAATCAGCAGTCAGTGCTTTTGGATTGCTGTCTAGTATTCCACTATATGAAGAACCAATAAATCTTTATCTCCTGTTGATTGGTATTTGGATTATTTCCAGTTTGGAACAGACATAGATAAACCTGTTATGAACATTCTTGAACATCTTTGACTTGTATATTCTTGACTTTTTATGTGGAAACTGAGACCTCAAACTTACTATACCATAGAGGTGGAATTCCAGCAATTCTCTGTACAACCCCTGCACAATTCCAAGAAGAAGGCAAAAGAAGAGAGACTTGGAAATTTTGCTTAGTTAGCTGTCTTGAACTTTCCTTTATTTTTATTCCTCTGCTTTTAGGAAATCCCACTTGAAAAGTTGCTATTTTCTCCTTTGCAAGTCTATCTTTTTCAACAAAAATCTTAAGCAAAATATAAAAAGCCAATACCAATTGATTCCTAAAATGAATCTTTCTATCAAGTTTCACTTTTTTTTTTCCTGAGGAAGCTGAGCATATTGACTCATTCTGGACCCTAAAAATAAGCCTACATCCCATCTATTTAAAAAAATGCAATAGGGATCCGTGGGCAGAACGATGACTGAAACTCCCTTCTCCCCAGCCAGCCCCCAGCATGATGCCTGCCTTAAAGTCTGGAGCATGGTGACACACACCTCACCCATGTGGAATATCTCTCCGAGTCAAAGGTATGGTGAGGCAAATTTTCATCAATATTTTGATTTGTGATGCTGAAGACATGTACTTAAGTAATATAATATGTAAATCGTTTCTTCAAAACAAAAGAAGGGATGCCAATGATTTTAATAGACTTAGCAAAACAACTGTAAGTCTACTAGACAATTGAACAACTCTAAGCAGTCTTGATCATGCTACAAAGTTCTATTATACTCTCTTCTTCATATAAGTGGATTTTCTAACCTGCCAATTACGGCTTTCCATTTTCTTCCTGGAGTTATACATCATGCGAATCTCAGATAGCACTGTCCTTGGAGTTGTTTTCTTGCCAGCTCACAGTGCCACCTGTGGCTGAGCTCTGCCTTGCTGTGCATGCATTTATGTTGACGCGTTTTCACTCTTGGCCCCGGAAAACTTCAGCCTTCTGATACTATCAGCCCAATGCCCATGTTTCCTGACAGCTTTATTTACAGTCACGTTTAAAAGACGGAAGGCAGATTTCAATTTTATGGACTGCCAATAAAGTAAGATTTACAGAAGTTCCCCAGACCGCTGGGAAAATTGCTGGAGCCCGCAGGTGCAACAGCACATCCCCAAGGGAACGTGCTGGAGAGTGGCATCTTCTCCTATCTAGTTTTAAACGTCCCCAACTCCTATACATTCCCTTTCCTGGCCCCTTCCAGGCAGAAGAGGGGACTGCAGTTTCCAACTGCTCACACAGAATTAAGCATCTCTTTCCAGCCAGCTCCCAACAGCCTCCCTGGTAAGCTAGAAAATCGGGCTTGGGGGATCTGAGTTAAGAGAGACAACAAGAAGAGTGAGGTGGGCAGAGTTTGGATCCACAGGCTAAGGACTCCTGTCCTGAGCATATCTGGATCCCCAAGGCTGGCAAAATTGTATCCCAAAGGATGCTGCAGGGTAAGAGGGAAACAGACGACATTTTAGATTTTTTTTTCTTCTGGAATGCCTGGACACACTGCCCAAAGTATCCACAGACAAATAAGGTATTTCGTATAAAGCCATTTACAAAAAAACAGACACTCTATAAGGCAGTGCTAGGCTCAGTTCAGCTCAGTGAACAAGGATAGAGTGATGGCTTGGCCAGAGGCACAGAGCTGGTGCTAGGTGCAGGGACTCAGGGATATACAGGCAAAGAGGTCTCACTGCCCACTGATGTGTCTGGAGAGGTGGGTGGGTGAAAGGACTTAGCACTTGTCCTCCCAATTTACTCTCTGTAGCCTGTCCCTTCCCTGGGGTCCACCACTTTTCTGTCCTTTCCTGAGAAATAGATTAATACATGTGGCTACTTACATTTTACTTTACGTTCTAGGAGCAAATCCAGGGGGCCAGGAGCCCTGCACTCGGCTGGCTGCTTAGTCCCTGGCCCAGGCCCCAGGGCCTACCAGGCATCAGAGGGACCCCTGGGTCTGCTGCCCTGAGCTCAGAACACCCAATACTCTTTGGTGGGTGGGAAATTAAGGGTGGGGATAGCTCCTTGGCATCCTAGGTCATTTCCTCCCCAAGAGACTTCTACTCTGCCCCAAAGGAACTCAGCCTCTGCGCTCTGTGGCTTCTGCTGGTGGAGAGTGTGTGCTCTGGAGGGAGTAGGGTTCTTGGCTAGGAGTGGCAGTGGCGCTGGCTCTGGAGTGTCCCTAAATGTCAGCATGCAACATTATCAGGCAAGTCCTCCCACTTCATTCCTCAGGCCACTCATAGGACTTCCTGTCCCCTTGTAGAGGGGCTGACACCAGGCTGGAGCCTGCACTGAAGGGATCCCCGAACCCCTGCTTCTACAAGGCACCATACGCAGGTGAGGGGCCAGGCACGTACACGACCCGCACCCTTTGCGCCTGGCTTCCCAAAGCTCGGCCGTGCCATGCCGGCTGGCACAGCACACAGCCATGCAGCAGGGTCCCCAGCCACCCCTCAATCCCTGAGAGAACACACAGAGTCCCCCGGCCTCCAGCTGCTCCGGAGGCGGCTCCAGGGTAGACTCAACAAGTTCCCGGGCCATGCAGCGCCGCCTGCAGCCCAGAAACCCGGAGGACGCGCTGTGGTGGAGCCCCGCGCGCAGGCGGCAGCCGGCGGCAGCTCCTTCCACCACCTCCTCCTCCACCTCCTCTCCTCCTCCTCCTCCTTCAGCTCCCGCGGCGGTGGGAGGGGGCTCCTCCACTCCCTCCCTATCCCCCACCCCAGGCACGCGGCCCGGCCCGGCCCCGCGCCGCCCCCGCCCCACCCCCGCCCCGCGGGGCCCGGGGCTCCGCCCGCCTCGGTGCCAGCCGGGCGCACAGGCAGCAGGCGCGGGGCGCCCTCGCCTCTAGCCGCCAGGCTCCGCGGAGTAGCTGGGACCTGGAGCAGCGGCAAGGACTTCCCTCCTGCTCCCTCCCCCGCCCCGCCCCCGCCTCCTGGCCCTGGCTCTGAGATCTCGCTGAAGACAATTGCAGTAAATGAGGACATCGGAGGAGCGCGAAGCCGGGTGGCTGTGGCTGGCTCCGCCACGCCGCGAGCAAGCGAGCGCGCGGGCGTCCCCGGAGCCGGCCGAGCCGCTGTCTCCCCGCGCGCATCGCTAAGCGGGGCCAGAGGGACGCGAGCTGCGGCGCGGGGGCCCGCCGGTCCAGGAGGGCCGGGCCGGCGGCGGTGGAGGGGGCGGGCAGCAGGCGCGCAGCCGGCCAAGTCCCCGGAGCCGAGCCTTCCTCCGCGCGAGCCCGGTGAGTCTGGCCGCGGATGCCCTGCCCGAAGTGCTCCGTGCCGCGCCAGGCTTGCCAGGGTCCGCGGCGAGACATGCCCGAGCCAGGCGCTGCACCGACCTCGACTTATCTGTAAGCAGCGGAAGGTAAGCGGAGCCCCAAGTGCCCTCCTCCCGCACCCCCGCGCCCGTCGTACTTGGCCGCGGGCAGAGCACCGCTCGGACAGGCGCCCACCCCGACTCCGGCGAACGCACTCGCCCCCAAACCGGCTTGGCCGGAGACTCGGCGGCTCCCGGGGCCGGGACACCCCGGAGCAGCCGGTAGTGGACCCTGCGCGGGCGCAGGTGGGGGGCGAGGTTATGCAACTGCATCTGACGCGGCCGGGTCACCGAGGGGCGTCTGGCAACTTTGGCGACGCCAGCGAGGAGCGGGGCTGCGCCTCTGCGATGTCAGTTCCAGACAAACGCCACAGCTTCCTGAGCGCCCGACAGCCTTAGCCAGGCAGAACTGGGGGATCCGGGGGCGGCCGTCTCCCATGAACATTTCGAGGCTTTTAAGTATTTTCCAAACTAAAGCGCCCTGGAAAGTACGGCTGATTAACTTCGGGGGGGATGAGTTGGAGCAGAAGGGCCCTGACGCCAGCCGTTGAGGAGAAGCGCGAGCAGCAGTGAAGGCAGATGCCCACGTGAAATGCCAGTCTCCACCACTCCCTGGGGTTGGCACCTTCCCTGGGCTGCGGGCTGGGGTCGGTGCCCGCGGGGCTTCTGGGTGCCTGGCATCCCGAGTCAGACCAGAACAGGCGTGGGAAACCAACCAACGCTGCAGACCTAAGACAGGGCGAGCTGGCGGGCGAGGGCAGGAGGGAGGAGGGAGCTCGCGGGCAGCCCTGGGCCGGGGCAGCGCCTGGAGCCCAAAGTCAAGAGCGAGAGCCTGCATCTTGCTGGTTCATGCTCAGGGCTCCAGGCTGACGTCCCCACTGCTTGGATAAAGAGCCGCTCCCTGTGACCTCAGCATTCTACTACCCAAAAATATGCCACAGGGAGAGGGAGCCAGTGATAAGGAGATGCCAGGAGTGGGGGAGGAGAGGTGCCTCTGGAGTAAATAGGAGAGAAAATGGGTGCGTTTTGCTTATCTACAGCCCAGGGCTCCTGCCCGGACCCCTCTCCTGCTGTTGGTCTGTGCTGGGGGGCTGGATACGCTCTGGGCCCCTGCGCCAGAAGCAGCGGTGAAGGAGTTTACTTTGACCTTGTCTGCTTAGGCACTGAAATTCTGCGGAAGCATCCCGAGGTGAAAATGCAAGAGTGGGAAGGAACTTTGGGGGAGCCCTGCCTTGGCTGGGAAGCCAAGCGATCATTTCAGAAGACTACAGCTCAGGCTAGCACAGGGTAGACGTCTGTGCACTTGAACGCTTTCCCCTGAACGAGGACTTGCTAGAGGGTTACCTTTCCATATCTCAGTGGGGGGACTGTCAGGGTGACTGCGCTGGCTGGGGTCTTGATTAAAAAAATACCACTCACAAGACCCGGGCCATGCCCAGAGTAGTACATAGGTGAAAATGATATAACCCTTATTAAGCTTACACTACAGCAGGTTACCGTCATTTCACCATGCAGAGGCGAAAAGTGCTGGTTTTTACTATTCCCCCACACTGTGCTGTTTCTTACATTCATATCCTGTTGAATATTACTTTCCAAAGTTCATATTTATCTTTGCAATTTTTTTGCAAGAATGATTAGCAAACATGCATGGGGGCTCAAAGGAAAAATGGAAGTCCTGCCATCTGCATGCCTCACCAGATATTAATCATTTACTATCCATGTTTACTACTTACATTAGATGGCACTGCTCCTCACGATGGTTTTATTAGAGGCGCATTTGGTGAAGGGAAAAAAAAGTCTAGCACAGCTATCACTAATTGCGTGATTTTGCATAAATTACGTTAGCCATGGAGAGTTTTGTTTTCTTCACTAAATTCATCATTTTGTTTAAAAGATTGAAAATTCAGTTTAATTTCTTTAGCTAAATGAAAGACTCTTTCTTAAAGACAGGATGTCCTTGAAAAGCTAAATATGTCTTTAAACTTACTACAGTTGCCACGACTTTGTATTTTATCATTGTGATTAAGACTTTGAGCTTTTACGTAAGTCAGGCCCTTTACCCTATTAAGAAACAGAACTACTGGTTCAGAAATAGGCTAACAAGGCAAAAGCTGGGGAGCTCCATGTCTGCACAATGAGATTTCTGCAAGCTCTACGGGAGGCTGGGTACTCTATTACTCTGTTTACTTCGGGGGCTTCTCTGTTTTGCCAGTTATTTTCCCCTGTGACAGGAAAGGGAATTTTTGTGTTTTGTTTCTCCCTCTGTAGGGAAATTTTTTTAAATAAATCAATAAATAAGAGAAAGACTTACACGTGAAAGGCATTCATCTACAAGGAAGACTCCTACACATTGAAATAAGCAGTCCAAAAATCAAAATGATTCTCAGAAATAACAATGGATCGAAGCAGAGCGACAGGACAAACCCGTTCATGTAGACATTTGTATTCTCTTGTTTGCACCCAGCCATGGCTATCTCATTTAGAGACACAACTACTGAACTCTGGAATATGAGAAGCAGGTGACTTACGCTTCTCAGAGACTCATGATACAGAAACGGTCACAGCTACATCCCAAAGCAGCAGCTCTGTGGTCAGAAATTTACATAGGAGGGCAGTGACAGGTTCACCAGGGATTTTAATGCTTGTGAAGGATGCTGTTTAACCCGTCCATAGCACCCAAGAAGCTCAGTTGGGAAGGCTGGCAAATTCTACATACCTGAGGCAAACCACTGTCATTCTGGGAACGTGAGGTCATAAAAACTCCCCAGATAAAACCAGTGTCATCGTCATTTTTAATAGTCCTTCATAAATGTGAAGCGCCACATCCCCTCCCCACCATAATTCCACTGGTTGGAGACCTACATTCCCCAACCAGAAATTAGCTGGCATGATTTATGAAGCAGATCTTCTTCTGTCTCCTCACATATTTGATTTTAATATTTCATAACATTATGGAGTGACTTCAGTATTTTAAAGCAAAATTTAATATGATTGATACTACATGACGACACTTTCATTACCATGAAACTCTCATACAAACATTGAGAGAAGTCTTTATCAAATACCGGAGCTAACCTATGATATGTATGTAGTGAAACTTCATGACTTTCCATCAGTTTATTTAACATGTACATTGTTCTTATACATTAAGGACAGAATACAGACTTGCAGGAACCAAACTACAGGGACCCTGACAGGATTGCTGTAAACAAGTTGTTTGGACAATGTCTTGTGTTAAGCACTAAGCCATGAAAGTATAGGTTTGAACCTTTGGACCATGTGTGATAATGTGTCTGTTTCAGATCCTGAAGGCACTAACTAAGGTATTTCCAGGCAACCAAGGATCTTACCTCTCACACTGAGAAAAACCATAACTTCAGAGACATTTCCTGGTTCCAAATTCAAGTCCTTTCAGAGAACCCTGTACTGTAAGTCACAGGATATTCAGTGTGCATCTGAGTCATATGTGCTTTAAACATTATTCAAACCATCATGAATGGGTTGAGGGACTTGGAGGTGTACAAAGATGTCACCAGATGACAAATCACTATCTGAATAAATACAAAACATTCTAACTTGACAACTGTGTGTCTTTCTGCTGGGTATATATTCCCAGCTCTAACTGGGACTGAGAGAAAATTAACTTGAATGGAGAATAGCAGATATTAGGGATAAGCAGGAATTATGATTCCAAATTATAAACCTTTTGGCTAACAACATATTTCAAAGGGATTTGGAAATAACTCTCCCCAAAGTCATTATTTGTGAATATTTATTTTATAGAGCACTGAACTGTTTATTCAAAGTATTGCACATCCATAGACATGTTCCTTTTCCCACCCTATCCTGCTATTAGGAAGTTTGAGCAAAAAAAAGAAAAGAAAGAGATTCTTGCATCTCTGCATACCGTACATTCATATGAATTATACTACTCTATCCAAAAGAATGGTAAAGAAACAAACAAACCCAGCATATCAAAATGCTTGTTGAAGTTTATATTCTACTTAATATGGAAAATTCCAATTCAGTCCTTACTAATCTAGCTTTGGCCATGAAATGAAATGCAGTAAACTACAGCATATGAGAGACATGGGAAGGAGGCTACGGAATGCTGAAAACACTACAGGCAGCCTTGCAGATAAAAGTTGCTCTCACTCCATCTCAGTAGAGATGATCACAGCTATATCCCAAAGCAGGGGTTCCATGGACAGGCACATCCCAGAGAGAAAGAGGAGAAAGCACAGCTGATGGCATGAGGGCCTTCTGACAGCTGTTCAGTTGAGGAAGCAGCAAGGGGCTATGTCATACTCATGCCAACCTTAATGAAATTGAGTAGTCTTTGTGTTTCTAGGTCATTCCACTGGTGATGTGGGATCCCCCACCCTTGTTCTTCTCTAGGAAGGATCTTGTATTTGTCAACTGCCCTTCTTAATGTTTTTTAAAATCTCTTCTATATGTACTTAGTGGTTAGATTTTAGATAACTCTTACGACCTGCATTTTGTACAGTGAAATCTGCTTATTTTTGTAGTAAGCAATTTTACCATCCTTAAAACTGTAGCAAAGATATAAAACCTGGGATTTTTAAATGGGGCAAGCATAGGGAAGGTAGATGGATACGGGGATGGCTTTGTTCAGAGAGGACTTCTGATTTGTGGATATGTACTGAGCTGTTGCAGCAGTGGCCAAGGCAATGTGTAAGGTGTTACAAGACCAAGTGGGGGGACTCCAAGAAGCTCAAGTCCAGGAGGAGAGGAGGTGGTGGCAAGAAGTGGCAGGAGCCTAAAGACTCCCAGGAAGAATCAGGATAGGAGATTACAGGCAGAGAGTGATGCCCTGGCTGACTTCATGGGTGATGCTTGAGACTGGACTCCTGAGCCCAGCAGACATTAGTCCTGGAGCTTAAGCCAAGTGGGAGGGTGCTCAGGGCTACAGACTTGTATGGTCAGAGAGAGAAGTGACATCTGGCAAAGGTTGAGGTGCTGGGATCAGAGAGTAGAGGCACAGTTTGGAGTCAGTTTGAGGAGGAACCAGCAGAGCAGGAGGGTCCTCTGTTGATGTTTTAAACAAGAACATATATTCTCAGAAGATTAAGACGGTATAACTGGAGGTGAACCAGAAGAGAGAAGTTGGAGACCAGTTGAGAAGGTGTCACAGGTGCAAATGAGCCAGTCCCAGTAGCACTGGGAAGTAAGTTAGGGGACAGCTATGAGAAAAACCTTTTGGCAGGCAAGTCTTTGTAATGTGGCAAGATAGAAAGAAGGGACTAAAGATGCTACCCAAGGCCAGCAAGGCGGTGGGGGATTTTAATGGAAACAGAAGTCTGCGAGCCAGCAGGAACTGGGGAAAAGATAGGATTTCTATTAAATATCTGAGTGTGAATTTTCAACTGGAAATACTATTTTAAAAAACAACATTTTCATTATTTCTTACCTCCTAGAATGTCCAAGAGAAATACTTTCAAATGGGAGGAAAATGGACGAAGCGATTCACAACTAAAACCTTAAATGACTAAGCATAGTACTGTCTATAACAGGTGCTTAGTAAATATTTAATGAGGCTACTAACACAAACCTAGTCAGTGATTTTGCTGCCCACTCAGGAAATCCTAATTGGGAAATAATTGTTTTCTTCCATTTCCAATTGTAACTTTTTGTGTAGTAGGAATTAAAGGAAACACCATGAGAAGGCAGTAAAGAGGAAGGCGACTTCCAGGGCTGAGCAGTCCTGACGTCCGGCCATGCAGTGTTTAGAAAAGAAAAAAGCACCAAAGGGTTGGGTTCTTTACCACCAAACTCAACCTTGGCAATTCCTTTGGTGAAAATTCAATTGGGTAGAAGTTGAGTTTTTAGAGAAAGAATGTCTTTGGATTTAGCGACCTAGTATTAGGGTAAAAGAAGCAAACGAGGAGAATTGAGAAAATGCATCTCACTGCAGTCAGATAAATTAATGTTCTTCTAACCCAAATGCTGACATTTTGGGTTAAAAAGAGTTTTCACCGGAACTCACCAAAAAAACTGGAGAGTTCATTGGGCCAGCATGAGAGAACGAGATGTCTGTCTCTCAGCCTTAACCTCACATCTCAATTTGACGTCGTGACTTCAACTCCATTGATCTCTGTGCCAGACCCACCAATTTCTCATTTTAAAAATCAATAAGAGTACTGCCTAAAGATTATTTTGGTCTTTTTCCCTTGCGTAAATCACATTGCACAGTGTCCACTTAACCATGCACTTGAGACTCCCATAGCTTAGATAATGTGCCATGTGCAAACGTAGTGTGTGAAATTAAAGGAATGCTGAAAATATGTTTTTCACTTTCAACCCATATTTTTCATTTGACTTCTTGCCCAATGATAACTGCATTTCTCAATTAGTTACTTTTCTTGTTTTAATGGTAGTTGTTAGCTCAGTGGGTTCACTGAAGTCATTCACATCCTCATTTAATTTGTTTTGCACTTGCTATTTATATTTTAGTCTCGCTGTATAATATTTATTCTGAATATATATCTACTTTATTTATTGTGTCTATCAGATTTATCCATGTGGCAAAAACACCCAGGGTGAGGCTGAATTACAGAAGTTAGCAGGTGGCTGGACACTGGACCCTCAGACAGAGTGCCCTGGCTCATTGACAGGGTTGGCCCCACAATGCACTGGGCAGGTCAGCTACTGAGTGAGTGGCAGAGACTGGACCCCAACTCACTCCTGGTAATTATTTAAATTACACACGGAAGCATCAGTTCTAACTCTGTATCTGAAGAGTCAGTGAGAGTGACCACTGGCAAATGCAGCTTTAAAGTATAACTCTAAGCCAACCGTACAGTTTTTAATCAGCCAGTTAAGGTTGGAACCTTCTGGCGGTGATTCTCAAGCTTGTGTCTCTTAGGTCCTGCGTCCGGTGTCATCCACATGCACAACACATCCCGAGGTGTGCTGTCTTTGTGCACATCCACCTCACCACCAGGGCCGTGTACTGAGCGCTTCCTAGGAGCCGACCTCCTAAGCCCTGACCCAGCTCACAGGGAAGTGCAGTGTGGTGGCGAGAGAAGAGGCTCCAGGCCAGGCTATCCTCCTTTGCCCTCCTCGCTCTGCCAGTAACTATCTGTGTGACCGTGGGCACGTGACTCCACTACCTGTGCCTCGGTTTCCCCATCTTTATTAAAAATAGTAATTTCTCCTTCAGAGGGTGTTTGGAGAATGAAAAGTTCAGACATACACAAAGCACAGAATGGTACCTAGCCTGTGTTGAGTGTTATACACAAGTGTTACCTTTTCTTATCTTTGCTCTCCCAGGTTAGATCACTTGCCTAGAGTTCTGGGCTATTAAGTGGAGGGGAAGTGCCAGAACTCAAAACCAAGCAGGTGGTCTCAAAGCCCCAGTTCTTAGGGACTACGGCCAGATATTAACCATGTTAGCAAACCACGGCAGCATGGGCAGACCTTGAGCACCCCCTCTCCAATGTAGAAAATCCAAAGTTATTCACTGTGCCAAGACTGTCAATGTACGAACGACTGGTCTCAAACCCCAGATCCACGGCTAAAAAGAGCTGCCCCAAGCCATTGAATTCCTAGAAGGGAACAGAATTCTAAATGTTTTGCATCTCCAATCAGAAATATTTAAAAATAAAAAGTGTGAATATGCCCTATTCCTACTGTGGGTCTGCTCTGTTACAATTTACTTGGAATTTGCCATCCCATAATTAATGGATGTTGTGAAAGACCTGGATTTTCAACCATGACAATGACTGGCCACTAGCTACCTCCTCTGTGGAATATGAATCCACCTTGTCTGTCGGTGCACAGCACAGCCCAGCCAGGCCAAGGCACAGACACTCTGTGAGCCTGTGTGGGATCTGCTAGTGATCATCTCAACACCTGGCTGATGTCTAGGTTTATTCCAGAGAAAAATGGAAGGGGCCCGTCTTCCCTGCTCCCTTGTGACATTCACTCATTCATTAAGCCCTTCATTCAATCAATATTTCTGGGTACTTTTTATATACCACAAGCTTCTCTAAGCTTTGGGGATACAGCAGGAAATAGAAGACAACAAGGGATGAAAAAGATAAAGGAAGAAGGCCAGTAGTTCTTTATCATGGGGACATTATTAAAATTATGTGAGGTGTTTAAAACAAAAAGTGGTACCCAGTCTCCATCCTCCAGAAGTTCTGATTTGCCTGGACTGGGGTAGAGACCAATATGCTTTTTCCTTCTTTCTTCTCCTTGTTTTGAATGGATTAACTTCCTGGCCTCCAAGTGTGGCCTTTGAGGGTGCCAGGCTGAGGGAATAGAGCCCTTAAGGAAAAATGTGTGTTTACCTCCTTCCTGTGGGAGGACAGCCACCCCCTGGATTTTCTTCTACGTGGCAGGAAATGCTCTCTTTAAAAATTCACACACAAAAACAAAAACCAAAAAAACTTACAAAAGGTTCCATTTCATCCACACCTATGCTCTCCTCCAAAGCTTCAAGAAGGCCGAAGCATACAGGGGTCATGTGAGGTTTTGGAAAGATTTATGTTTTCCTTTTTAAGATCTTTTTAGCGTGCTCAATCCACAGAGAATCACTTCATAGATCATCAGTACTGCTTACTCACTACGAAGCTACCTTCTATTCATGAACTACACAGGCTTTTGCTACTGTTCTCTTTCTCTTTTCCACAAGCCTTGTAAAGTAGCAGGGCATCTGTTCCAAGGAGGTGCTGGAGAGAGAAAAAGATAGAGGCAAACGTAGGAATATTTGCTGAAAATGGGACTCTTCATTGAGTTTAACACTTAATGTGTTATGTGTTGGGTGCTTCATAGAACAGGAAACCATACTAGGTCCTGCTTCAGGTGCCTGCCCGAGCCTGCACTCTTGTTTTGCCCCAGGGTGAATTGTCACATTCCCTTCTGGACAGGAGATGGGGTTGCTGCAACTGGCCCTTTAAGAGCAGCCAAAACGATGGGAGTTGTGGCTGAAGGCCATCAGAACTCTATGAGCCTGATTCAAGGGAACAGCCCACAGATGTCCCACAGCTGACCTGGACTGATGTTCCAGCACACATCCCCTTCCCTTCCTGTGTCTGTGTGTGCATTTCTCTCGACTCACCATTCCCCTAACATCCTTTCTCTCTTTATACACCCCCATTTCCCTTCTCCTGCCTCTCCATGTTCATCTCAATGGACAACAGCAGTGTGGCACGAGATTCCTAAGTACTGCTCTTCCTCATTTAGTATAATTTCATATTCACTGTTCTCAATTCAAATAACAGGCAAATGAAAGCTGTTTCATTCATATGTTTATGCCCCCCTGATACAGTTTGGCTCTCTGTCCCCACCCAAATCTTACCTCGAATTGTAATCTCCATAATCCCCGTGTGTCAAGGGCGGAACTAGGGAGAGGTAATTGGATCGGGGGGCAGTTTCTCCCATGCTGCTATCATGATCGTGAGTGAAATCTCAGGAGATCTGATGGTTGTCTAAGTGTCTGGCATTTCCCCTGCTTGCGCTCATTCAGTCCTGCCACCTTGTGAAGAAGGTGCCTGCTTCTCCTTTGCCTTCCACCATGATTTTAAGTTTCTTGAGGCCTCCCCAGCAATGCAGAACGGAGAGTCCATTAAACACCTGTCCTTTATAAATAACCCAGTCTCAGGCATTTCTTCATAGCAGTGTGAGAACGGACTAATACACCCTTGGAAGTGACTAGACCCACGGGTATGCCCCAGACCCTCTATTGTTTTTTTTCCCTCTGAAAGCCAGTGATTCATCCTCTAGAGCAGATTAGACAACTGAGGTCAGGAAAGGTACCATGCTCTGAAATGGTATTCCAAGCTGCTGAGATTTTTTAATTAAACTCTGAATTTATTTTGCTACTACCATATCTTGGAAGAAAGTTGAGTACTATAAGAACAAAGCTTCTGATAATTCCTAGCAAGTCACATTTTCTACAACAGTATGGGACCCCAATATACTGCATGATTAAATATAGAACCTGTACAATTTCTGTGCCATCCACTCATTTCTGTGAGTGTGTGTGCCATCTCCTTCTCTCCCCTCAGCACAGTAAACATTTGTACAACAACCACGCAAGATAGTTATGCCAAAGTTCAGAAGATAAAAATCTCTGGGTATGGTTTTACCTCAACGAATAAAACTCTATCCCTTCTCCTTTCCACTTCTCTAATTCCTACTCAGGTTTCATTATACAGCCATGTTCTACCTAATCTGAGGATCCAAATAATGTAGAAAGACTCCTTGGAAGCCACTAATATTGTACACTCATCCTAAGTCTTGTTGCCATATCTCAGCTAAGACCCCAGCTCTAAGGATACTGTGATGTACAGTGTTAAGATTCTCTTGCTGGAGTGCAGTGGCACAATCTCGGCTCACTGCAACCTCCGACTCCCTGGTTCAAGCAATTCTCCTGCCTCAGCCTCCCAGGTAGCTGGGATTACAGGCGTGCACCACCACGCCCAGCTAATTTTTGTATTTCTAGTAGAGACGGGCTTCACCATGTTGGCCAGGATGGTCTCCATCTCCTGACCTTGTGATCCGCCCGCCTCCGCCTCCCATAGTGCTGGGATTACAGGCATGAGCCACCGCGCCTGGCCAGTGTTAAGATTCTTAAACCAGTAAGTAAGGACGGATGACTGAGCATAGGAGAAAGACGGTGCTTAGAGGGACCTACTCCACAGAACACTTACATTTGTGTTAAGCAGAGAAAACTGACACACAGCAAAGCAAAGTGAGCATCCTTCAGGCCTGCTCTTGTACATCTCTCAGGTGGAGCTTACCCTGACTCCCCAGGGAGCACTCTCAGTACCTGCCTCCTCTTACATGGCCCTGCGCGCAGGGGACTGAGGTCAGCCATCGACGTGTCTCTCCGCTGCTGGACTAGACACTGCCCAAGAACATGCCTTGTTTTTTCCTGTGTGCCCAGCATCTAGTATGGTGCCTGGGTCACCCTGGGCATGCAGGCACTGTTCAGTGAGTAAATGAAGGTGACAGATAAGGACTGGAGAAGGCATAGAAGACAAGACTAGATCTAGACCACCAAACACAGACTATCCATGAGGAAGGAGGACCAGGGCACGGTCCTGGAAAGTGAACCAGCGGAAGTGAAGACACAAAGTCGAGACTGACCATGGTGTGTTCAGGAGACAGTGCAGGAAATGGCTTAATGGAAGTCAGCAGATGGAGCATTTTTGAGCAGCCAGGAGAAATCTAGAAAGATGAGCAGGTAGGAAAAAGTATAGATGATCTTATAATAAAAGGCTCTTTGGAAGTGCTACCAACTGGGATGTATCCAGGTATATGCAGAGAAAAGTGATGTGCACTTGGAGCCAAGACTAGCAGGACCTGCAGGATGGGGGACGGGGGTGGGGTATGGGGGATGGAGAGCTGAGGGCAGGAGAGTTAAGAAGGCCAAGATCAGGGTGGGAACAGTGTGGAACTAAAGGGAAGAAATCAATAGGAGAAGGAACAGGAAGGAAAAACAAAATGAACAGGGCATGGTGACGACTGATATGGGGGGATTAGACTGGGGAATGAATTAAGCAAGCCATTGGCAGCACTTGTTGGAAGCCTTCAGTATAAAAATACTGAAAGACTCTACTAAGTTGGAGATGGGTCTCGTGACCCCAATGCAAAGCAAGTCCAGTCCTGCCTTTAACATGGGGTGTCTTCTTTTGCTCCAAGCTCAGCTGGGGTAAGCACAGTAGCTGTGTTGCTGGGTTGAGTCCAGGCCACCCTTGGGTCTCAGGCATTACATCGTGTTAGACTGCCTCCCAAGAAAGACCACTGAGTCCTCCTCCTCCAGACTACCAGAGACACTGCCAAGTTTTTCATGCACAAAGAGAGAAACCTTTGAAGACATTAGATGAAACTTTGTGAGGGAAAGGATATGGTTTCATGTTTTTAAAATGTAGCTACTTATTATCATGCACAGAGAAGACAGAGGTTCACAACAGCTGCTGGTCAAGGAAAACATTAAACAACCAACTCACCTGGCAGAGTAACACCAGGATTGATAAGAGGTAGATTTTATTTTTAAGGAATAAAATATACAGTGTAAAGTAGACAATATATAGACCTTTTGTTTATTTTCTCTTCTCTTCACCGTCCCCCCAAGAAAAATGACATCTTGTGTTATGAATGCTAAAACTTCGCTCTGTGCACACTTGCAACAAATAGCTCATTCAAACCAAGACAGTCTTTTCAGACTACGCCATGGACTGCAAACTGTATGAGGGCCATGAAGATTACAAGCACTAACTCTTTCTGCCGACTTCAGTTAGGATTGTGTACACGGACCCCAAGGGCAGGTTATTTTCTCTACATTTGGCTATCAGCTTAGGAATGGAAGCCAATTACAAGAAATGCTCAAGTCTCCTTTTCTTCCTGGCACAGCTACCTCTGCAGTGAACCGAAGACCATGCAAAGCTTAGGATTTGGCCAAACCAAGGAAACATCGTGGTCTTTTCACACTACGATGATAATATAAGGGGGATCCATTCTGATGGTTGAGTTGATAGGCATTCCCATGGCCTTGCCGGAAAGACGGATTGCATCTTCAGCTCTAAATGACTTCCATTGTCATGAACGCTACCTCCAAGCAGATATCCTGCCCTGAGTGTTCCGATGGGGTATCCTCAAATAAGACTGGGAAGTGGCAGGGAAAACAGACTCCTTTGATATAAGTCATTTTGGGGGGGGGGAAAAAAATCAATGTCCTAGTTTTAGTTTCAGATAAATCCTGAATCAAATCATGCTGTTTAATAAAACAAAAATATAGATTCAGCATAATCAGGAAGGCAACGCACTCCCCAAGTACATTCTAGTATGTATCCTTTTGTTTTCATGCGAGTGAGATTCCCATTAAGTCTAAAAAAGGGAGACCACCTCTTCTGTGTCCTGCCAACTCCCGCCTCTGATGGGTCCCAAACTATCAGCTGATTGTTGCTTCATCACTAGGAAGCCTCCGGGGTCAGTGGGACACTTGCTATCGTACCTAAATGTACTCATGAGCTATGTTCAAAGCACAGCCCTCCTGTCTCACACTCTGTCACTGTCATGATGATGGGAAAGGGGGAGGCAGGGAAATTAGTTCCTTTTACCAATCTCACAGGCGATTTTGGTGAATTGTTGGAACCAACTGTACTGAACTCCTTTTGGCCATTATTAGCTGGCATAGCTAACTGCTGCAAATAAAATTTTTTTTTTTTACATTGACATAATGTCTCATTTCAACAAGGCATATTTTCCAGTTGATTTTCACCAACATCATAAAATTTTGGTAATTCATTTCTGCTAATGTAGATTCCATTTAGACAGGATGAGCAAAGGTTAACATCAGCATAAGCTGAAAATCAAAGAACTGGGTAGTGAGACATAAATGAAAAGTCTGGACCATTTAAGAGGGCCATTCTCTGGATCTTTTAAAACATGAGCACCAAACCCCAAGCATCCATGCTTCCCCTCCTTTGTTCTCACTGCCTTGAAGCAGGCCAGTGTGAGCCTGTGTGGTTTACATTATGTGGCTGAAGCAACAGACCATAGGTTTTTTTGTTGGTTGAGTGTGTTTTCTAAAATCACAGATATGCATGAGTGGGGGACTGCACCTAATATAGGTTTTCTTCTGCCTCGATGCCTACATTTAAGCTCCATGAGTGCCCCTTTTCCCTTCTTTGGACTGGGTGGTCATCGGTTCTTAATAACAGAGGTTTCACTGCAATATTCTACACATCAAGGGAACGGGGCATCCATCTCCGTGTTTCCTCCAAGGAGCCACAGTTCTGCAAGAAAACAGTTCCTCCCACATTGCTCAGTCACACAAGGGTGTCTGAATTCATCTAGTCACCCCTTTTCGGTCCTTCTCATCAGTGACCTCTGAAGAAGACAACAAATATAGGGAAAAAGTAACATTTCACTATATAAAGAAAATTAAACCAGATAATGAATCTAAGACACAGTCCGCCATCTACGGCAGCTGGCTTTGTCCCCAAGGAAAGGAGGATTTCCAGTTCTGAAGACTCAATTGGCGCCTATGAAACAGGTCTCTAAGCTAACTATTTCATAACACGAGTGACTTCATTTAGTGCGCGAGGTTCTGTTTCACCTCCCCTTCCCACTGGGAAGCCGGTGGTGAAGAATGGGATTTCATTTTCACCACTGTCCCATTCTGAGTAGCCTCATGTTCAGGCGCCCCCTCAGCATATGGAAGAAAATGCTGATCCAGTTCATCTTGAATCCCAGCCAGCATCTTTGACTCCAAGGTGTCTGAACGGTGAGAAAGCCACTAGAAAACCCTATAATTTCATACAGTCCCTTGCGGCACTCATCAGACTGCTTGCCTAGCTATCTTGCTATATGCGGGACTGCTGGGCCCTGGGAGGTGTCTCAGTCAGACTGGCAGCTGATTGCATCCTCCCCTGCAAATCCCATCACAGGGTCAAACTGCAAACCTGCAAATCTGCACGGACATTTTAAGAATGGACAGAATCCAATGGAGAGTTTGTCTTGTCAGCTGATGGAACCCCACAAAGTTGCCTTCAGACTATTGAATCCGTTTTATTTCTAATTAAAACAGATGCTGACTTCCTTCCTTACAGTGTGTTTGCTCAAATATTGACGTATCTTCTGCTAAACACTTAACTATACATAGCTAAATACATACGCAGGCACGTATATACCTATGCATATATACACACATACACACACTTGAATTCATTTTCGTTCTTTATCGGGGCTCCCTCAAAACAATCAAAGATGACCTTTGGCAAATGACTTATACCCCCATCTCATCATTTCTGGGTTTTTCTTATTCTGATATGAGTGGTTATACCTTCCAGAGGCCTGCTTCAGGTGTGGATTGGATTTTACCTTGTGTTATTTCCATGGGCAAAACCAGAACGACGCTGTACCTCCCTCCATTCTCCCCAAATTGGAAAACAGAAGGAAAAATAAATCTCTCCGAATGTGTTCTCTTAATACCACAACGATGACCGTTTTTGTTCATTTTTTTCCAGTATAATTTGTAGACTGCTTTGTTTCACCTAACATTATTTCGTAAGTGTTTTTCTATGATACTAAATAATCTCTATAATTATCCTTTTAATGGCCACCCAGAGTGAATGTAAACCATAATTTACTTAACTGTTTACCTATTGTTAGCCATTTAGTTGCTTCCATTTTTCACTTAAAGTTGGAATGCACATTTTCATATCAGCCATTAATTTAAAGCAGCATGCGGAGATGGCTCTCCATCACTAATCTAAAAATGCAGGGTTTATATATTTACAACTCACATTTGATTATGAAATTTAATTTGAGGGTAATTAAGACATTTATATTCCAAACAGCTCCTCGACATCTAGCTCTCTCGAGCCAAACAGGCACAACCATGACTAGCCATTTTCACCTCAAGACAGCACAGTCCAATGAGTTCTAAAACACAATTTTCTTATGAAAAATAAACTTTATGAACTCCTACTGCTTTAGAGCCAAGAGATTACCTCCCTGAACCAGAGTCCGTGGTTCTCTAGGGTGACCCAGCCGAGGCAAGCCATCGTGAAGAATGCTATTGTGGCTTCATGCTCAGTCCAGAATTCAAAGCAACCCTCGCTCAGTGCTCCCACACCTGCTGTGTTACTGGAACTACCTGGATGTCCTTGCCTAACCGGCACCCAGATACACTGTGGGAACAAGATAAGGACATTGCTCAGATGAGTTTCAGTTGTTTGATGCTTTTAAAGTTTATCATGGATCACTTCAAGTTACAGAGTTTCTTGAGCAAGAGTAGTGGGTTAGGGCATGTGATTCAAACGGATTCAGCCGTTTCAATGGGTGTGGCCTACTAGTCATGCGACTCTGAGCAAGATGCAAAAAAACAAAACAAAACAAAACAAAATCATGTGCCTCAGTTTCTCAATCTGCAGTATGAGGATATGAATAGTGGCTGCCTTGTAAGGATATGATGAGGATCAAATCTAGAAAACGCAACTGCTATGCATAGGGGAATGCTGACATTTGATTAGCACATAGGAGCACTTAACTGCATGCTTACTGAATGTTAACGCTACACTGTAACGTATGCACATTCACTTGCTGAATAAATGCACGAAGGCATGATGAATGGAGTAGTGTGGGAGAAGGTTCCACTTGTCTCAGGGACAGTCCTCTGTAGAATGCCCCATTTCCTTTCATAACAAAATTATTTTCTTAATGGTAATCACTGTAAGCCTTACCCTCCACCCCCAATAAAGAGCAAATGAACACCCTGAAAAGATGTGGCCACCTTAGTAATTCTTAATGTCCAGAAATTCAGTTTTAAAGCTTTCGAAAATGTCATCCAGCCATCAGAAAGAACTCATAGCCTCATTTGAAGCCAAAATAAACCAGCCACAAAAATTCCTTGGTGTTTTCCCTATCAGGGAATAAGAACAACTCAATTACTATTCCTGTTTTTTTTTTTTTTAAGTCAGCAATAACAAAGTAAACGGATTAAAAATCCGAAGTATTACCATCATTTTTTTTTTTACTAATAACAAGATGATTTTTATGTACTAGCAACTCTCTATAAAACAGAGAAGAGCTTAGAATTTTTTATTATTATTTGGCCACTGGCAATTAATTCTTCTGATGTGTTGTATTAGTTTGATGGTTGGGTCCAAGACCTAGAATATTTCTTGCCCCAGCCAACGGATGCCAGAAAATTATTTCAGTGCAGTCCCTAGCAAATGGTGATGATGAATAGCATGGCAGGACAAACGTATTCAGACACACATTTTTCAGAGGTAGCAGGGAAAATGCTGAAAAATTACTAGTAAATTGCTTTTTGTAAAAATGCTCTCTCTTTCAAATTTCCCCTAGTATGAAGGTCTTCTGCAGAATGATGGCACAAGGCATTCTGACATACCTGGACAACAAAGGCAGTTAAAGAATGAATAGGAGATCAGAGTGAAGGTTAAGATTTAATTTTCTTATTCCACCCTCACTGCCACCCATACTGTCCCCCACACCAAGCTGTCTTGTGTGCATCTGTTTAACCCACTGGGATAAGAATCTCTAAAAGCCACCGATGCTTTCTCCTGAGTAGGCACGCCTCGTCCCTCCTTCCACCTATCATCTGGGCATCCCAAACGGAGTCAAGATATTGGTGCATCTCCAGTCTGTTTCTTGCCTTTTCTCTCTTCTCTAAAACTGCCCAGTTTTTCCAGTTTCAAATTGCAGCAATCTCCAAATATCTCCAGCACCTAGTAAAGTACCAAGGACTTCCTTTGCTGTCTACGCAAGCCTCGCCTTTCAGGACACACGATAGGATAATCGAACAGGAGCCCGAGGCATCCAGAGGTGCAAGGGCTAATACAGTAGTTCTCTGCCAGGCAAGACTCTGCTCCCAGGCTCATTTGGTAATGTCTGGAGACATTTCTAGTTGTCACAGTGGGAGGGAACGGTGCTACTTCTTCAGTGGGGAGAAGCCAGGGACCGCTGACCACCCTGCACTGCACAGGACAGCCCCTCCAAAGCAAATGATCCGTCCTGAAATATCAGTAGTGCCAGGATTTGGAAACTCTGGTCCCATCTAAATCAAATGCTACAGAGATTGTTTTTTTGTTGTTCTTACACATGATTACGTGTTAGTTGTTCATGGCATAATGTTTGAAGAATGTGATTCCTTCACTCTGTCATTCAGTGAACAGCAGTGGAGGCCGGCAAGGTGACAGGACCAGGCTGACCTGAGACACAGAGGTCAGTTTAACAGAGGGTCAGTCATGTCACTTACTTTCAGATGGGGGCTGTGAAGTTGTGTCTTATTCCCCTTTACGGAATCACCGTGCACCTCGGCCTGTCATGCTAACTCATTAAGGGCTAAGGATGTGGGGAGGGGTCATGCCTCTGTCTGTTGGACAGCTGGGTCTATGAGGAACAGCATGGATTCAGAGGTCACTAAAGCAGGGTCCTGCTCCTGCCTGCGCTACTTATTTGCTGGGTGACACTGAAAAGTGACACAACATCTCTGAACCCTAGTATCCTCTTTGAAATGGGAAGTGTAGCCTTGACCTTCAGGAACATTTGTAAGCAAGGTATTCTGTATGTGGACGAGCAGAGTATCTGGCTCTCGAACCACCTCACTCCAGAAGCAGTGGCCATGCCGTGCGTGTCATAGTTCTTGCGGCATTTTCCAATGAGTGCTGCCACAGGTCTCTGGGCTGGTTTTTCAGACTCCCCCAGGACAGAACACAAGGTGTGTCAGCAGCCGGGCTGGGGGCAATGTGGACGAAGCCTGTTTTTGTGCAGCTCTCATGGGCCCAGGTCCATGACCTTGCCTCTCTGAGCATTCGGCTCCAGCCACTCGGGCCCTGTACACCCTCCGTGCCTTCCCTTTGACTGTTTTCTTCTCAAACACAAAGGGGTAAAAGGCAAAGCCTCACTCACAAACAACATACTTAACTCTATTTTCTTGCTTTAAGTGCAACCATCAAATAAGTTCTTCCATGTGCAATAAACAGCTGTGAATCTGCCTAATAAAGTGAAGCCATTTTACCCCACTGGTATTCCCCGAGAGGAGTCATTGGCCACCTGCATCTTTTTAGCTGCATTTAATAATTCAGCCCAGGATGAATTTGCATGATTAACATAAAGCCTCATGGTTTTATTTGCTTTCAGAATTTAAGTACTGAAACAACCACCATTGTTTTCATTTTTGGAGGTTGTGATCAAAACACAAAACTTGATTCTAGAATGAATAATTTCTTTTTTTTTTTTTTTTTAAGAATTATTTTCCAGTACCACTCTCCATGGAATCAAAAGAGTTGCAAACACGGCCTTTGTAGATGCAGGGAAACCCACATTCTTTTTAGGGCTGGTGTTAACCCATGAGAAGCAACCATTCCCTCGACGACTTCTCCTTTATGGTTCCTACCCAGGAGCATGGCCAACTCTCCCACGGAATCCATAATGGCTCACGCAAATAGATTTCTTTCCGTTCCTCCTCGGAGGGCTCTCCACATTTATCTGCTCAAGACGTAGCAGCTCCAGTAAGTCTTTAAAACAGCAGCTCTCCCAGATTCCAGCAATAGATTAATGACGTCATCCTCAAAAAATAGTCAAAATGCAAACCAAATAAGTAGCACTTGGTAAACCATCTGCCTAAGAAGGGGAGTCACGCGTGTGAAAAGATAATTTGCAAAGCAGAAGAGGCAGCATCATTGGGTTTCTTGATGAATGTAGTAAAACAGGTTTGTCTAATGGGGAAGCATGCATTACTATCAAAAGAAAAAGCGAGTGTATCCCACCTGGAAAAGCAAGCAGGTTTTAATATCTGAGAAGCATTTCAAGCTGTGCTGCCAGCGACCCTCAGCCCGTGTGATTTTCCTTAACATAAAGGCCGACCTCACCTGCTTAAACATAATTAGGAAACAGGCAGTCATCGCGGTGGCTAAAAGTTTGTGCGGCCGCTGCTTGCGTGTGTATTTCTGTCCCACTGACGCCTCTGTTGCTGTTTCTGAATGCAGGAACCATGGTCAGTAAGGACACCGGCAAATGCATACTCACAACGTCGGAGAGTGAAGTGGAATCCGCCGCCTGTCTGGCCCTGGAGATGAAATACGCCCTGGACCCCAACCGGCAGATTAAAAAACGGAACAAAGCCCTGCAGGTGCGGTTTAAGGATATCTGCGAGGCACAGAATGAGCAGAGGGACACGCAGCTGTCCTCGGGCCAGCTGGGGGAGAAGCGGGAGGCCAAGTCCGTGTCCTGCAGAGCCGCCTACCGCAAATACATGACAGTGCCCGCACGCAGATCCATCCCCAACGTCACCAAGAGCACAGGCGTGCAGACCTCGCCCGACCTTAAGAAGTGTTACCAGACGTTCCCTCTGGACCGCAAAAAGGGGAACCTCAAAAGCCTCCCAGCTGCAGATTCCTTTAAAAGCCAAAACAATGGGTTTCTAACGGATGCTAAAGAGAAGAACGAGGCTGGACTCATGGAGGCGGCCCGGCCGTGTGGCGCAGGGCGGGTGTACAAGACCACAGCCTTGGTTTTCCATTCTAATGAACACATGAACGCAGCAGACCAGCCTTTGGGGGTCAACTGCGCAGAACCCTGTAAAAGCCCGGAGCTGCTCAGCTATGGAGAAGCTGCGCTCCAAAACTCCGCTCGGCCCCCCTCCGAAGAGCCCGATTACCAGCTGCTCGGGAGGGCCAAGCAGGACCGGGACAGGCCAAACTCCGAGGAGCCCGCTCCACCTGCCCTCGGGAGGGTGTTTAAAACAGAGGTTGCCACCGTTTACGCACCTGCCCTCAGTGCCAGGGCCCCCGAGCCTGGTTTGTCAAACTCTGCGGCCGCCAGCCAGTGGTCACTCTGCCCAGCAGACGAGGAGCGGAGGAGAGCCACACATCTCAATGGGCTCCAGGCGCCCTCGGAAACTGCCCTGGCCTGCTCACCCCCGATGCAGTGCCTGTCCCCTGAATGTAGTGAGCAGCCCTCGCAGACTCACACCCCGCCGGGGCTGGGGAACCAGCCTAGTCCCACAGCGGTTGCTGCAGGTGAAGAATGCCAACAAATCGTGCCTCATACAGAAGTGGTCGACCTCAAAGCACAACTTCAGATGATGGAGAACTTGATCAGTTCAAGCCAAGAAACCATCAAAGTGCTCTTGGGGGTCATTCAGGAGTTGGAAAAAGGAGAGGCCCATCGGGAAGGGTATGTATGTTCACCCATGTCTTAGGAAGCTATGCAGGCCCATCACCACAGGGTCCATCTGTAGCCCCAAACCCAAGTCCGTAACAAGACTAACGCCAGCATTTCTGTGAACAGGTCATAGTCTAAGGGTGTGGTGAGCTCCAAGGGGTCACAGATTATTGTATGATACTAGACTTCACTGCATCCTGCACGATACTCTTTCTGATTAATGTTCATCTTTCTGGCCTTGAATTCAAACCATACCTATGCTTAGAATGAATTGCTAGCCATTTCTTTTTATTCTGCTAGGGCTAAAGGTTTGTGATATTGATAATGTATAATAGCATATGCCAGTCCAAAATATCCATTCTAAATAAGAATAGAATCATATTAGGAAGAGAAGAAGCCATAGGCCTCTTAGGAATCATATTAGGAAGAGAAAGGAAATTTCATGTGACATTTGGAAAAGTAAATGCTGACTTGCTTATAATAAATAATTGAAATAATATTGGTATTCAGGACTGTACAAGGCTTTACATAGTAGACACTGTATTTTTCATTCTGTACCTGGAACTCAAGCAATGGGCATCGTGAGGCCAGTCCTGACTGTATATGGTTAGGAGACAGATGCCCTTCCCCACGGGCTGCCCTCCGTGTCTGGCGGGGCTGCAGAGAGAATGAGACCAGCTTCACGGCCGATACTTTGTTGCGTTGATAAGACCCTGTTGCATTTCATCTTTTGAAGTTTAAACTGTGCAGCAGCATCTTTAAAAACAAATGACCTAAAGGTGGGGCTTTGGTTCTTGAGCTCCCCAGTGCAGAAGGCTCCTGTAGGCTGCCATGTGCTCAACTGATACAAAGTAGCCTGTTCTACTCTGTGTTCGGGGTTATCCGACTTTGCCTGGATTGCTGAGACCTCTCTTGCCCATTACCCCTTGAAAGTGTCTGTGTTCCTGCCAGCCTGTGTCCTGCAGGTGACATCGGAGGCAGCGTGCTGTTGCCTTATGTGGTGTGCACCCTTCACTCTGTGAGCCCTGAGCCCTGGGTTTAGCAAGCTAGAAGCCAGCCTGAAATAAGCCAAGTAATGTATTTTCAGGACAGAAAACCACCTGGGCACAAAGTTGCCTTAAGAGGATTGCTGTGGCTGAGTGAGACAGTTGTTTGCTGACTGCAAAGAATGGGGAGGAAACCCTCCTGCCTTCAGGTGGAGGCTGAGGCGAAAGGCCCAGCTCCAGCAGCGGAGAGCCTGGAGCAGGTTGTGCCCTTGGCTCTGGCTGCTCCAGCTTGGCGCAGGAGGCCTGTCTACAACCTGATGCTCTTAAGCAAAAAGAAGTGCCAGCCAAATGTACAAAAATCTTAACCGTAGATTCATAGGTAATCTAACACCATGTAATATTTCCAAAAGGCCTTGTTCCATCTTGGGTTTACATCTCCATTTTCATCCCATTTTAATCAGTACAGATCCAAAAGCAACACTCCTCGGGGGTGGGGTGAGGGATATCAGTGATTTACTGATCAGTAGTCCACATTCCTGCAAAAAAAGTTAAAGCTCAAACAGTGACCCAGTCACTGACATTGATATAGATGGTAGTGAATTAAACCAGACAGCAAAAGAGAAAGATGCCAACATCACCAGTTGGGAAATAAAGTTCACCAAATGGTGTAAAATGAAATATGTACACTAATGTGCATACTCACAGGGGCGTGTGCCCGAATAAGAACCTGAGAAGGCTGAACACGCACGAGAAAGGAAAACCGTACGATACATGGGAGCTCCTTCTTACACTGCTCTTAGAACAAGTATGGAAGATTGCTTTAAATAAGATCCTCAGGGTTCTCTGAGATGCCATCCATCTGGCAGTGTGGTTCTAAGTTTACTAAGACATGTCTGGGTAGGAATCTGGCACTGAGGGCTCGGGCAAGGGCTGTATCTGTCTGTGCCTTCTTTCTTCACCTGTAAGTTGAGATCACTGTCTGTCCTGCAGATGGGATGGAATGACATGGGGTGACCTTCTAATGTGTTCAGCCTAGCGGCAGGTGTGTCTGAATGGGCAGATGTCCGCTAGTGGCATGAGTGTTGGTCTTGCTGGCTAGCAATGCTGGAGCGGGGGGTCTGGGGAGGACTTAGTGGTCTTGTGGGCATCCAGTGTTATGAATGCATCCTCTCCATGCCCGGCACAGAGGCTGCCACACAAGACTGTCGCTGAAACTCTGGAGCTGCTCTGTCCAATACAGTGGCCACTAGCTGCACGTGGCTATTGAAATTCAAACTCAAATTAATGACAATTGAAAATTCACAGTCACAGCAGTCACGTTTCAAATGCTCAATAGCCACATATGTAAGACAGTGCAGCTACGGAACATTTCCATCATCAGGAAATGTCCTTCACTCCGGTATCCCAGAACATGGCACAGTGCCTGGTTCTTAAGCATCTGAGGACTTGGGTACCTTAAATCAAGACAAAGGATGGTTTTACTTTAAAATCAATCCTAGTTCAGTTGCTGCCAGCACAAGCTCACAGTGGAAGGTAGAAAGGCAGGTCTCTGTTGTGTTCCTGGGAACATTCACTTCCTCCTCTCTCTCAGAGCCCTCTGGACTCAGATAACAAAGAATCAAGTGGTTCCAAACTCCAAGGCCACCTTATGGGGCCCCCTCTTGATCCATGCCCCAGGGTCGTTAATTTGGCTGAAATTCAAAGTTCCCACCCTTCTTCTCCATGTCAGAACACAGGAGGGGACTGCAGCCTCAGAGACAGGCAGGTAAGATGCAAGCTCATTCTCCATCCCTTCCCAGACCCTGGGTACAGCACAGAGTCCCGGGAGTGACAGCTGTGAGCAGTGGCAGCCAGCACGGGTCTGGGACATCTGGAACAACAGGCTCTGGATGGAAGGGAAGTAGCATCTGCTGATTTCCATGGTGTAAATACTGCTACCGTGGCCAATTTCAATCTCACAAAATCCTAAAAATGTAACACTCTGCCCCACCGAGCACCCAACAAATCCCTTGAAGGGCAAGTTCTAGGACTTTAGAACGAGGGGTTCACAGGGCTTACTTTATGTACCAGGTCTGAACTGGGGAGTAGGTATTCTAGTTGCACCTCATGGTTTAAAAAAAAAAACAAAACCAAAACCAAAAGAAAACAGGAAAATGCACTCTGCTGTGTGTACCTTGATACATAGTTATTATATGATAGGACAATGAACTGAATGACCAAGCTAAAATATCAATGGAGGCCAGGCACGGTGGATCACGCCTGTAATCCCAGCACTTTGGGAGGCCGGGGCGAGTGGATCACTTGAGGTCAGGAGTTTGAGACCAGTCTGGCCAACACGGTGAAACCCCATCCCTACTAAAAAATACAAACATTAGCCGGGCGTGGTGGCAGGCACCTGTAATCCTAGCTCCTCCAGAGGCTGAGGCAGGAGAATTGCTTGAACTCGGGAGGTGGAGGTTGCAGTGGGACAAGATCACGCCACTGCACTCCAGCCTGGGCAACAGAGCAAGACTTCATCTCAAAAACATAAAAATCAAAATCAATGAAATTTTTCTTGGAAAACATGCTAAGGCCTACAAATTAGGAGCTGGAGAACACTCTGAAACTGGGGAAAGTCAGTTCCTCTCCCGACTTACCACCCCAATAAAGCAAACAGGGGCTTCCAATAGAATTTCATCTGCATTCAGAAGAGTCAGTCCTAGTGAGGGCAGGCACCTCGGAGCCCATGACTTTGAATGCAAGTGACAAATCTTGCCCCCATTTTCCATATGGTGCTTCAGGATTGACGACCTGGCCCAAAGGGGCCATGGGCCTGTTCCTTGGGAAGCCAGTATTCTTTGAATCCTGCTGATGGCCCTGGGCAATGTATGTTTCTTAGAACATGTTTATCATAAAATCTCTTTAATAGGACTTCTTTTCACTATTGAGTTTGTCAGGCAAAGGCTTCCCTGTAGTTCTTAACCTGTGCAGGAATTTCTGTGTCACTGGCTACAACCACTTTCAGTAGCTTCCAAATTATTTTTCATAAGAGACTCTCATTATTTTCATTTGCTTATGTAGATTTCCAAAAGGCTTCGGCAAAGAATGTTTATGGCAGAGACAGGTTAACCTCTGTGAGCTTCAGTTTTGTCTGAAATCAACTAGGGGTGGTGAAATACAGTATCTACAAAGCTCCCATCTACAGCCAGCACACAGTTGGCGCTGAATAAAGGACATATCCTTTACGAGCATTTCAGTGGGATGAATTCTGCAAGTAGGTTAGATGTGCAAAAAGTATGCAAAATCATGCCTTTTAGTCCCTTGTAAAACACTGGGGCAATTCACTAAAATCACTCTGCTTTATGCAGTGCGGGCTTGCATGAATGCCAAGAATTATCCTGCTTATTTCAGAGCTCTTAGTATTATGCTTGTGTCTTCCGGGGAAGTTCAGGGTCACACAGGCTACCAAAATAAGTCACTAATGGGAGTCATTGAAGGCTAAGAACAAGGCAAATGGGGCAGTGAATTTAAAAAACCCAATCAATTATTAGAACAGTAGGAATCCCCTGTAGCAGCTATGGGATTCCTGGGCAGGAGATCCTCAGACGAGTGGGGTGTAGGTCTTGGTGGCTCGTTGGGTAAACTCACCAGCAACTACGGTGTGGCAACCCTGACAGCACTCTTTGCCTCTTAGATTTCCTATGCCAAACATTTAGTGTCTTGAAGTGTCCATTGGCTGGCGACAGCCTAGTGATACTCTGCTATTTGGAGAAGACCAGAAATGATCGTGAGAAGATTTATTTGAGGATATCAAGCACATGATCAGGATCTGTCACTGCCCAGAGTGAAGCAGATTCTTCTACGGGCCAGGCCTCCCTCAGCATTTGCTGGGTGTTATCTGCAGGCTTGGGGTAGCGGGAGAGAGCAAGAGGACCCAGGCCCTTAAACATGACCAGCAGGTAGTGATGAGACCCTGAGGCTTCAGGCTTTGTGACTTTACTAATTCAGAGCAAAGGGAAGAGGATGATTAAGAAAAGAAAATCCCAAGTAACACACCAACCCAAAGAGTCTAGTACCTTGCAGGAAGGGTGGCAAACCCAGTCATTTACCACCTCCCATCATCCCTGCCACCCCATCGCAGGGTCAGTTCCCTGACAGTAGGGGTCCTGTTCATCCTCATTGAGAAAGGGTGGTTTCTTGGTGTGAGGCCCAGCTCTCCCAAGTCTCAGGCACACGGTGGTAAAAAAAAAAGAAGCTAAAGGAACCCCCTGAGTTCGGGGGCTTTGTGAGGGTGCCGTTCACAGTGATGTTTAAGACAAGGGAGCAAGGAAGAAAGATCTGAGGGATGGAAAGAGTTAATACAAACGAAGCGTGGTATCCTGTATCAAGGTTTCCTTAACTTTACCAAAAAAAAAAAAAAAAAAAAAATAGCCAACAAGTAATGAAAGGTCATGTGAAAGGTCATGTGCACATACACATACTTAAGAAGTAAGAACTTAGTTTCATGGACATCTGTGTTTATTGCTAGGTCTCAGGTCAGTTCCTATATGGCAGAGGTCAGCAAACTTTTCTGCAGAGGGCCAAATAGTAAATACATATTGAAAGCCAGTCTGTGTCACAATGATTCAACTCTGCCATTGTATCCTGAAAGCACCCACAGACAATCTGTATGAATGGCATACTTGTGTTCCAATAAACCTTTATTTACAAAAACAGGTGGTAGCCAGATTTGGGCCACAGACCATAATTTATGGACTTCTATTATATGGTTTGTAAATACAGTGACCACATTCATACAGCTAAAAATGTTCAGGCCAGAATATGGGTGCAGGCAATCCAACGTGTGTGACTGCCAAGCACACATGCCCATCATTCATTCACACATTTAGATTTCTGCCACTCATCACCGAAGTGATGGATACTGTGCCAGGCAATGAGGGGATGTGAGAGTCAAAGGAATTAGGGCCCAGCCTTTGAGGGGTTCACAGTTCATCGGCATTCAGACTGTTCAAATATACACTTAATTGCTCATCAGCCCACACAACCTGGGGTCCTGCTTTGGAACTCTGTGTGTGTATGATACACATATACCTAATATGTATGGATAATGTATATGACAGCATCTCTTGGAAACATGAAAAAGGTCTCATTCTCCCAGCAGCAGGAAGAAAAAGCCATCACAGAACATGTTTGTGTGACGTGACTTGCGTTAACCTAGATATTGATGCTAGATGGGTAGAAATGATATACTTGCTGTATCTTATGTCCTCATATTGACAAATCACTCAGAATCAGGCATTCTTCAGAGAGACCTGTCAGAGGATAGGAAATCTCTGAATTTGCTCTAATTACCAATGCCCAAACAGAATAAACACTGCATCACAATTACAGAGGAAGCATAAGGGGACTATTTAAGTCACAGAGCTGAAAGAACCCACATGGAAGACTGTGCACCGCTGCAGCAGCTGTGCATAAACGCTGAGGAATCGCGAAGGTATGGGCTTAGAGTCCGATTTCCCAGCTTCCCAGGTTCCCCCCCTCCAAGAGCCAAGGGGAAAGCTGGGCACAGTGAGGCGATCCCATCCCAATTTGGCTGTGCACTCTCTAGCAGGATGATTAGGTTGTTCTTGCCAAAACCTACCCACTTAATAGAGATCAAAGTCTTCCACCTGGTTAGCTGGGAATGGCCCAATTTTGAGGAGAGGAGGTGGGTGGCATTAGACGGTCTCTCAACAGCCGCTGCAGTCCTGAAAACGATCTTGTGGCTCTTCTCTGGAATGCCGAGTGCCGTGTTCCCTGGCTCTGGCCAGACGCATCACAGAAAAGCAGCGCATTGTGAGCAGCAGAGAGAAAGCAGCACTGAGCCGAGATCAGAAGCAAAAAGGCTGTTGCTGCCAAAGGCTCTCCTGTGCCTTAGCACTCCCTATTTGAATGGCATGGAGATGTCAGCACTTCAATTGCTAATATTTTTGATAAATCAGTTTCGATGTCTCTCTCCACATTTATCATAACCCAAAATATTTTAAATCATTCCAGCCAGCTGGCTGAGGTCAACCTCCCATGCACTTGCTTCTTCCATTTTTCCAGAGTGAGATTCAGGAGACGGGTAGGGTGGGGTGACCGGGCTCTCCACTCTGCAGGTCCTGAGATGCTGACCTTCCCTCCCCTGACCTGCGTGCGCAGGCTTATTAACCCCTCTGGACCTCAGCTTTTCTCTGTAACAGACAGCTGAGAATACCTGCCTCCTGGGCTTCTCTTGGAGATGAAATGAATTATGGACAAAGAGGGTCTCAGTCCTCAGACTATGTTTGCGCTCAGTAAGTTACTCCCTTCGGGGATACTTTGCTACTGGGAAGCAACCTTCCAAGTGCTAAGATTCAGGGAGGTGAAGCCAGGGGATGAGCTTGAACACAGGAAGAGATTTTCTTGCTTTATTTTACAGCGTAGTTTATTTTGGGGATGGGAGGTGGTGGTGAGGATCACTAAAGGGAGACATCAAGCTTTGTCTTGGTGGTTTCCAGAGCAAAGGACAGGACCAGTTCATTTGGTGTCACGGGCAAGGGAGCTGATGTAGAGTCAGGAGACCTGGATTTTGTTGTAGTTCATCCTGGCCTGGCCTCTGAGCTACATTTTTTGGTATGAAAGGAAGATGGTCCAAATGAGAGGAGGCTCCAGAGGCTCCTTCCTGCTCCAAGAACATATTCTATAGAGGTATCTGAGAACATCACAGTTTCAGCCACTGCCTTATAATACTCATAAAAGTTTGGGGCGGGGGGACCTCTCTGCAGATCTCCGTCAATAAAAGTGTTCAATGATCCCACCGTTCTGTTTTCTTTTTTCCTGTTGACACTTCATCAATTCCTTGTCTCTCCCAGTACTACAAACGCTAGAATTGGTCTCTGTCCTTCAGGGTTGCAATCCTTTGAATTGTTTTCAGGGAAGCCATTTTCTTTTCTTTTTCTGTTGAAACTAATGGCTTTTATTTATTTGCAATAGAATATTCGAGTTGGAAACCCCAAATATAAGTTATCATTTCTTGGAGATTTTGAAATGGGAAGCACATTTCATATTCTTTCTATCATTTTCTTCATTTAGTTCACAGGGTCACAGCAAGCCTTTTTTATAGCTTATATTTGTATAACTTTGTAAACAATACTTTTAAGTTCTTAAAAAAATAATAAGGCTTTCCATCTCTAATACGAAAAATAAAGCAAAATATATTTGTAAGAATATAAAACACATTTCGAATTCTTGCTTTGGGCTTCATGTAGGTATCACACATACTTGAAAATGTAATTTAAATAATCTTCCTGTGCAGAATGCCAAAATAGATTTCAAATACCTCCTCAGCCTTTTAAGTTGGTAGGTGAATAAAAGCCCCGCCACTGAGCCACTAGGCAATCCAGACAGCCCATTTGCAGATAAAATGAGCAATTCAAGGCATGGCATGAACATTTATGAAATTTATGGATTTGTGTCCCAGAATTTGGATTTTTAAAAAAATGAAATGCAAGTTCCAATTTTCAAATAATTTAAAAAACTCCATGCAATTCCTGCTAAGCTATGCAAAAATGGTTTGAGTTCTGTTTCCCACCAGAGCTGAGGGAGAGTTCCAGTGAAATGAGAATCCCCACACAGAGTACCTACAGAGGCCACCAGTGAAACGAGAACCCCACACCGAGTACCTACAGAGGCCACCAGTGAAACGAGAATCCCACACAGAGTACCTACAGAGGCCACCAGTGAAACGAGAACCCCACACCGAGTACCTACAGAGGCCACCAGTGAAACGAGAATCCCCACACAGAGTACCTACAGAGGCCACCAGTGAAACGAGAATCCCCACACAGAGTGCCTACAGAGGCCACCTGCTCTGAGCACCTACAATGTGCCAGCCATTCAGTATTATCTTCTTTAATCCTTAAAATAACAACCAAGGTGGGAATGCCCTCCATGAGGAAGCTGCAGCTTGGATATGCTCAGTACCTTCTCCAAAGTCAAAAAGCTGATGAGACATGTTAATGCCAGAATTCACATCTGGGCTGTCAGACCAGACCACTCATCTTCTCTCTCCCCTGAAAATGGGGAACCTAACATGAACTAATGAAAATGCAGGCATTTTTAAAGTTTTTTTTAACTTTTTTGCTAATCCAAGTGTGGGTTTTCCCTTTTACTTGAAAAGGCTACAGAAGCTCCTATCCCCCAGGCCTGGTAGGGTTCATGCCAATTCATCTTCTGGTGAAAGCATCTTTCCGGTGCTGGAGACAGCAGAGACCACCCCCCCTCCCCACCCCATTGAAGAGGTCCCATAAAGTGTATTGGGAAGGATCTGTTGTAATCATTAACAGAAATCCTCTCTGTGAGGTAATTTCAGACAAATCAAGGCCATTGATCTTTTAAGTGCAGGGATGTGGGTGCCAGGATGCAACATCTCTCCTTGAGGAACCTGCCTGGGAACCCAGTTCATTAGGCCATTTGTTTTTTGTTTGTTTGTTTTGTTTTTTTTGATGGAGTCTCACTCTGTTGCCCAGGCTGGAGTGCAGTGGCGCGATCTCAGCTCACTGCAAGCTCCGCCTCCCGGGTTCACGCCATTCTCCTGCCTCAGCCTCCCGAGTAGCTGGGACTACAGGCGCCCGCCATCATGCCCGGCTAATTTTTTGTATTTTTTGTAGAGACGGGGTTTCACCGTGTTAGCCAAGAAGGTCTCTATCTCCTGACCTCGTGATCCGCCCACCTCAGCCTCCCAAAGTGCTGGGATTACAGGCGTGAGCCACCGCGCCAGGCCCATTAGGCCATTTGTAATATGAGTGGCCCTTCAGAGGACCGTGACATGCCTGTCTGGCTCCCCCTTCTTCATATTGATGTCCACATCCACGTGAACAACAAACATTTGATACCGCATTGTTTGCACTGCAATATAAAAATAAACCTTAAAGATAGGCTGGAAAGAACATTCATGAAAATTGAGATCCTGGAGGAAAAAAAATGATCTAAAAATGAGCATCCTTTAACCAATAAGGTAGTAAAGTTTTCTCTCTCAGTATCTCATTGGTTACAGCACTAGGGCTATCCCCCTAGAAAAGTCTCATAATTGGACATCAAGAATTTTATAAATGATCACACCAAACTTTAAAGACTTTAGTCTTTGGCAACAAGAGCTCTCTGCCACATTTGTTTAAAAAGCAAATGCAAGGTCAGGCTTTTGAAACAAAGCACTAAAGCTCCAAGACGTATAAGTTCTCATTAAAAATTGTTAACTAAGCTTGATCTAAAAACACACATCAAAAGAAATTAAAGATAAAAGACTCTGTGGATATTTACCATCAGAACCACTGGCAAATAGACAACATTAATGCTTTCAAATTCGAACCTCTGTGACAGTACAAGAGCTGAAGAAATATGGGAGTCCAGAAGGAAAATCTGGTTTAATACAGTATGCTCACATTCTTATTTTCATTCTAGTTTGGTAGCCAGTGCCGCCAAAATTAATTTTCATTAATTTTCAATAAATTATAGCTTAAGCTTTATCTCTCCTCCAGGAAAATAAGTTAATCAACTCGGCCTCAGCTGGAAAAAGTTGTTTTCCTTATTAATAGCTGCTCTTGGTGCCTTCTGGGCCAAGTGACTTGTGTGTATCACTGTCATCATTTTGCAACTTAGCATCTCCCTGACTGCATGAAGGAAGGAAGGAAAACTTAAGCTTTGCCCTGTTTATAATATAGCCAGGCAGTCCACACACAAAATAATAATTACTAGCTTTCCTGATGTTTATGTTATGATTTTATGTTATGAAAATATGATTAAAAGTCACTAAAGCTTTTAAAAAAGTCCTGTCTTAATAACAGTGTTCATCTCTGTATCTGTCCCAGTCCAAATCTGCATGTATCCCTGACAATAATAATGTCTATAAAATACGAATGCACTCCATTTTCTTCATCATGCATGATGGCTCTGTGAAAAAGGAAGAATACAAGTTGCTGGGACAGGGCCACAGAGAGGAGCTACAAAAACAAGGAGGCAGGGCCGGGCACGGTGGCTCACGCCTGTAATCCCAACACTCTGGGAGGCCAAGGCGGGCGGATCACCTGAGGTCAGGAGTTTGAGACCAGTCTGGCCAACATGGTGAAACCCCGTGTCTACTTAAAAATACAAAAATTAGTGGGGCGTGGTGGCGGGCGCCTGTAATCTCAGCTGCTCAGGAGGCTGAGGGAAGAGAATCACTTGAACCTGGAAGGTGGAGTTTGCAGTGAACCTAGATCTCAGGCTGCACTCCAGCCTGGGCGACAGAGTATGACTCTGTCTCCAAAACAAACAAACAAAAAACAAGGAGGCGAATGACAGGGGAGACAAAGGGCCGAGGGAGAGAGAGGGGAGAGGGAGCCCGGCTGACCCCTGTGTCCTCTGGGACACGACGCCACACAGGTTGGAATCTCCCTGCTAACTGTGATGCTTTGCCACGATACACCAGTATTGTTACCCTTTAATTCTTGATAATGAAAACAAGCATTAAAAGCTTCCCTAACAGCCAGAGCCTCCCCAGAATTATAGTGTCACCACATCTGGGGAGCTGCAAGGCCAATAAAAGTTAATTTGTCCACACCGTCAAAAGAAAACCACTGAGTTCATTAAGGGTGTTTCTTCCTGGAACACATCCACCAGGACTGCTTCAGGGCAAAAAAAAGCCTTTATTCAGACATGAAGTGGGCCTGGTTTAGGTGCAAGACCAAGCTATTGACTTTCAAAACTGGGTGTTGGTAGCAGAAGACGACTGACCTTTTTCCTACTTGTTTGAGGAAATTTAAAATGGGCTACTATGAGTACTATTTGGACAGATGCATCACAAAACTGTGCGAGTCCTATTTTCCTTTTCAGAAGCAAAAGGGTATGTTATCAGTTCACCCAAAAGGGCACTCACACAGATTCCTCATTCATTCACTCATTCATTCACTCAAGCATTATTCAAAAAATATTTCTCGGTCATCTACTCTACTCCTGGCCCTGAGGTGGGCACTGAAAGTTCGCCCGCCAGGGAACAAAAAACCTCTGCCCACATCGTGCTGACCTTCTCATGGAGGGAGACAGGGAAAGCGAAATAGCTACAGCTCATGGTATGCTCCATGGTGAGAAGTGTGGTGGAGAAGTCTCAAGCAGGGAGGGAGGGAGAGGTGGGAAGGAAACTGACTTTCACTGGGCATGAAAGGACCGGGCATTGCTGATGCACCTCAGGCCCTGATCTGCAGAAGTCACCAAGCTATCAGCTAGGATTGGGAAAAGGAACAAACAACGTGCTGGGAGTGCGCCAGAGGGTGTGTTGCGCTGCCCGGGAAGGAAGAGAGAAGCCGGGCCAGGACCAAGGATGCGGGTTTGCATGAGGGTTAGAACAGCCCCATGGAAGGAGTGCTACTGTTGAGAGTTATGTGATTTTGCTTCCTTAACCCATCAACGATTCCTTCATTTTGGAAACAAAGGTCTTCTGGATTTTAAGTGTCTGGGGGCAAGACTTGTGTTTTATTCTTCCAAGCAACTGTTCCTCCACAAGCCATGCACAGAGCGGATGCACAGCAAACACCTGATGAACAGGCCTGGGGAGGCCGGTTCGTTATGTTGGCTCATTTGTAGGAAAGTCTGTTAAGGTCTACGACTAGAGCACTAAGTAGAAATAACTAGGCTTGTTAAAAATTATCCTGACATGTTAAAGGAGAGCACATGGAGTTTACATGTACAGGTGATCCTTCCAGGGTTTAACATCTTGATTGCTGGCTTTAGGGGAATGGGACGTGTGTGATTCTGAGAACTTTGCCCTACCATGGAAAAAAAGTAAAGTAAAGAGAAATGGGATGAAGACAGACGCACCTCAACTTCTGAATGAGCTGTACTCCAAACATCATTTCTAAGTAATTTGTGTTGAGGTTGCCAGGGTAGCCCTCAAAATCCTTTAATCTATATGGAGATTCAGCATTAGAATGCTGTAAGATCTAACTGTCATGTTCTTAGAGATACATTACTTCCAAGTTCTCACATGGGATTACAAAATAGATCCCCCTTAATCAACTGGGACACAACTGTATGCAAGAAACACTATAGAACATGCATGTTCATATTGAGGGAGATTACACGGATGTCTGAAAAAGAAGTATTTGCCCTTCCCCAGAAAGACATTCTAGACAAATGGAGAATACTGAGTTAATGGGAACAGCTTTACCACCTGACATACATCTACAGGCGAAAGAGCTGGAGAAAAGAGAAACCAATCATACAATATCAAATCACATTAACGTTCTCGAAACCCATGAGTGGTGGTTATATTAAAGTAACTCTACCACAGACACTGCTGTTCCGTCATCAAAGTCCGAGCAGAAAACATGGGAGACAGTTTTCCAGAGTTTTACTTAACTGTCAGGAAAAAGCTGCTAAGTTTCTCTGGAACAGGGGTCAATCCAACCCCCACAGATCTGAGACAAAGACACCTTTTCAATTATATTTTTCATTTGCTCCTTCATTCATCATTCCATGTATCCACAAACCATCTCCACTGTGACTGGCATGGCAGATATTCATTTGCTGGGTGAACAAAGAAGGATTAGTCTGCCATGACAACATGGCAAGACACGTGTTCTGGCAGAGGACATCGAGCAGAGGCGAGGACAGTGGGGGAGAGCCAGCCAAAGGGTCCGTGAAGAGCAGCTGATGGAGCTGCTCTGGCAGAGCTCTCAGAAGGTGGCAGCCAGGCAGCTGGAGAGGCATCAACACTCACCCCTGTTCGACATCCCAAAGGCAGGGGAGAAGAGGGGCAGTACTCCTAACAGCCTTACCAGTACGGAGGGTCACTGTGAATTTGTGCTCTTCAAATTGCAACTTCAGTTTTTACCACTAACAACTTCCTTTGTCTGCTTGGAGATCCAAGGCCAGCAAGGATCTCAGAACTGCCCAGCTTAACGTTAGCAAGCTGGGTGCTGGCTGACAGATGGCTCCTATCAGCTACTGGGAAAAAGGGAACAGACAAGCCATCACCAAAAGCCAGTACCGCCTTTGACTGATGAAGGGGTGATCTCGGGAGTTGGTTAAGAAAATCGACTTCATATTCTTTTAGCAACCATAAATTAGCTGTTCCCTCAAATTCTAGCATTTAACAGCTCAAATGCTTATGACAGTGTAGTTGCATTTCCATGAGTATATGCTGAAGTCTAAATCCACTTTAGCTGTAAAAAGCTGACATCTGAAATAAGTACACGTCCAGGGCATAATCTGGCAAACTCCTGGTGAGACCTCAGATTCAGGAACAAGCCAAATCTACTGCTCAGAGTGGCTCTGAAACATAGGAGGGATTCACTGAAACCAGCGCCTTTACTACTTTTTGAAACATAATTTCTCCCAGCAATAGTAATGGTATCATTTTATGCCTCTAATTAATGTCACTTTGAGACTATTAAGTGACAAAGCCCTTCAAGATGCTGACATAAATGATGGCTTCGTTATCAAGAAGAGACAGCTAGTGCACAAACCTGGGTAAGAATGCAGAAGAAAAAAACCGTTGTTGCATCCAGTAGGAAAATGGAAAGAACAAGAGAGATCAAACGGGAGAGAATAAATTAACGGCGAAAGAATTTTCTTTGAGAGCAGAGACCATGCCTTTTTTATTTCTGTAACAACCACCATCGACAGCTTAGGTCCATACAGGCAAACCTAGAATACAGCCTCTGAACTAATTCAGTGTGACAACTTCAATACGCTATGTGATGAACGTTTTGAAGACCACACTTAGACGGTCATGCCTTGATTTCAGCATTATCCAACGTGGATAGTACTAGGAGATAATACCCTCACATACTGGAAGCTCTGAACTTGCTGAAAATTAACAAGCCATTTAAAAGAGCAGCAAACCAGCAACGGGGCCGCTTGCCCTCCTCCTGTGTACTGTATACTGAATACATCTTCCAAGGAGGAATGCTTGCTGCTGCTTGAACTCTGCAACCAGACCAGGTACACACAAATGCCCCATCCAGTCACCCAGGAATGTGAGAAGAGAACTTTCCATTGAGAATTTAAATCGTATGAAGGAAATAGTGTTGTGGGACTACGGCAGTAAAAGCAGCACATTTAAATCAATCCAATAACCTAATACTAGTACTGCCATTACTCTTAGGTACTGTAAAATTAGTTTCCACTTGCTAACCATTCCTCTACGAGATGCTTGTCACTTTCTCGGTGTTTGCTTCTAATGATAGCACAGTGAGACTTTTCTTTTTTTTTTTCTTTCTTGACCTTTTAACCAAACAATTCATGTTTTGTTATGATTGCCTCAGAGTTGTTAGTCCTGCCTCTCAGGCCCCATCTTCAAGGTCTCGGAGACACTGCGCAGCTTGGATGTGGCTGGGAAGAAAGCTTGCAGTGACCTTTCTCTGACATTTCTCAACACCCTTTCCTAACACCCAGGGCCCTGCTGACTTAGATCTCCCTGTGGTGCCGGCATGAAAGAGCAGATGCCGTCCAGCCCTCCCGTGCCCTGCTCCTTGCCGCCCAGGACGTGGCCATGGTGCGGCTCTCAGGCTGACGCCGGCAGACACTGCTTCTCCTTTATCGTTCCTGCAGTGGGGTCACAAAAACTGCAGCACCAGCTCTGCCATGGGCCTGCCCTTCTTAGTTTCTTTTCAAATGTCTATCTGTGATGCCCTTTTTTGCTAATGGTCCATAAAAGGAATAACTGAAAACACGCATACCCCAAATTGTCACCAGTTTTTAAAATAAATATACAAAGGTGCGTATATTCCCTCTTTTGCTACTGTCCAAAAAGGAATAACTGAGGACTTGCATGCCCCAAATTGTCACCACTTTTTAAAATACATTTACAAAGGTATGTATGTATGTGTGTGTATTTACAAACAAAAAAAATTCAGGCATGTTATATATTTGTAAGTATACAAGTATATATATGTATTTGTACATTCAGGAATTGCTGATAATAACAGCTGAAGAATTAGAGCCGATTATTATAAAGGTATAAGGTAGCTGGAGAAAGTGGGGAACTGCATGCTGAGCTAAACCTGAGAGGTCCAGGCTATCACAGAGAGGTGGCCCTGAGGTTTCCTTTAAAGAAGGGTGCACTGGCTAGAGCTCCACACTGTGTTCTGTAAGTCAAGTTTATTTTACTTTCTTTAAAGTACAGCGAAGTCCTGTGAAGACAGGTGGTTCACTATGAAATAGAAGTGTAAATGACTCAAAAACTGGACTCCACCAAAACTACCCTGTAAAATTGGCTTGTCCAGATCCCTTCTGTTTTGAACAGAGCATCATCTTCTCTTTCATGCATTGTCGCAGATTCTATGTTCTTAGCTTCCCTATTAACAGTTCGTGTCCAGGCTCCTCTAACAGGCAAGCCCACCTTGACCAAGGAGTGTTCAAAAGGCATCAAGCAAGGGGAGGTCCAGGGTCCCCAGATTGGTCCCTGGGATAAAACTCAGTTCTAGAAGGATGGGAGGCTAGAGGGTCAACAGAACAGAAAACAAAAGCACCAAAAAAAGAGAGCGCCTTGGACTTGTGACACTGTCCCTGGTGCTGAATGCGATGTTTTCCAAGCTATATGCATTGTTAAGCGAATACTTACAACTAACTGCTATGGGACAATAAATAGTGAATGCCACAAAATCCGTATTTACAATGGACATGCTTATCATTAGCACCCAAAGGAGTTCATGTGGGGAGAAAAATGAAGACTAGCACTTTTCACAATTTATATTTGTCAGGGTTTTTTTCCACACTCAGTTGGAATTCTTTAAATAGACAGATGTGTTATTCTGGACTTCGATACGAAAATACAAACATGGACTCTATGACTTGGCTACATTAACATTAACTGAATACCCAGAAGGTACCAGGTATTGTATCACGCATGGAGTTACAAGCCTGTGTATACTACAGGTTCCTCAAAGCAAAAGGGAAGAGTGCTTTACAAAGGTAGCAATTAATCTGCAAGACAGAAAATTTATAATTTGTGACCCAAATGTTCTTCTACTGAAGCTTTTACATCAATAACCTAAGCTTTCTCCTCTCTAAACTTCTAATTCACAAAAGATTTCCAGCCCTACAGTCACTGGAGAAGTATCTGCTCTAGCAGTTTAAAGTTTTTAGATTGTTCTGCCTTATGGCAATGGCAATATAGAAAGAGAATCATTCAAAGTACTATTTGCTGACGTGTTTCCAAGTGGAGAAGGGAAAAATAGGGAAATTCCATAACAGCACTCTGTGTTCCCTGTCCTGTAGAAATAACTTATCTGTTTCATCTCTATTTGGAGAACATATTCAGATGCTGCAGCCCAATTATTAATGTGACCATAAAATTATCAGTGAAGCCAAACCCTACAGCTTGGAAGCTTCAAGGACAATTAGATGGATTATCAAAGCAATAAGCACAATGGATTACATAGTTTTAAGCCCTCTATTGAGAACACTCGTGCTTAATAAAATTTTAGCAGGCATACCCTGATTGACATCAGCTGCTGGCAGCTGCCTGTGAATTAACCACATGACAAGGTCAACACTTTAAATTTTATTCACAAATTAATCTCCTGCTGACATTCATGGACTCCAAACAATTGATTCCTTTAAACAAAAGGAAGATCCTAAACAAAACTTAAACAATACCTCACCTTCATGGTAATGAAGTCCTAAAAATAATTCTCGCACATGGCAGAAACATACATATATTTAGAAACGGACAGACCACCCATTATGTCTCCAACTAGCTGAAAAAAGGATGACCACAGATACATCTCCAAACAAAGAAAACATAATGACTCCTTTGCTTCTTACCAACAAACATCAGCCAAACCACGCCATTTTCTCAGGAATTGGTGAATTGGGCTGCGTTGTAAATAAAGGAAGCAAGAGAAAGGACATTGAGTGAAAATGATGTTACAGAAGGAGAGGATAGAGAATAAAAGTCAAGAAGTGTTTCCATGTCATTCAACCACCTATAAGAAAACCTCTATAGTGGCTTCCCATTCAATTTAAAATAATGCCCAGAGGGCCTCTCATTTCATACACATGTCCTCATCTCTCACCACTCTCACCTGCCGCATCTGGCCTTTTTCTCTGACTTGCAAAGAGAAGGAGCATCATTTCCACTGCAGGATGTTAACACGGGATGGTCTTTGTGTTTGCAACACCCAACCCTGGATCAACAGATGACTGACTGCTTTTTTATTACCATCCAGGTCTCACTAAAAATGTCACCTCCTTAGAGTTCATTCTAGGCCAGACTGCTTCACAACACTTCCTTAACACTCAGCAGTATCAAAATTATCTAGCTGTTCGCTCATTCATGCATTTATGTTGCCCTTCTGCCACTCCCATGCCACGGTGAGCTTTGTGAGGAAAAGGACTCTATCTTATTTGCAAATGTCTCCTGTAGAGCCAGAAAAATGTTTGACACTTAGTAGGTACTTAATAACTATTTGCTTACTGATGGTAACGGGGACATATGTGCTTTCTACAAAGTGATTGCAGTAAAGTCTTTTCAGGATGGGCTTCAGAAAAGCAATTTCTTGGGCCAGGCTCGGTGGCTCACACCTGTAATCTCAGCACTTTGGGTGGCCGAGGCAGGAAAATCACTTGAGGTTGGGAGTTCGAGACCAGCCTGACCAAAATGAAGAAACCCTGTCTGTACTAAAAATACAAAATTAGCCGGATATGGTGGCACATGCCTGTAATCCCAGCTAGTCGGGAGGCTGAGGCAGGAGAATCGCTTGAACCCAGATCGTGCCATGGCACTCCAGCCTGGACAACAAGAGCAAAACTTGGTCTCAAAAAAAAAAAAAAAAAAGAAAAAGAAAAAGAAAAGAAAAGCAACTTCTTACTGAAGAACTCCAAGGTCCTGGAAGATTCCTCTTGTACATTTCAGGTGCCTGAAGCCTTTGTCCTCTCATTGTCAGGTCCATTGCCTATCCCAAGCTGCCAATTACATGTGGTGCAGAACACCAGCCCCAGAGTACAAGCAAGGTGACAGGGAACATGAGAAGCCTGAGGTCTAAGAATAATGAGATCCTGGACCTGAAGTGTGACTGTATTCTCCTCTGTAAGTGAGGCTAGCATAATTAGAAGGCTTAGGGCTCTAATGCAAGTGAGGCACTGGGAAACTTGGACACTGGGCGAGAAAGGAGTATTGATGTTGATGAGGCTTGATAGAGATTTGCCCTGAGGTTTAGGGCAGGAAGGTGCCATAAGCTTAGAATTCACACTTTCCTGTAAGCACAAAAAGAGTGCCTTCAGAAAACTGTTAAATACCCCCGGTTTGGCCCACTGTAAGAACCTAAAATTTGGATATGACTAGCACCTATAGACAAGTATTAGGTACTCTTTCTCCTGACTGTAGGTTTATACCCACCAGCACAACACAATAGTAGAGCAGTACCTCATATGCAACCCAGGCCAACGGTTTAACAACACATTCAGCATGGACCGTGCTAGCACCTGAGCTCAAGGATGGCACTTATTTCACTGTGCAAAATGACCTTGGTCAGCACTGAGCTTAGAGCCAAGCTCCAGTAGAATTAGCTGATGGAAAAAGGCTATAAGTCTATATAGGGCAAGAGAGAAGGGAGAAGAGTGATGTCATGATGTGGAAGAGTCTTGGCATGGGGTGGACGAGTCTGGAGCCAGGTGGGAAGGTGCAGGAGGAATGCATTCTTGGGCTTGCCATGAGGAGGAAAGGGGTAAGGACTGAAAACTCACCGTGTCTGATGAGGAACAAGGGGAAGGGATAAGACACAGGCTGTTCATCCCCGTCTCCCTTGACAAAGCCAGCGGGAGAATGGAACGGCCTGATGTGGGGTTCCAAAGGCACCCAAAGTGGGAGGTGATGATGAAAAGACAATAGAGACAGCCATACTGTCACTCCAATTCCGGCTGAAATATGATGAATCACAGGAAGTGCTTGGCAACACTTTGGAGCAGAATATGGTCACTTGATCAACGAACTGCACGGAACTGAGAGGTCAGGTCTGAGTTTTGCAAGCCCACTGAGACAATCACGGCATGTAGCAGACAATCCTTTTGTCAAATGTTGATGTAACAGAAAATATAATGAGGAAAACAAGTTATTTTCAATTTAGAACCCATGATGCAGAGAAGTTTACATAGCAAAGGGGATAAAAAATACTGACTAGCAATGTTGACATAAGACTTTCTGTGCACACTGTTACTCTGGTGAGTAGCTCTGTACATGGAAATTTGCCCCCAAAGTGTTTATAAGCCAATCCAGATGGAAGCTTTTCTCCTGCCACAAATTTAACATTCCGGTTATCATGTCTGTGCCTGGACATAAAATAATATTCAGAAAATACAAATCTGCATGTTAAAAATGTCAGAGAGGAAAGGCTGGATGAAACAGGAGAAACCGTGAGAGCACAAAACACCCCCCAACTGTTCCTGGGTGGCTGGACCAAGAAATAGCCAAGGCAACTCCAGCCTGGTCCAGAAAATTCTCATCATCAACCCCTTTGGTGTATATAACCTTCAACAATATACTACAGAAAGACCCCAAGGTTATTATTATTAATTTTTTAACTAGCATCAACCCCTTTATGTGTATATAACCTTCAACAATATACTACAGAAAGACCCCAAGTTTATTATTATTAATTTTTTAACTAGGGGGGAGAATCAGCAACCTCCCCCACAAAGGCCAAAATCTGCCTGGCCTCGGGGGTCTGACAGAACTCACCAGAGAATAAAGTCAGAGAAAGTAATTCAGAAGTTATGGCAATGACAGTAAGACATTCTAACGTAAGGCTTGGCATTCTTTTTTTTCTCTAAAGAGCCAGAAAGTAAATGTTCAGGGATTTGCAGACCAAGAGGCAAAATTGAGGATACTAGAAATAGGTATTTTCATAAAAATTTTCACCATTTTATTGACAAAAGTAAAAACTTTATTGATGGACACTGAAATGTGAATTTCAGATCATTTCCATGTGTCACAAATATTATATGCTTTCAATTTCTTTTTCAAGCACTTAACAATGTAAAATCCATTCTTAGTTTGCTGGACAAAACCAGGCCCCAGCGGGATTTGGCATGCAGGCCGCACTTAGCCAGTCCCGGTTCTAGCAGGACAGGCGGGGATAGAGCAAACATAAGCCATGGAGTCAGCATATGTATCTGTGGTTGGTTTTTCCTCAAAGTTTCTTCAAAACACCATAAATCTGCATTGAAACATCTGAAATTCCCTGTGCTTATAACAAAATTATATTATTTACTTCATCCAGGAGCGTATGTTCACTTCTAAATTTAATTTAAATACCATCTTAGCTGTAGTGTTGCATTGGTTCTGTACAAGGAAAGCAGAGACAGGAGCAAACTGGGAAACACGCATTAATCAATTTCCATGACCATGATGAGCTTGGCATTGGGAAGGCATCTGATTTGAGGCATCTGCTCTATAAAGCCAGTGACCCCCAGCCACCGCTTGTAATGCTCTCCTGTTCTTATCTTGTAGGCTTTCATATCGGACGGGGCAAGACACAGCTAATTGTGACACATGCAGGAACAGTGCATGTATTATCTATAGGTATGTTAACGTTCTCCTCTTCCCACTTTCTTATTATGAGTGACAAATGATGTTTACCCACAAATGCAAGAACAATCTGGGGCCATGCTGGGATGATTCTATCAGACAAAAAGGGAAGGACCTTACTTGACTGTAATTCTAAGCTACCTCCAAATACTCCACCCCAAGTATAGAACCATGGGATGTGGGAGAGCTTGAACCCATTTATCTTGCAAATGTATCTTAGTGGTTTCAAGAATTGGTATAAGTTTGATGGCTTGCTCCCTTGGAACCGATAGCCATGAGCCCTGGGTTGTGTGTTCTGGAAAGGTTGTAAAATATAGTCCCTTCAGAGGGTATAGATCAAAGGCTTGAAACCACACCATGTGTGCTAGGAATACCATGGGAAGACCTGGGCTGCTCACACCAAATGTGGAATTTTATTTCCTGGGAACTCTCAAGGATTGTGCCGCTTGCCTGTCTCCGGGCAGAATCCCCTCTCCAGAGCCCCTACAGCTGTTCTTGTGGTTTTTAATTTGTTGTTTGTATGACTGACATCAACAAGAATACAGCAGAAACTCCCAACAGGAAGAAGCTGTGTTTGGCTTTCATCAATAATTTAGGATTTTAAGATATAGTCAAAACCTTCAGAAGGATTGCTATCCTTTTTTCTTTTCTTTTTGCAAATGTAATTTTTCACAAAATATAAAAGTAGTGAGAAATGTTATAAGTTCTTTTTTTTAAAGTTTAGACTGGAGAATAATTTTAGTGATCCACCAAATTATCAAAAAACAATTATCAAACCAAACACCCTCTAAAAAGTTACTCAAAGTTACTGTCCTCTACATTAAGAACACAGACATGGGGAGAGCAAAGAGGCTTGAGGTTACACAATCTTGAACCCATCAGGGTTCTCCCCCAAGGGAAAGCCTAGATCTGGCCATCTATGCCTCCGATCCAGACAGAGCATCCCAGCCTCCGGCCTAGGTTCCTTAAAAGCAAAAGCAAAGTTGGGTCACCTGGAGACCTTGTCTCAGAGGAGGCAGAAGAAACCACAGATAGAGATGGGCACCGAAGTCCACATTAGCACATTCCTTAACCGCAGAGGTTCTCAATCAGTGGGCCATTTGCAAAGTCTGGAAGAAGACATTTTCAGTTGCCCACAGCTGAGGAGCTGCTGCTGGTTATCTAGCAGGTAGAGGCCAGGAATGCTGCTGACATCCTATGCTGCCTGCACAGGGCAGCCCCGCAACCAAGAGCTATCCAGTCCCAAATGTCAATAGTACTGAGGCTGAAAAAGCCTACCTTACAGAAACCACACCCACCTTAGAGTGTTGTAAGAGGCACACACAAACTGGTAAGGCCTCCTGGCAGAAGGAAGGGAGGAGGGGCCCCTGCAGCAGCCTGGCATGGCACACCAAGCTGCTGACTGTTCTTGGCAATTGCCAATGAGGAGGTTAAAATGAGGCATCCATGCAGGTCTTTTCTTCAACAATTCCTCCAAATTAGAAACTCAATGATAGCAACAGATCAGAGAAGTTTGCTTAATGGGAAACTTTTCACTCCACTCATATTGCAAAAGAGAATTCTGAATCAACAATGAAGGGTTATAATGCTGACCCAAAACTATCCTTCACCAATATCAGTACGTTAGGAAGTGTAGAGTGCAGATGACCCGGCATATACTCAAGAGTTCAGCTTCTGTCACTTTGGGAGCTAAAGTTCATACTGTCTTTAATGCAACCAAGCAACAGTGAGTCAAGACATCCAGGGTAGGTTCAGAGAATGAGCTGTTCAGCCTAAACCTACGTAATATTCTGTGGGTGATCGGAAAAAAAAAAAAAAAAAAAAAAATATATATATATATATATATATATATATATATATATAAAATATATATATATATATATAAAAATATATATATATGAGTACTGTCTAACGTAACTGAAATAATATAAATGAATTTAGCTCTAAATCCAGAACTCACTCCTATAAAAAGTGATATTAAAAGTGACTGAGTAAGTATCTGAAGGGCAGAAATCTGTCTTTTCAGGAATTACTCGAGTGGTCACTGTTTTGAACTGGCTCAACCACCACTCTACATGAATCCCAATACATCAGCCACTGGTCCACTTGCTAAAAGAACTGGGAGTGACCAAGCACCACAGGAATTTGCCAAGATTTAGGAAGACTCACTAGGTAGAGAGTGAGGCACTGTGATTGCTCTGATTATCTCATATGAACAGGGAAAATGCATGACTACTCATTGAGAATTTTACTGCAGATGCAATTTTACAGACGGGTGATTTTGGTGGCATCCTCAGAAACTGAATAGAGATGTGGCCCTCGATAGCCAGCAGACCCAACTGTCACCCCCTTATAAATGGGAGAAGCATCCTGGAAGAGGTAGTGTTTGAGGAAAAGTGGAGCTTTAGATCTTCCTTTCCTGATTTTTAAAATCACTCCCTTTGGAGTGATCACAGTGACAAAACATCCCTACAACAGCCAAACTTCTGCTGCAAACAGAAGTTACCCTGGAAGGCTTTTGGTCCCAGGACGTCTGCAGAGTAATATTTCGGCTGGATTCCCACTGCCTCCCAAAGCCTTTATTTCATTGAGTCCTGTCAATGAAACAAACTAGTGTGAAACTCAAGAAATGAACCAGTATTCAAATAAAGACTGCACTATGACTACCAAGTTGAACATAGAGAGCTCATCAAATGCTGCTTCCTAAATTCCCTCTCATGTTATAACGGAAATAATTAAAGTTTAACAATTACTCTTAAGGTGGTTATTATGTTGGATAAGAGTTTTCTGAGGTCTGTAGGAAGAGATGATAATGGGAGTGAAAGCTCACTTCTGGTCCATTAATGGAAAAATCAATCAACGGGGAAATCATAAAAAAAGACATGTATCTAACTTAAACATGTTATTTTAATTTGAATCGCATGAATTGAAATCTCACATTTAAATGATTTCAAGTTAGGGCAGCCTTCAGAGGTGAGGCCCAGACGTTTTCGTTGAATGTGGGCACCCCCACTACAGTTCCAAGTTATCTGCATGAGTCATACCAATTTTCCTGTCTTTAAAGTGGAGCAAAGGTGGCAGAATCTGAGATCAGAATCCTTCTGAATCCATACTTGGCCTATCCCTACCTTTTTCATTGTATATTTTGTGGTAGCCCACTCTTTTTTTTTTTTTTTTTTTTTTTTTTTTTTTTTGAGACGGAGTCTTGCTCTGTAGCCCGGGCTGGAGTGCAGTGGCCAGATCTCAGCTCACTGCAAGCTCCGCCTCCCGGGTTTACGCCATTCTCCTGCCTCAGCCTCCGGAGTAGCTGGGACTACAGGCGCCCGCCACCTCGCCCGGCTAGTTTTTTGTATTTTTAGTAGAGACGGGGTTTCACCGTGTTAGCCAGGATGGTCTTGATCTCCTGACCTCGTGATCCGCCCGTCTCGGCCTCCCAAAGTGCTGGGATTACAGGCTTGAGCCACCGCGCCCGGCCGACAGCCCACTCTTTCCAAAGCATTGAACTCACAGCAATGACTATCTTCTCATGCCTTATTGGTTCGCATGACATTCAATAATCACATCATTTCAATAGTGGGTACTAATTGTATAAACAGGTCCAGGAACAAATCTAGCATCCTCTCGGTAAGCATGAAACTTAAGAAGTAAGAACAGAGAGTCACAGGACAAAGACTGAGCAGTCAGTCAGTTAAGGGTGCCAACATCATGGGTGCACCACTTACAGCGTGAAAGGCCAGGGCCATGTGGTTAATCTACTATGTCAGCTAAGAGGGCTTATGTAATCCTATCTGACTACCAAACACTGGTATACTAGGAGGAACAGATACTTGGACTGGCTGTGGGAAGCCTCAGGTCTGTCTGATTCTGCCCCGGAGGCTGAGCGCTGCTGATACACAGGGACAGGTAACTTCCCTCAGGGTCCCACTGAGCAAAGAGAAAGGGGAGGGTAAGCAATGGGGACTGAGCTGGATGACTTCGCAGCTTGCGGTCAGTCCGGTGAGTCAACCCCCAAATGTCAGAAGCTTAAGAATAGAAGTTTCTTTGGTAGAAAACTGTTCAAAACCCAGTGAGTCCTTGAGCAGGAAGAATCACCTATTCAGGTGACCCAGTAGCAGTGCACATGGGGGGCCACAGCATCGCGGAAGTATAGACTCCCAGTGAGCCAGAGGGTGTCTCCAAATTTCAAAGGCTTTACAAATCTAAGTCCATGTCTTGTTCTCACATGAAAACTTACAGGCAAGTCCTCCTTCAATTCCTGCATACGAATCTGTAGAGATACAACCCCAGCAGCAGGGGAAAGTGTAGCTCAGGTCACAGTCCCTGCGGTCGGGTCAAAGCCTGGCTCTTAGTTGCAAGGGCCTCAATCCGGGAACTCAGGAACTTTGCTGTGAGTCCCTACACCACCATTACAACCCACTTCTCCATGTGCACCGTGGGATGCCTGGAACACCCTGGGATTGGGTAGCTTAAAGGAATTTCAAAATAAATCTTAAAATGTCACATGACTGTGGTTGTCCCAGAGGCTTGAGAACAGGTGGGGCCATCACAGCTGCCAGTGTTCACACATTGTAATTTGTCATACTCTGCTTTCTGGAAGGCCAAAAGCCCTGGAGGGCAATGAATTTGACCCTGCCTGTCTTGCATTTAAACACTGCTTTTCACTCGAAATCCAATTACCCTCTCCGAGCAGCATAGCTGTCCATCGTGTTTCCAGTAATGCCTGGCCCAGGGAGATGAAGAGGATACTGTGTTCAAGACCTGGCTGCCTGGGGCTTTAGCAACACAGCCCTGTAATAAATGTGTACCTTTGCCATGGGAGACAGTACATATTTCTCTATGAAAAATAATTCTGTCATGGAAATATAGAGGACTAGGAAAAAGCATCAAAAGGACAAAAGGTCTTGATGCAATTTCAGGGAGAAAAAAAACCCACCAGTACGACAAGCGAAAGGTGAGACACATCAGCCCGTGAGGGCCTGCCGCTACTTGCAAGGTTAGGGCTGAGCTTCTGCCCTGTCTCTTGGGTGGGGTGTCTGTTCAGTCTCCAGGTCCTCTGGGGTTGCACTAAGGCATCATCGAGGTCCCTTACAGATCTGAAATCCCAGGAACTGCTTCTTACAATTATGCAAGGGATGGAACTATGGGCTTCCAGAGACAATGCACAGAAGGGTAAAAATGTGGAGAGTCACAAGGCATTTCTCAGCTGAAAAACACCTCTCCCTTATTGGCAAATCTACTGACTCAGAGCTGAGTAACCTTCTTCGGCAGAGGATTGATGGGCTTCCTCCTAGACCACTGAAATTCCAAGTACCAAAAGTGGTATTTTTGACAAATTTTGAGATGGTTGACACAGCTACATTGTTTTCTAAGATGACAGGCATCCCTTCGGTTGTGATCTAGACCAATTGTGCTACTCTAATTAAAACCATCTCAGCATGAAAGAAGATGAAAAGAGATTCCGGTTTCCGTTTTCTTTAGTAAAACTTTTCTGGCTTATCTTCCATATTGCTTGTCAAAATATGCTGTAATTATTTCAGAAAATGTTTTATGGATAAATTACTAATATAATCTTTGCTCATAAGCAGTTGAAATTTCTTCTCTCCAGCCCTATTTTGGTAATTCTTTTGTCAGACTAATCTGATGAGTCACACCACTGATGATTCACCTTTTGTTCAGATGTGGTTTCAGAAAGGAACAATGAAACATATCATTGCAAACCAGCCATTCTCTCCTTTGCTGAAATGGTTAATTTGTAAAATAGTACTGCAACAAAATGGCCTGAATTCTAATTTGTACATTTTCATGAAAATAACATGGACCAACTGCAACCCAAAGGCTTTTGGAGATGCAAGCAATATTTAAAAGATAACAGGAATTCTGACTCAGATTCATTAAACAGCATCTTTCCCAGAATTTAGAATCTTCTTGTAAAATGGTAGAATTCCTACCATTAGTTCCAAGCCCTGAGTGACCACATCCTCCTGGAGCACGCCGTGCCTGCTTCATTTCTGGATCATCACAGCCACCACAAAAAGTGGCCTCGAGTGACACTAATAAGTCTGCGGTGGATCAATGAGTGGGCTTGGAACCTGACTGGTTGGGAATGCCATAAGGCTCCATGCCACTTGTCTGACACCACAGAGAGGAGGAGCTTGTGAAATGCCTTGCTGTGTATGCCATGCTTTCACCATTTGATATGATGGTCAAGGACAGGTGGAATTTTTTTTTTTCTTTTTTGTTTTTTTTGAGACAGGGTCTCGCTCTGTTGCCCAGGCCGGAGTGCAGTGGTGCAATCTCAGCTCACTGCAACCTCCGCCTCCTGGGTGGAAGCAATTCTTCTGCCTCAGCCTCCCGAGTAGCTGGGACTACGTGCATGCACCACCATGCCTGGCTAATTTTTGTATTTTTAGTAGAGATGGGGTTTCACCATATTGGCCAGGCTGTTCTCAAACTCCTGACCTCGTGATCCACCCGCCTCAACTTCCCAAAGTGCTGGGATTACAGGCATGAGCCACCACGCCCGGCCAAGGACAGGTGGAATTTTAAATAACCACTTTGATAAAAATGTCTTAGCCCTTTCCGTTTGGGGTCCTAATGGGCATTAATTGAACAGGCGTTTTTCAAGGGACCTCCTAAGAGACAAGCTCTGCACCAGGCACTGGGAGACTGGGAGGAGTGTGAAGCTGCTGCAGACAACTCCATGCATGCCCCTTGCCCTGGAACCCTGGGATGAGGGTCAGGGCAGAGCTGTGGCGAGAGGGCCCCTTGCCCTGGGACCCTGGGATGAGGGTCAGGACAGAGCTGTGGTGACAGGGAGCCCTCTGTGCTGAAGGTGGGAACCACAGGTGCAGGACGTAAAAGGCAGGTGAGGAGGAGGTTAAGGAAGCCAGGGTGCCCAACCTGGCAAAGCAGACTCCAAGAAAAAGATAATCGTGGAGGGAGGCCAGGTTAGGGAGGATTTGGATGGTCTCTCTAGAGCCCTCCAGGCTAGAAAGTTAGGAACAACTGGCAGGAAGTAAGAGGAGAAACAGCCAGCGCATCCCCAAGGATGGACAGGAAACCTCACGACCCGTGAACACTCCCCCTTACAGCAGCTGGAGAACGTCCCAGTCCATCACAATTTTTGACGGCTTCTCAAGCAGGAAGCTCCAAAAGAGGGCAAGTGCCTTCCCCAAATGACTGGAGGATTTCAGGAAAGATGAGGAAAATATCTAGTATTATGAGATTAAATGAAGAATTCACAAAAGTGATGGGTTGCATTTTCTCACATCATCCTCGGTAATTTATTGCAACACCAATAAGACCACAAAACAGAGGGTGCAAAGAGTTCTAGATAAAATCACACACACTGGCACTTCACTGATTCTGAGTGTATTGCAAAAAGCAAGCTGGTCAGGGTAGTGCACGATCAAGACAGCCGGCAGAACCGGGCGCCTCCTGACTAATGAAGTCCTATTGTTACGAGTGGTAATTGCATTTGTATGCAGAATCCGTGCCAATTCCAGCCTGTCCGGAGCCCACTTGGAGTGGAGTCTCTGCAGCCTTTGTCATTCAGCGATTATCTCTTTATGGAAGTGCCCTTTCCAGCCCTGCTTCAGTGACCACCACTTGTGCATATTAAGTTCTTTAGCAGCATGAACTGAGGTGGGGGGAGTTTCCCTTTTGCCTAATGTTTAGCGCTCCGTTTCTAGTATTTACCGTGAGTGACAGGGTGGGAAGATGACGAAAGGAATCCCTGAATGACACCTTACACAATGTTATTCTGGGTAAGGAAATATTTTTGTTTAATGAAGTCACGAAAAAAGAATGATTTTGACAGACCTCAAAATTCTTCTTGAAAATTCCCAAAGCTAATAATCCAAGTTTTTTTCTATTTGAAATCTAAAAATATATTATTTATATCCCTCGCATATGTATGGATTTAGGTTTAGTCATTTTTACTAATGTTTAGTAACACCTTAATTCTCTTATTTAGATGCTATAAAACTCGTTACAGCCGTAAAACTGAAAACTGATTAGCCATCTCAACATATTATTTGTGGAACAATTCGTTAAAATTTATTAGCAGAGAAAGGCTAATAATACTGATAGTCGCAGCCTTTGGTTATACCCCAAGGTCAAAGTTAAGGAGGCATTTACCAAGGTCCAAAATAGCATGAGGGGGCTGCGCTGTCAGTTTCATGGGAAGATAAAGATAATTCAGTTTTAGAGGAGTATGGAGATTTTTCTGGGGGTCAATACAGGATGCAGTCCTGGTCACGATGTCCCGGGCTAGGTCATAGGAAATTCCATGGGGAATAGAGTGACTAGGGAATTGAGTGGTGCGGGATCCCCGGGGCAGGCTCTTCCTCTGAGAGGCGTCTTGAAAGAACCTGTTTGAGAAGGGACCTCCTGCAGGAATGCGCAGGCTGACGTTTAGAACGGTCACTGGTGACACCAGACAACACACACAAGCAGCTAATGGTTTCTGTCTGTGATGAGAACTATCACTGCTGCATTTAGTGGAGGTGACGCTCTCAGCGGGTATCAGGATGGAATGGGAGCTCCTGACCACATCTAAGAACAAGGGTTCCAGGCTGGTGGCCCAGGGAGGCAGGGTGGCTTTGTAGCCTTCCCTCCAACACTGGGAGCCCGGGACGTCACCCGTCTCTCTAGACAGACGCACTCCCATCTTCGAAAGGAGATGGGCAGGCAAGGTGATGGTCCTAGTCATGGGAGCCCACTCAGGGTTGGGTTGGCCATGAGGGACTCACAGCAACCAGCTTAGCACAGGAGGACAACAGCCCTGGCTTTTCAAGGCAGTTATAACACAGTTTCTGACAAAAGTCGGAAAACTGGCTGCTCTTCGCTGAGGTCAGGAACAGCAGTGTACTGCAGGCTACGTCTAAGAAGGGACTGACCCCTCGGATTATCACGACCCATCTTCCTGGCTTCCTAGGGGGATGGCATAAGATATGCTTCCTAGACACATGGCAGTGCTGTTAGTCATGGGGTGACTTTCCTCGTGGAGAACTTACGATGGGCAGAGGCTTTCCAAATGACTTGGGTCTGCCTCTGCTCCTCGGTGACACTATTTATGGGATGCCAGGTTCTCCAACCCCTGTGCATCTGACCTGCCCTCAGACCCAGGCACCTAGATGAGGCGTAGGCCCCAGAGCCACAGGTGCACTGCAGAGAGTGCCGCAGGTAGGAGGGGCACCTAGGATGAGCTTCAGTCAAGCAAGGCCTCCAGTATGGTCAGGGAAAACATCCAAGATGCATTCAGAAAGCTCAGCTCATCGTCTAACTATAACTTTGGATCCTTTGTAGTAAAATATATAGCTAGGGTATCTGGCTAATGCTCTTTTAAAAAAACTATAATCATAATTGCTTGTTCATAGCATACCAGGAAAAGGGGACAGATCTTATAGTTTGAGTGTCAATATCATGGATCAGCCATTTATTCTGATATTTTAAGCCCTACAGTGATACCATAAACATTGATTAAGGCACCTACTATGTAAAATAGTGGTAAAGGAAGGACACGAAGTTACAGTGAATCATTTCTATGTTTGAAGTGTTGAAAAGCTAGTAACTACAAATCACTGATATTTTAAACTATTAGGATGAGATCCATGCATAATATATATAATATAGGCACATAATATAGGAATAGTATATAACAAAGTATATAGACAGAATAAATAGAATTATACAAATGTATATATTTTAAAGGAAAACAGAAAATAGGGCAGCAGCACTTTGCTGAGATTAGAAGTGAGGGGATTTGGTTCAGTTCATCAGTTTATTGCAATTCAACAAACAAATAGAGCAGATTCGGAGCCGGCACTGTGTTAAATACACTGCGGACAAAAGAGGAATTTAAACATGGTCCATCCCTCTGAGTTCCCAGACCTGGGGAAAACAGCTGTGATCCCACAGCAGACAGGCTCTCATAGAAACCTGGAGACAATGCTGCCAGAGCGGTAACTCATCCCGGAGGTGTGTGGATGAGGCAGGATGGAGGGTGGACTTCGTTATTCTAGAAAATCCACAGAAAGAAGGGGTGATGTGTCACCTAGGTTTTCAGGGATAAGCAGGGATTTGAGAAGGAGTTTGCCAGTCTTCCTAAGGTGACTCTGGTAACTGGAGTGGGAGAGAATACAGACTGAGGGAGGCTAAGCTGTTCCGATGGCCAAGGAGAAAACTGCTGGAGTTCTGGACTAGAGCAGCGGAAGGTGGGTGGAAAGGAAGGACAACGGGTGTTTTGAGGGTAAATCCACTCGACCCAGGGATGCAGAGGCAGGAGGAGCAAGTCGAGCTAGATTCCAGGGTCTGCAGTCATCCGGGGCGGTGAATGGGGACTGCAGGCTGAGTCTGGAAGGACAGAGATGCAGGCAGGGGGAAAGATCTGGTTCTGGACATGCTGGCTTTCCAGGGCCTCTTAGATACGCACACGGAGATGTGTTCAGAAGAGAACAACAAATATTTGGGGTCCTGGTTCTTATATAACCTGGAGAGGGAGCCAGGGTCACATCCATAAACCAAGGCCCAGAAAAGACTTGCCTAAATTCACCTCTCATACAAGGGGGAGAGCGAAACCTGGGATTGGGACCTCAACTTTCAGCTTCCTCTGGACAATGCTGGTGTTGCCCATGGCGCTCACATAAAACTGGCCAAGTTGGCACCAACGTCAGTTGACATAAATGGTTGTGCTTTGGGGACATGGCTGGTCCTATCCAAAGCTACACAATAAAAGCCAGCCCATATCCCAGTTCGCCTGCCCTCCTGGGCCTCGGCCTTGTTCCAGGAGACCCCTGTGTGAAGTGGGAGCACATCTCGTCCATCACTTCACAGCCAAGCACACTCAGGTCCCCAAGGTGAGGTGATTTAGCCACAGAGGCAGAGCGTGAGTCAGCGCAGAGCCACAGTTAGTACTGGGGAGACTCCGAGATCTAATTCAAAGAGAATGAAAGGCAGAGGCCTCTGACCTGCTGGCCACCGAGCCACACGGCCCTGTGGAGGCTGGAGACCCCAAAGACTAAGGGTTTTCTTCCCTTCCAGAAAACAGGCAAGCTCCAGGGCACCAGACTGTCCTGCTTTTAACTCTTAACTGATACACACAGGCGACTGGAGAAGGCAACTTTAAAAACGTGTTCCTCTTAAATTATCTTGAGGATTCAGTGACAGCTTGCTAAAGAAACTGTGGCAGGGCCTGAGTATTTATAGGAGCATGAGACAAACAGAGAATAAGCTGGAGAAGCAAGAAGGATGCCGCTCTGCAAAATCGCATGCGGCAGCGGGGAGAAGTGTTACTACAAAGCCTAGCACAGTCTCTGGGAAGAAAATAAAGCTTGGGTGCAGGCTGGAGAGCAGCCTGAGATGTAGGGCAGATTCTTCTTTCTTTGGAAATGTACAGAACAATCATGTTGTAAGAAAGTTCCCACACTTAAAACTTTTATTTTGAAAAGGGAAAGACCAACCAAGAAATTAAATCTCTCAGTTGCTTTAATCATGCATCACAGGGCGTTGCCAAGAGCACAGCGAGGGCGACACAGCCCCAGGGCACCGAGTGTTTGGGTGGATGATTCCCTTATCTGGAGGGAGAATGGAGGTGCAGGCAGGGAGAGGGCTACAAAGGTAAATCCCTACAGTCCCCAGGGATTCGTGTCTTGTCAACATCCCCAGCCGTCCAGGGATCTTCCCTTCTCACCCAGCGAACTCTGCAGCCTGTGTTTGAGGTGTTTATAGGACAGAACACCCCGCACAGGTAAGGCTGGCCTGGCTCCAGCTGCTTCAGACTCATGCTTTGAATCTCAAGAATCAGGACTCTTTCCAGGTTGCCGCTCCTCCCCAGGAGTAAGAATTCCTCATGACAGGGACACTTCCCCGCCCATGCATTACCAACACCAGATCCCTCCAGCAGGAGGCAGCAGCACCACCCTCGGCTTCTGGCCTCCTGAGCTGCTGGAGAGAGGCCTGGGAGGTTGCAGCGGGGCTGTGCAAAGCCACAGCCAGAGTCCTGAGAAACCACAACAAGGTTTGGAGCCCCGGCTTCCCATGTGCCTGTGTGGCTGTAGAATGAGCCGCTGCGCTGGAGCCGCCCTGGGAAAGCAGGTCCACACAGCATGTCTGGAGGCCTGGGACCATGATGGTGCTCAGAACAAACATCGCCCAGAAAACATCGGGCTAGACCTCCACCTTCTTTTTTTTTTTTTTTTTTTTTTGAGACGGAGTTTCGCTTTGGAGTGCAGTGGCCGGATCTCAGCTCACTGCAAGCTCCGCCTCCCGGGTTTACGCCATTCTCCTGCCTCAGCCTCCCGAGTAGCTGGGACTACAGGCGCCCACCACCTCGCCCGGCTAGTTTTTTGTATTTTTAGTAGAGACGGGGTTTCACCATATTAGCCAGGATGGTCTCGATCTCCTGACCTCGTGATCCGCCCGTCTCGGCCTCCCAAAGTGCTGGGATTACAGGCTTGAGCCACCGCGCCCGGCCTAGACCTCCACCTTCTATCCACAAAAAAGTGAAAAGGGGATAAAGTGACACTCAGGCTCCCCCCTTAGCACAGCGACAGTGGCAGCTGGTCACTCACAGCAGACCCTGCTGGCCGCACCCATCCTATCCAAGATCTTACTGTAGAATCCTAGAAGACGGGAAGGAGGGGACCGTGGCATGGGAGCCAGGCTCCAAAAAGATCCTGGAGTGTGTCTTGCAGAAAACGTTTCAGGATCTTCGATAAGTTCTGACAGAATGGAACCAGGCCACAGACTCCATCTGGAGTGGTCCTGACGCTGCCTCCAGGCAGAGCTCTATTTGTTTGTGGCAAGGAAGGGGTCTCATTGTGGGAGGACGCAACTTAATTTTTGGCCAAAATAAAGCAGTCCTGGGCAACTGGGACTAAAAGTGAGGTAGAATTTGCCTTTTTTTTTTTTTTCTTCAAGACAGAGTCTCACTTTGTTGCCCAGTGTGGTGGCAACCTCCGCCTCCCGAGTAGCTGGGATTCCAGACATGCACCATTACATCCAGCTAAATTTTGTATTTTTAGTAGAGATGGGGTTTCACTATGTCGGCCAGGCTGGTCTCGAACTCCTGATCCAAAGTGACCCGCCGCCCTCGGCCTCCCAAAGTGCCAGGATTACAGGCGTGACCCACCGTGCCTGGCCAGAATTTGCCTTTTAAGACTCTGTTCTCATTCATTAATTCTAGCAATATTACTTAGGCAACTGCCAGGACCCAGCCCCTGCTGCAGTTGCTGGGAACAGAAAGAGGATGACGGCATGGCATCCCCTGGTTATGGTGCCTGCATTCGAGAAGATGCATTTAGGAAGATGAAGGCAAGTAATATGGGAACAAATAATTATGTGGTTAGTGCAAAAACAAATAAGGAAGGATGGATTGGGCAACCTTTCAGAAGGTGGTCAGACAACAAGGAGGTTATGTAGACCTGAGAAACAGTGGGCCAAGGAGTGCCAGCCATGCCAAGAGCCCAGAAAGGCATTTCAGGTGGGGAGAAAGTGATAACCATGAAGCAGGCAGCAGCAGACAAAGATGTAGCCCCAAGTAGGGCAACCAACCCTCCTACCACCGGTCTGCCAGGCAGCAGGAAGGGAAAGCTGAAGCAAGAGTCACGGGCCCTCCACCAGGCAGGCCCCCAGGCACTATCTGGACAAACCGCTGGCTCAAATACAGAGGGAGGTCTATGTGCAGGGCAGTCCCAGTGCCCTGGAACATCTAGCAGCAGCTTTTCTCCAAGTCCACTATTCTGACCAGAAGAGCAGGTGTTGCTGCCTTTTGATCCATTTAGCTGTTAAGACTAAAGGGACTTTTGTTCGATGTCAGCCAGTTGGCCAGACTGTTAACCTTCTGATGCTGTCCCCTCCAGTCAGGTTCCTGCTTCAGACTCAACCCAGAGACTTGGTGTGTCAAACTCAACCTAGAGACTTGGTGTGGTTCCCCAAGAAAAGTCCTTGAGCAGGAAGCAGTGTCCAGAACAATGCACATTATTCCTTTGCACCTCTGCACACGTTGCCTGGCTGGTGCATGGGCATCATCCCACATGCAAATCCACTGCAACTCACACGTGACAGATGGGGAGATGGGCTGGGGGGCGGACCTCAGGGTCAACTCGCTGGCCACCACTGTGGGCATTTCCAAGTGGGCCCTCACAGACTCACAAGTGCCCTCTACCAAGGAATCTGCCTCTGGTGGCAGATTCCCAGGGCAGCGTAATGGGGAATGCAAACAGGAATCAACTCGACAGATAATCGAGTCATTCTGTTAACAAGAACTCAGATTAGATTATTCTGTGATTACATGGTTCCTTGGTGTGATAAATTGGTTAATAACAGGATTCCCAATGTAGTTGCTTAACGGGAATTCAATAATTACAGGTAGCCAGAACTGTACTGTTAGCCTAGGAGATGCTAGCACCTTCTCTCATTTTAATAACCCAAAACCAACCTGGGGCTGTCGAAAGGGTTACGATCTGGAGAACACACCTTTGATATTACCGAAGCACTTGGTAAAATTACGCTCCTGTACCTAACATACCATATATTCACAGGTTCGATTGACAGGCTCCTGTTTTCCTTGTTAAATGTCCAAGTTGAAGAGATCCCCAATAGATACCTTTATTACTTAGCTCTTGTTTCCATTATAAGATTAGTGATCAACAGATAATAATGGTACAATAATATTTAAATTGCATCTTATAGTTTAGGAGGCTCGTCCACGGGCATTCTTTGGTGGGGAGAGACTGTTACCACAATTCAGCAATTACGATAGCCAGGGAAGGAACTATTATCTCTCCTTGAAGTGAATGAATTGAAGCTTAACGAGCCCCCAACTCCCAAACCAGCATCAGGTGGAAGAGGCAGGGCGGAAATCCTATGTCCTTCTAATGCACCACATCACAGAACTGAGGCCCGAATTTCATTAATGCAGTATAGCCTTAGATTACACTTTCCACAATTGTCCTTAAGAGGGACTACGCCTCCATCATCACATAGTCTGGATTAGCAAGACTTCAATTCATGAGATTTTATTCTACTTCCTATAAATTAGAGCATAACTCAAAGAGGCTCTTTGAAAAAAAGGAAAAGGATAACTTGTTTTGGGAGCAGAAGGTTACTAGCCAAAAACTTCTCTGACAATTTTTTTTTTATTTTTTTGAGTAATATTAGAGTCTTTGACAATGAGAAAAAATGGAACAGTGGATTTAAAACGTGAAATGGCCCATTAGATGGGTCTTGAACTTGTTTTAAAACTCCAGATAATATAGCTTGGCTGTTTCTGTCTTTCCCAAACATCAAAATTTGTCTAGGATTAATGGTTCTCTAAATCAATAGGATTTCATGTTTATAAATGGTTTATGGTTCCACTGGTTATAAAATGTTATGAGCTCATGCATTATCATCAACGCTGAGCCTTTACTGAAATCTGCTGACATTTAGTCTGGCATCCAGACCAGACATGGAAGGAGGACAGAATGGAATCCTCCCAAGGCCTGGCCCAGACCACAGAGGTCCCAAGGAGGGACAGGGCGAGCGGAGAGGGAAGCAAAGCTCCTCAATGCAGGGATCGTCACAGAAAAACGATGCAGGGACCGGGGGTCCTATCCTAATTGCCAAGGGGACCTGTTAAGACTCAAAGTTAGAAGATCAAATGTGGTCCTTTGCAAAGACATGGAGAAAAGAGAGGGCTCTATACAAGCTGACAGCAATTTTCGGAGAAATGCTGTAAGAAATAACATAGTTCAAAAATCATCTTTCACACCATCTTCTAACACAAACATTATCACTGCTGGCAAATGTGCTTCCACATTGGCTCTGTGCTTGCATGCCGTGACTTGAGTGATGTGATTTTACTTTTGTGTTGTCTTTACTGAACACACCCCACACTTCTCCCAAATCAACTGTGGTTAGTAATGACGGAGTACCGTTCAATGGTGTTGACTCCATGAACACACTGTTCTCCCCAGCGATGGGCACTATGGCCCTTATGAGATTTTCAGACAGATAAGCTTTTGCCAAGGAGACTGTCAGCCAAGGTCATTTCCTTTCAGAATTGTTTTAGGTGGGAGGATCAGAGAAATCTATTTCTCTGATCTTGTGACACACTGCACAGGAACAGACCTTGCGTGCACTTGGTATAGATATACGAAGGTGACCCCCGCCCACTCATACTTTTGGTTTTCTGTTTTACTCCATGAAGCCTAGGTGAACAGACTGTGGACAAACAATGGAGTTATTCATATTTCACATTTTTCATTTCCACAAATACATACACCAACTGTGCACGGTAACACAATGTTAAAGATTCACTGAGAGAAGCAAGTAAGTTATTTTCCAAAGGAAGTGAGCCTACTTGAAATACTTCACGGCAGCACACAGCTGAAACATAGTGTATCGACTTGCTATTATTAAACCATAAAATTACATTATAAACAAACACTGGCCATGCCCAAATTTTGCTGTCACTAAGAGGGATCTTCATAGGGAAAAGATCAAATGCTAAATTCTTCACTCTCTCTCTTTTCTAGTGTGGAGCTGGATTTTAAGCAGCAAGAAGACAAACTCCAGCCAGTTCTGAGAAAACTCCACCCTATTGAGGAAACTCAGGTCATACCTTCGCCTTACTCTCAGGAGACTTACTCCTCAACTCCCAAGCAAAAATCCAAAACTGAATCTAAAAAGCACGGAAGATGGAAACTCTGGTTCCTTTAACACTCACGGTGTCTGGAGTCTCGAGGCCGTCTTTAGAACCCACTGGAGTTTAAGTCAACACTTTTCCAAAATGAATAGGATCGAGGGAACTGTGGTGCCCATTCAGGCACCTCCCACTTCTCGCCCTGCGTACCAAAAAGGCCTTTGTACCAACAGATAATTAACAGAATCAAGGTATTCCGTGTCACTCCTTGCCAGCTGTTCTTTGCAGTTCACTGATGTGAGATGTGAAATCTGAAATGAAACTTACATAGTCAAAGATGATAAGTAAAAATTTTCCCCCCACCCCCGATCTGCAAGTAATACATTATCAACCTGCAAGATGGCAGGCTGTCACCCTGTACACAGCTATAACTCATAATTATTTTCAAGCCTTGATTTTCTTTTTAATAATGAGAAGAAAAAGCAAGCCTTATGTTTGCGAAGGACTTCATTTTTATGTTTCATTTTGCAAATAAGCAGGGGGCGAGTGCAATTTTCAGCACATCAAATTCCGGAGAAAGCACAATTTTTTCAAGTGGTCGGAGACCATGAATAATCTCTAAAATGTGACTATATGTATATTTGCCTTCATGTGCTATAGCGCTAAGCCAAGTGACCACATCTCAGTGTCACATGGACACCTCAAAGTTAGCATCCTCTTCATCTCCAGACTTACGACATGTTTACTGCTCATTTTCCAAATGGCCAGCAGCCAGGAGTCCCCCCAAAGTCAGGATATGCCTTTAATCGCTACAAGTAGACAGGGTCAGAGCTATCAGACACTAAGCTTTCTTACATCTCATTTTTAATCTTTTGGTACCCAAAGGCCAACTGATACATTCTGGCAAGAATCTGAGAACACACATAGAGATACACGATGGATAATCCAACTACCAATGAATCACAGGCATTCTGTGCCATGGCAGACAGTGTTTTTGTGGATCAATCCTCTGAGAAACTGTTAGCCATGGTAAGTGCAGCCAGACATGATATACAATTCGTCATGCTTTGTATTAACAGTGGAAGACCTGACCATCTCAAAGAGAAATAGTGTGTTTAGTTTAGCTGCTACCGAGGGACAACATCGCCTACATTTAACCTATTAGTAAGTTGTACTAAACAACATACTTAGGGGAAAGCTGTGAATCAAATGTTTTTAGATATTTTTTAAATCAACAGTAACACTTAGAGTTCTCTCTTGATTACACATTGCAATGTAAATCTTAGTTCCTTTATTTTTTCACTCATTTCTTTGCACCTTGCAAGTATCTTTTTATAGAAATCAAATCCCCTAGTCTATTAATGCCTTTGTCTATCAATTTTTTTGATTTTCACAATAGGAAGTAGGGATCTTACTTTGCCTTTTTTTTGTACAACTTAAATTTTGAATAGTTTGTGAGCATACAGGAAAACCTAGTCTTGAAGTTTCAGTCCAGCAGTTTCACATCTAGCAGAGTGCTGACATGCACACCTCATTGATTAGATGCCAAATACACAGTGGCTGACCTTGGTAAAAGGATCGCACCTGCTTTTATCAGATTGGAGCTACTTCTTGCCATGTATTTTCCTCCTGACTCAATAGCAAATCTGTTTTAGTTCTAAGTGTTTTGATTCTACAAGGACCTATGATCAGTAATCAGATCGGACCTTGAAAAAAAATGAAGAGTATATCGTGTAAACATTCTTTGGGGGCCACTCAAACAATACCGCAGTTGTATGCTTTAATTTAAAACACACACGTGCACACACACATCTTTTGCGGAAACACTATATGAGGTTCGAATCCCTGAATATCAGTAAAAGGAAATCAGAAATATTTTTGTGCAAGAACAATGAGGAAGTTGATCCTATAACATGAAGGAAGTGTAATTGTTTCATGTAAACATTTAAAAATGGGTTTCATGTTTTTTATACTGTTTTTAACTAAAGTTATAAAAATGTTTCCAACAAGTTCTCTGTCCTTTTGTTTTAAGAATCCCAACTATCTCAGTAAATTGAAATAAGGGTATTAGCAGTTTTCTAATCAGTAATACAAATCTGTCTAAACAAGAGGACATCCTAGTACACAAAATAATGTCACTGTTTCACACCAGTCTAGACCAAAAAGAAAAAACAAATTAAAATGTTCAGAGTCAAAAAGGAACTTCTGAAGACAAACTAATTCCTCCCTAAAAATTAAAGTATGTTTAAAACGGAAAAAACTATTGTCAAAATCATTTCATAGTTTAATTGCAACTCGTCACTAACAGATGGTGATTCTTCTCTTGGAAAGATTCAAGTAAAAACTCTGATACAAAAGCAAGGTAAAACGCACAGGGTTCCCTTATGTAGATGTACACATGGCATTGCATATAGAGATTAAATTATTATACTTGTCATTAAGTTCTTTATTAATTTTTAAATAAAAAAATCAAAGATGTTTTATGTGGCTATTAAACTTATTTCATGGCCTCAAAAATTGGGGAACATAAAAGTAATCTAAGAAAAGAATAATAAAGGAAGAATGTTTGGGCCGATAGGCATTTCATCGGTCTGCAGAAGACAAGAGCATCGTAAAGGCTGGGCCTGACCCACCAGCCAGAGCTGGCCTGGCCTGGGGCCCATGCACCCTGGCATGGAGTTAGGCCACCAGAAGACATGGTGGCATTTTAGAATGCACACAGGCTCACAGCAGGAGGTGTCTGAGGTTTAATTTTTAAATACCCTCAGAAGAGACGGCTAAATACATTGAGTGTTGTCAGAGTAAGCTGTGGCATGTAAATCTTGCCTCCATGGCCCAGGGAAGGTAGCGCCTCTCTAGATCTTCCATCGTGCACATCCCCAGCCTCAAGGGACCAGCGCCTTCTTCCTTTCTTCTTCCCCTCCCTAGTGGGAGATAGGCTGAGCGCCTGCCTCTCCTGCTGACACTAGCCTAATACTAACCCATCTGCACATGTGGGCTGGCGCTTGCCTCACCTGGACGGCCTAGGAGAGGAGAGGCCACGACCCTTTTTCCCAGTATCTGCAACCACGGAGTCCATGTGCAAGGGAGAGGGCACTGGAGACTGAGACTCGAGGCTCCTGCTACCATCACATGTTCTTCAGGGAGAAGAAGGGGGCTCCTTTTCTGACACATGCAGAAAGGGAAGGAAGGCCCAATGCACAGCCCAGAGCAGGCAGAGGGAGGGGTCTGTCCCATTCTATAATCATTTCTGAGCCAACTATTGGTGCTGCCTCAAAGGTCCTGTTCTACAGACACCCAGATACAATGAAGGGTGCCCACCACCCAGGTGCCCACCAGTCACTCTACAAGTGTGCAACTTACTTCCAAGAAGCAGAAATCCTGTAGTCCTGCATCTGCTCCTTCGATCTCTGACCTGCCAGCAGAAGATAAATGGGGAGAGGCTCAAAGCATGGGAAAACCTTGCTACCTTGGAAACAACTTAGGTAGTTGGCAGCGTTTCCCATGTACCCTGAGAGGCAGTTACTTATCTACAGCCACAGAGAACTGAGATGTGGCTGGACTATTGGGTGTAAATGGTGTCACAGTCATGGCCCAGCCTCAGGCAGACCAATTCCAACCTACAGTCACAAGGAGGATGACTTGCAACACTGTTTTCCTGGGAGACCACACGGGCATATCAGAACCAAGATACACAACCGTTAATTAAAACTGTGAAGACAGACCATCAAACAATGGCCTTTCCTAGAAGACAGCAAGAAAAGGAAGCAAGAAAGAGGCATGAACTTCTCTATGTCATGATGTTAGTAACACCATGGCCTGTTTAGAAAACCTGTCACTGATGGACCCATTCCTCGGGAGCATTTTTATTAGCAAGTGAAAGCTGATGTAATTACGAATCAGGGCAGTTTTGCTGGAGCAGTGTCACCTAAAGATCAGAGCAGCTGCTTCCCACACCAGCACGTCGTCTTTGATCTATAGAAACTCTACCACTAGCATATTTGCATGCGCTGCATGTGCAGCCACTTTATTTACTGAAAGTAAACAACTCTGTGGTGCAAAGATCAGAAAGAACATCCGTTTCATGAACTGGCATAAAGTCATCATGCTACAGTGGATCCTATACATTCTGGTTAATGACAAGGTCATTTTAAGTTGTGCAAAAATTAACTTAAGGCAGTCTGGTTTTGCAAATACCTTTGTAGTTTGGTATGAATATGTAAGGACTGCAGAGCATATTTTGCCCATTCAATCATGTGGTTTTTACTTCTTCTGCAGTAAACCCATAGCTGGTAACCAACCTTGAAAAAATACCAGGGTCGCAGGAATATAAAAAGAAACCTAAAATTGCTGTAGCTGCCCCAAAGAAAAATGAACTTATAAAACCATTGTTGCACACATACATTTTAGGATGATTTTCTGAAAGAAGGCAGGTTTATTAGCAAACAGCACAATTATAGACATTTTTTATGATTATTGTATACAAAAGCCAGACACTGTCTATTTGAAACACATTTTTTTTTTTGCAAATGATTTTAAAATCATTTTTAAAACACATTCATACTTAAACTCTATTACAATGGACATCTCAAAATGAATGCTCATGCATGGAGATATAACATCTTTGTGAAAATATTTGGTTATAGTCTTGGGAAAAAGGCACTATTCACTGGGAAACCAATTCTATTATACCATTTTCCAAATGAAGGAGCATGTCAGACCCTTATCAATCACCCAGGCTTAGAGAAAGCACCGGGTTTTCACCAACAGCAAATTCCCCACCCAAGATGCTGTTGTCACAATGAAACACACCCTCCACCATCCCGTCAATGTCCCCCTGAGAGAGTGTTTAGAGTGGAAACAAAATAACTTCCATCACTTGTGTCTAGGGAGTTAGGATGCTCCAGTGGTCACAAGAGTTAAGTGGAAAATCCAGGCAACATCTTCCCCTTCCCTAAGCCCACTTCTGTCAATGTTCAAAGGGAATTTTTCCTTAAAAGAAGCCCACATTTTCATTTTAGTGAATTAGTAATTTCTAATCCCCTTGTGTGTATCCAGGCCACAGAAAAATCTTTAGAAGTCCGTCTCACTCCATTACATTTTTAAAGGACCTATTAACAGAATGTAAATCTGATCATTTGAAAGAAGCAACAGCAGCTCATATCACAGGAGACGGAAATGTAACTCATTTCACCAGCTCTCATCTCAGCCTGGAGTGCTTCTTACTCTAGGAAAAGCACACACCCAATGGCTGGCCAGCCCACCTGCACAAAACACAAGAGCACCTATCCCAGCCGTGGTCACCTGCTCAGACCCGTGCGTGATGAGGAAAAATGCGGCTTAATGCTGAGGGCTTAGAAAGCCTCTCAAAAAGGAATGCTAACAGAAATCCTGAAGTCTAACTTAATATAAAAGTAAGTATTTCACTCCATGTTTCTACCGCATCAGACTACATCAGAGTAAAGATAAAATGACCTTTTCGTTCTGTGGCAAGGCTATTGCAACACTTCTGTCTCTGGGCATATGCTAAGTATTCACATGGTCTACAGTTCCGTAACTGCCAAATGGAGTTGTTTCGGTTTTTCCTTAAGGATGTAATACTTAGGATCATAGCACATTATTATCCTAGGCACGAGATGCATTCCAATCACCCATTTCAAATATAATCAACTAAAGCAAACAATATACAACTGACTGCAAAGTCGAGTTTTTGTAAAATCCCACAGATATAGATAAAAGCCTTATATTGCATATCCCAACTTATCTAATTAAGTGTGAAGTTCCCCAGTTTTCTATTCCTTACATAAATAGGGGGAAGCTGTCAGGGCATAATCACATTCCCAATTAATAACTTATTCCGATGGAAAGAGGCCACATTTCTAGTACTGTTGTTGACAACATCATGCAATAAATCATTAAGTAAAGTATATCAATTTCAGAGTTCTTTTTAATCACTTTAATTTTAAAAAACTCATTTTCAGTGATTACTTAGAATTTTTAAGCTGATTCATAGTTACATAATTTCTACTATATTTATGCAAAACTGAGTAACACATAAAGACTGGAATCTCTAAGGTATATAATGGAATGGTACAGCCTACCCAAAACAGATCTATGAACTATTTTCTGCTCTTTTTCCACTCTAGAAGGTCCACTGATTAAGGTTTTTGTCCACTTTGCCAGGGATACTTTTTGCCTTGATCGTCCTCTAATCTAAATTCACAGAGCAACAACAATGACTTTAAAAAGTTAATGCACAAATCTACATTTGATGCAAATTGGAAGAGCAAGGGCAGGCATCCTAAACAGGGTAGCATTTCACTCACACTGCTCTGTTGACTCCAGAGAGGGGGGCTCGTGGCTGGCTGGAGATTACAAGGTCCCACTAAACAACTCGAATTTTCAGTGGCGAAGGCCCTTCTTGAAAACATCTTGATGTTGTCATCACTCATTAAATGATTATAGCTTATTCAGAATCTTTTTGAGAGTCCTTCCAAGACAGCTGCGTTTTACAAAAGAACTTCCAAGGATTTTTTTTTACTTCTTTACAGATCTTAGAGATGGTAGAATTGGGAGGAGTCCGTTTAAGACCTCTCTCGTCTTCCCACTTTGAGGCTTCTGTTTGGGAAGGTCAGGGCTGTGGAGGATGGTTCTGGAGGTGGGCAGTTTGCTCTAACTCTTCCATTCCTGGACACTGCTTAGACCCCTATGCCAAATGCTTGATATCAATGTGGCTCCGGATAAGACCAAGCATGGGTCCTTGCTGTCACACCCCCTTCTTAGAACATGCAAGGCTTCTTCCTGAGGAACTCCTCAGGGTTCCTTAGAATACATGGGTTCTTCCAAGCTGGAGCATCCCAAGCCCTTCAGGAAATGGGCACCTAGCTTGTGGTCTGGCCCTTCCAGCAAGGAGATCCTAGAGTTGGACCATGGATACAACATGGTAGACAATAGAAAGGTGCTTATTTCACTGAACAGCTGTCTCCCTAAGCAGGACAGGGATCTAGGAGCAGCTCAGTCCTTTCGATGACTTCTGAAGTGGACCATGGCCATCAGCATCTTGTGCCTGTGTCTTATAGAAGGGACTGACAGCATACACAGGAACCAAATCCAGGCTCAAAACAAGTGCTGCCATGCTAGCTGTGGGATCTTGAACTGTTTCTCATCTGTCTGCAGGGCACTGTGAGAATTAAAATGAGAATCTTCCTGTTCATTACATAGTGCCTAGCACGTAAATGCATGCTCAGTGAAGAAGTGCCATTATTACCACCACACTTATCATCATGCCTGAGATAAGAGAAATTTCTCAAAGACATCCTGGACCACATGGTCTGTGAGGAGACACCATTCCCTGCAGGGTCTGTTCTACCCTTTGATGAAGCTGCGAGCACATCTTACAATCTCTCCACATTCCCAGCTTCCCATGAAACTTTATGAGCTTTTTCTCTGCCCTCTTCCCTCCAGTTTAACTGTTGGTCAATGGGCTACAAGCCAAGTGAACACACACCCACCATAAAGACCCTAAATAAGGCTGGGCATGGTGGCTCATGCCTGCAATCCCAGCACTTTGGGAGGCTGAGGCAAGTGGAGCTCTTGAGGCCAGGAGTTCAAGACCAGCCTTGCTAACATGGTGAAACCCCATCTCTACTAAAAAATACAAAAATTATCTGAGTGTGGTGGCATGCACCTGTAATCCCAGCTACTAGGGAGTCTGAGGCACGAGAATCACTTGAACCCAGGAGACAGAGGTTGCAGTGCGTCAAGATTGCACCACTGTACTCCAACCTGCGTGACAGAGTGACACTCTTATTTTGGGAGGGGGAAAAGAAAGACCCTAACTGGAGGCAGGACTGTGCCCCAACTAGACACAGGATCACACCCCTAACCAGAGACTGGACTGTGCCCCTCTGACCAGAGACAGGACCTCCTAATCGGAGAGAGGACCATGACTCACTAACCAGAGACAGTACCATGTTTCCCTAAGCACAGGCAGAATCATGCTCCCCAAAACAGAGACAAAACAGTCTCATGAGACCACCGGCCTCCACTTCCACCCTCTCCCTCACCTGCCACCATCCCGGCATGCCATCATGTCATCCCCAGCCTTTCTAAGTCCGCCAATCCCAAGAGGGTCTTGGCAGAACCACACTTGGTTCAAGTTCAAGCCACACACTGTTTGCTCTACACAACGCCCTTTCCAGTTCCATTCCTGAGACTGTGCAGACTGCGCCTGCAGCACAATCCCAAGAAGACAGGAACGCTGGACCTCAGGGGTCAACGCCGGACATCAGGGATCAACACCGGACCTCAGGGGTCAACAGGTGGCTCCTGGAGTCACCGCAAATCCTTCTCCATGGGCTCAGTGCCCATTCCATATTAATGTGTTCCAAATGTGTTTCAAGACTATGAATGATTATGATGGAGAATAAGAAAAGGCAGGCAAATTTACGTTTATGTAATAATGAAAAAGTCTACTGTAAATAAAGCCAATTTACATGGAAACATTTTATTTCCTGAGTCATACATGTTGTAACCCAAACCTAAAAGAGCACACTTTAAAAAGGAAAATCTGAACCTCACATGTGCTGAAGCCCTAAGACACGAACTGTTTTACTGGATGGAAACACACGAAGGCAGCATTTGTCCATCTGAGGGACCTGTCTGTGACTCACACAAAACAGAGTCCTCTGTGGTGACACCAGACATAGAAATGCAAAGGACCCCAGTGCTCCGTTCGGACTATGCTGTCCAAGAAGACACACTTCACCTCCCTGTTCACACCCCAGATGGGCAGGACACATCTAGGAAAGACCAGGGTACCTCCTCTGATGTCAAGTGAAAACTCCAAAAGGACGTTTTCTCCTTTCATTTCAAGTTATTTTCTGGAAAAGGATCTACCAAGACGAGTTAAATGATAATGTGTACTAAATATTTTAAACATTATCCAGTCTATCTTTGATGGGCATTCGGGTTGGTTCCAAGTCTTTGCTATTGTAAATAGTGCTGCAATAAACACACATGTACATGTGTCTGAATAAAGAAAATGTGGCACATATACACCATGGAATACTATGCAGTCATAAAAAAGAAAGAATGAGTTCATGTCCTTTGCAGGGACATGGATGAAGCTGGAAGCCATCATTCTCAGCAAACTAACACAGGACCAGAAAACCAAACACCACATGTTCTCACTCATAAATGGGAGCTGAACAGTGAGAATACATGCACACAGGGAGGCGAACAACACACACAGAGGCCTGTTGGGGGTTGGGGGCAAATGGAGGGAGAGCATTAGGACAAATACCTAATGCATGCGGGCCTTAAAACTTAGATGATGGGCTGAGAGGTGCAGCAAACCACTATGGCATATACATACCTATGTAACAAACCTGTATGTTCTGCACATGTATCCCAGAACTTAGAGTTAAAAAAAAAAAAAAGAGAGAAGAAATTATAACCTCTTGAACCTCAAAAAAAAAAAAAAAAATTAAACAAGACCTACTCATGCATTTTTTGCTGAAGGAAACAAACTTAAGGTAAGGGGGTGGGGAGGACAGCAGTGAACCCTGGGAAAAGGCACCGTGATCAGAAACTTGATGGACTGTCTAATTAGTAAAATATTCTGGAAAAAAAATGAATAGGCTCCTGCCTAATTACTGTTTAAGAGAAACACCTACAATACATGAGTAGACAATAAAATAACTAAGGTGAAGTACCTCAATTACTTTTTAGGGTCCTTCATAAAACTTTATTAATGGCACCTTAAATGTAAACACTACGGAGAAACTGCCAGAAGAATGAGGACTGAGCAGAAAATACATATCTTTTGCTAGAAGACAAGAGCCAAATGTTTCTGTCTTTAAAATTGGTTTGCTTCCCCTTCAACTTTGACATTCATTTGGAAAATGAGGACATTTTATATACCAGGCTGTATCTCGACGGCTCACTACACTGTAATATAATAGGCTTATGTTCAAACAGCAGTTGGAGAAGGCTGCTGTCAGTCCCAGTTAAATATCTAAGCGTATGTCACCAAGCACTTACAATGAGTTCGGAATCTCGTCCCATGGAAATGACGGTTCGGTTCACAGTCCGGAGAAGTTTCTCCATGATAATCTGGACGTGTCTCTGAGTCGGCCCCTGGGGAAGGACACACCAATGAACATGAACGCCAAACAGAAACACTAACACGCAAGCCCCAGTGGCTGCCATTGAATCCACTTACCCTGTAAAGAGTAAATCAATTATAACCCTTAATGAGATGAAAAATGGCCCTTGTCAAAGGCAAAAGCTCCCACAAAGAAAACTCAGGGGATTTTATTAATTATAGTCCATTAATGATAATTTGTTATATATATTATCATAGTAATTTAATTTAAGCAAATCTTAAAAATAAAAGAAAATCTGTTTAAACAATATAATGTTTATGATCCCTGATTAGCCCACCAATTAGTTTTCTAAAGATATTTGGCCATCTGTAAATGGAAGGCAGGCAGGTAACAGTCCTAGATGGTTCTGCATGTCAAATGCAAATAACTTAAATAGTCACATAGGCTAGAATGTTTAAACAGCATTTAGCAAACTATCTAAGCTTCACACTGCTGTGGCATTTTCTATCAGTAAAAATTGACTCTTTTATTAGTGTGGGATGCGATTGTTGATTCTTCTTTGTGAACTCTGAATCTGATTAAACGCATGCTCTAGGCCCTTCCCAGCGTCACCACCTTCTCTGCGAGCTTTGGCCAAACAAGCTCTTACACCAAGCTTTTCTCCAATAAGAACAGGAAAGAGCCAGAAATGGGATCACTGGAGGCTGGCCTTTGGGTGAAGGCTTTCAAAAATCCTCTCCAAAGGCAACGCTCCTGTAAGAGCTAAGGTTTCTAGCATCACTAAGAACAGATTTAATCCTATCTTTTTCTTCTAGATCACCAACCAGGCTCTGAGAGAATGAACCAGTGCTACAGGGGAGAGGGTGACCAGGTATGTGGGCATGGTGACTAGGAGGGATTTCCAAGGTCATGCAAGAAAGGGCCAGGGACAAGCCTCATCTACTTAAAAATCCTGGCTACTCTGTCCAGGGCTAAGGGCAAGGATGGACAAAGCCCTGCTTTCACCTTTCCAGGCACACCTGGAAAATCAATAGCATCACATGGGTGCTCATATGTTGGGAGTGAAAGGCACAGGGTCAGACTTTTCCATATGTGCTGGCACAAACTTGCTTTTTATTTTTTCTTTCATTTTCTAGAGATGGAATCTCACTATGTTGCCCAGGCTGGTCTTAAACTCCTGGGCTCAAGCGATCCTCCAAACTTGGCCCCGCAAAGCGCTGGTGTTACAGGCATGAGTTACTGCCCTGGGCCAGCACCAACTTCCGATTTTTAAAAAAGTCCCTGAAAGAAGCATACAATTTAGAAATGCAAAAGGAATAGGGTTGGCCGGGTGCGGTGGCTCACACCTGTAATCCCAGCACTATGGGAGGCCGAGGCGGGTGGATCACAAGGTCAGGAGTTTGAGACCATCCTGGCCAACACAGTGAAACCCCATCTCTACTAAAAATACAAAAAAATTAGCCGGGCCTGGTGGCAGGCGCCTGTAATCCCAGCTACTTGGGAGGCTGAGGCAGGAGAATCACTTGAACCCGGGAGGCGGAAGTTGCAGTGAGCTGAGATTGCGCCACTGCACTCCAGCCTGGGCGACAGTGTGAGACTCTGTCTCAAAAGAAGGAAAAAAAAAAAAAAGGAATAGGGTAGAGCTACAAAAGCAAAGCACTGACCTATGGGGAGAGAGCCTCGGGGGAGGAAAAGAGCTGCTCTTCTCCTTACCACTCTCAGCATACCTGGCCTTGTTTTTTTTTTTTTTTTTGACTTTGTGCATGTATTACTTTAATAAAAATAAGAAGAAAGAATGCAGGTAATTAGCCAAGTTTAAGCATCAAAGCCTTTTTGTCTGACGTTAAGGATGAAAATTTAGGTCCTGAGAGGCATTTCGCTGAGAAGACACAGGAAATAAAAAATGATTTTCAATGCAGAAGGATAAATGTTATAATGTAATAATCATCATATATACATAAATAAAAATAATTTAAGGGTGCAACTCTACCGAGACAAAAAGAGAGGCTAGACCTGAAAATCAAGGCCATTCATTTTTACATGAATAAAGTTGTACTGCAAGGCAAATGGCAGGTTCAGACAAATGACAGGACATCATGCACAGAGCCAGCACTCACCACGTCCTTCCTGTACAGCACCTCCAGGATGTGGCTGAGCAGCTGACAGCAGGCCTCCAGGTCCTCCTGTCTCTCCAGATGGTACTTGAGCTGATCGGTCATCATGGGAAGCAGGATCTCTCTGCAGTCTACATAGGACACAGGGTTGCCAGTCAGTGTGAAACCCACCAAAACACAATTATGTTTGCTATAAGCTTGTCTGCCCTTTCAAGCAGTTTGCATTTACATTGTGCAACACGTGAAACTGACATCTGGAGGGGGGGGGTCAATTACTTGACTGTGAGAACGTCACGTCTGCTGTTATTGTAAATAATTCACACATAAACACACTTCCATGCATCTGTGTGTGTACCCCAGGTAAACAGATAATAATTTGCAAACACACAAGATACATATAAACACACACACTTACATCCCATTGTGTGCACATAAATGCAGACACAAACACACATGGGTTTTTTAATGAATTTTCTCTAACTATAAATTCACTAATTTACAACATTAAAAGAAATACTTCCTACAACACAAATTATTTGAATTGGCAGCTTTTTTCATCCATTCCAAGGTGAGTCAAAAAGTATGGTTTCCTTCTCCTGGGTAGAAGATGCCAATCTTGGAATGTGGCAATTTAAGGCACACAGAGTCCTCACTGAGGAGGAACAGGAAATGGAAACCAGGGCAGAGGCCCCGCTACGGGAACCGTGGCTATAAAATTAAGGGATGCCATGGTGTAAGGATCAGAGGCAAAGCAGGTTTCAATTTCCATTTGTTCTTTCGATAGGAGCATAGGAAGGATGTTCAGAAAATAAAAGAGCAATAGGGAAACAGACACAAATACGATTAAAGGTGAAATGCAATTCCTAATTGTCTCTTCCAGTTGGGAAATCCAACTTAACTGGAGCATCATCTGCTCTCCAGCATGGACTATCTGTTTACAACACCAGTTCTGTGTTTCGACGCTAGTCCAGCCATTCTTGTTTCCTTTAAATGCAGAGCACATGAGGAGACAGCAGTGCTCTAAAACCTTAAATAGACTTAGCCGGTTTTCAGGATTTTATATTTTAAGACTTACAACATTAATGATACATTAAAACATGCTTTGCATTAATGTTTCTTTTATGTAAGAAAACTATAAGCATGCAACATTGGAATGGTTCTTCTGAGTACGCGGAGCAACTTTCCCACAAACTACACTACAGTGAAGGACTGGGGTGCACGCAGAGAGAAACAAAGATTGAGAAGAAGCACAAACCCCTCTACTCCCCTGTCTCCAGTGGATCACATGTGGGCGGCCTCTGCCAAAGCCTTCCCCAGTTCCAATTTTTATTGATTTCCCAGGAAAGGACTGATAGCAACGCCATTTTTCCAAAAAGTTTTGTCCACTTAACATAGGAAAATGTGAATGTCCCTGCTGATTTCACAATGCCAGTAGTCAATACTTAGGCGGAAGTAATGCAGGATGTGCTAAGTGCTGCACATCTTCTGGAAAGAGGCCATGTCAGCCTCGAAGGCTGTGGTGTCTGGAATCCCTCAAGAGGTCAGTGAGGGAGAGCACAGTGCCAAGATGGGATGGGCTGGCCCTGTAGGAGACTGCCCGAGTGTTAGAGCCACCTGAGAACAAAGCCAGTCCAAGAGAAATGAATAAGAAAATGACCTCAAGGGAGTGAATCCAGCCTGGAAACACTAACGCATAGGACCCACTATTTCCACAAATACCCCCAAATCTCAATGCCTTTCCTATAGAATCTACAAACTACATCCAGACTCTTGAGCTGCTGACCTTAACCACAACGCAGCATCCAACGTAGGGTTTAACTCCAAATGCTCTAGCCCAGCTGGCTGAAATGCTTCCTCAGCCCACCCTTATCTGAGCCCAGCCCTGCCAGCACTCTTCCTCGTGGTGCCCACCGTGATATCTCCCAAATGAGTCCTCTTGCCCTTTGGCTGGAAACACATCACGCACTGTGCCAACCTCAACATGGGCCAACCTTGTCACTTGGTCATCCCTAGCACTGCCACCATTCTGGAAAACAAGCTGAATTTCCAAGAAACCCCAGAGGGAGTAGTTAGAACCACTAAGACCCCTGCAGGTAATGATAGCCCCTGACAATGTGACTAAGGAAAAAAATGACTACATAAGCTTAGAAGCCGACTTCCGAAGCAAGCCTAGCATAGACCAAAGAGAGGGAAAAGGTCTAATGGACCAGCCAGTACAGGTTGGAAGGAGGGTGTGTCCCTAAGTGATTCCAGAAAATCAGGGGAACATAGCACTGGGCTCAGAGACAGCAGAGCTGGCCCTATAAACTCTGGTACCCAGGTGTCCCGGCCTAAATTCATCCCTCACTGCACCATTTATCCGTCATGCTGGGTAGGCAGTTGTGGTCTGTGCTGTTCTCAGAGCTAACTGAGTGTGCTGGTCTCATTTGTTAGAATTACTCTGGGGAGAAAGAAGAGGTGTCTGCCTCCTCATCTTTGGCTGGGAGATGCTATCAACCATCATTGGTTACCTGGTGGGAACGTTCACCATCCACCCCACCTGGAGGACTGCGCTACCTTCACCTGTTTGCTATCCAGCCTCTCTTGAGGAGAAACAACAAAACTTTTAGAAATGTCACTGTCATTTTGTCCCATAAAAGACATTTCATTCACTAAGCCCCCAAGAAGATTTTTTAAAAAATTGTTATAATCATCCTGATAGACGAGAATCCAACTGCACCTCAGCCTTCATGACCCAGCCATCCATGGCCAGTCAAGATCAAGGCGGGAGGTGGGGCTATGTCTACTTTAACTGTTGGGACAAAATGAGATGACGCTTGAGGGACTTTGTAAAAAGTCATCCAACATGCCTCAGTGAGAGGTCTCCCCCAGCACCATCAGCGTCAGGAAACTATGCCCCTGACCCCAAAACAGAACCAGGTCACTGAGGCTGGCAACCAGGCTTTCCCTAAAGGCCAAAGGTCACTCTGCCCATGCCAGGGATTTCAACCAGGCCTCCAGGCAGAGGGTCACACAGGCTGTGGCACCTTACAGTACCTTCTGTCACCTGGTCCACAGCAACCCATTCCAGACCCCGAAGAAAGTCAACTCCCCAGAGCCACTCAGAGAGGCTGGGAGGACCGAAGCCAAAGGCAGCAAAGCCAAGGAGTGCACCTCCCTGGTGACCTGTGATCTGCAGGCCTCAGCACAGCCCCTGGTGGACCCAGGTACAGGCAGGCCTCCAATGCCCCGTTATCGGAACATCTGAAATACTGATTGCTTTAATTATCTGTTCCTCCTTACTGGGATGCAATCTCCATAAAAGCAGAAGCCTTCTTATTTTCCTTAAATGGCATATCCAAGCACATAAACCAAGGCCTGATGACAGTGGTAGTATGAGTGTGTGTCTGGGATTAACTTGCAATTACATGCATGTGGTATCAAACTAAAGTCTGCAGTTAAAAGCAGGTCTGCTGCTCCCAACCCTCAATAAATGGTAGCTGTTAATAGCAATAATACAAATGTCATTATACAAAGTCAGCCTTTTCAACTAAAAAGATACAAAGAAAACGAAAGCCATACAGCTGTGCTATCCAGTACAGTAGCCACTCAGCTGCCTTCCCTAAAAGTGAAAACATAAATTTCTTAAAACCTCATGTTTGCCGGGTGCGGTGGCTCAAGCCTGTAATCCCAGCACTTTGGGAGGCCAAGACGGGCGGATCACGAGGTCAGGAGATCGAGACCATCCTGGCTAACACGGTGAAACCCCGTCTCTACTAAAAAATACAAAAAACTAGCCGGGCGAGGCAGCGGGCGTCTGTAGTCCCAGCTACTCAACAGGCTAAGGCAGGAGAATGGCGTGAACCCGGGAGGCGGAGCTTGCAGTGAGCTGAGATCCGGCCACTGCACTCCAGCCTGGGCGACAGAGCGAGACTCCGTCTCAAAAAAAAAAAAAAAAAAAAAAAAAAAAAAAAAAAAAAAAAAAAAAAAAAAACCCTCATGTTTTAAGGGGCTTCTCTTATTTTGTATTTCTGTCTACAGATAGTAGGTTTTTTCAAGAAGTGGTGGGAGTACACGTTTTAAGTAACAGTAAGACTCTAGAATTTTATCTTAAGATAGCAAATCAAGAGCACTGAGGAACGTACACTACAAAGACAGACAAAGGAACAGATAGACACACACACACACACACACCCTACAATGACCTATTTTAAAGCATGAACAGCTGTCTCTGGCAGTCAAGGAAGCAGAATCTCCCGTCTTCCTATGGACTTCATACTTAAATGTCCTGAACACTCTTCCCATGGACGAAATGTCATTTCCACGGGCTTGGCACTGATAGTCCCATTAGTTCCAAAGCTGATGGCCTGGGAAGCCAACAAATAATCCACCAGGAGGAAAAAAAAAAAAAGGAACGCGGGATCTTATATTTTAAAGAAAAACACATCATCTTTTGAAAACTCTGGAACAAATACTCGACCAGAAGTCCAGGAACCTGGGTCACTTTACGAGATTTGGGGAAAGCCTTTTAATCAGTTTACTCACACATATGAAGAAATAGTGCAATCCCCCCTGCTGGCTCTTTGCTTTGTATCTTGGGCAAGTTACTTAAAGTTACTGAAACTCTCTAGGTCTTAATTCTTCTTTTGTGCAAAATGGGGATGCTGTTGGTCATCTCCCAGATTGACCGTGAAAACTAAATGATACAATGCGTGTATTTAGCAAATATGAGCCTACAACAAATGGTGGTAACAGAAGGAATAGTATTATACAAAGTCAGCCTGTTCAACTAAAAGGACACAAAAGAAAACTAACACCTCAGAGCTGTGATATCCAGTCCAGAAACCTCTGAACATGTGAAATCTAATTAGTGCCATGGAGGAATGGAATTTTTAACATTATTTAATTGTAGTTAATATAAACTTAAATGTAAAAAGTGCTACTGGATTTACTTATTAGAAATCAATGTTTGAAACAATTGGGGTATGTGAATCTCATTTTTCAAAGGTAAATTATATTCAATGATGAAAATAAAGATCAAGTGTCTGGTGAAAATTTCATATCCAAACTGAGATGTGCTGTACAGGTGTAAAATACTGGATTTCAGAGACTTCATATGAAAAAAAGAACGTAAAATATGTATCATTAATAATATTTAGAGAGAATTCATGTTGCAGTGATGTTTTAGACAAAATACATTGTTAAAATTAATTTCATCAATTGCCTCATTTTTTAAAATGTGGCAACTAGAATATTTTTAATTACATACATGGCTCACATTCTATTTCTGCTGGACAGCACAGTCTCAGAGTATGCTAGTAAGCAGATGTTAAAGACCTTGTATGTGACTTCTGATTGTTATGAACTGGCATTTATTGTAAGCAGAGTCACGGCCACAGCTCTCTCCTATCAGACACCCCATCACACATACATGACTCCAGGACTGCCAGTGCTTGTCAGTGCTGACTAAGGCTATGGTGACCTACGAGGAAGCTAGAATCAGCTAGCACAGCTGTCCTGGTTTCCTCTGCCACGCACAGAGCTATAAAGGTAGCCAGGTGGGCCCAGGCTCCATGCAAATCGGCTGTGAGGATCACACCAGTCACCCTTTCACGGCCCTTCCCCAGTGTGATCTACAATGATTACAAATGGCAATAATTCAACATCTGTTCATCCTCAGTTGCAAGGGCCAAAGCCAGGATGATTAATGCTCTGGTAATGGGGACAGAGTAAAAAATATTAATCTTTATAAAAGGTATTCAACAAGCATTATCAGCTTATAAATGTCCAAGCAGAATATCCAACCATAACCCCATTACAGTTCTACATTAAAGCAAGATGCAAATACAAGAATTAATTTGTCCATTTAAAACATTCATTTTTATGAACACTGAGTAATGTACTTCTTAATTTTTAGTTTGGTCACATTAAATAAATGATCCATAAAGTGCATTTAATAACCCTGTGAGTGTGACATAGAACTGAGATCCAGAATAACACTTTTCATGAGAATTAAACAGTAAGAACCATATACATGGGGGGGTGTTTGGTATTCATCTTGTATAGTCAATCGTCTTATTTTCCAACCATCTAAGAATCCTGGACCCACATGTTTCAACACGTCCAGGTGCTTTTCTCCCTCCATTCAAGTCTTCAAACAACAGAAATACAGAAGACGGTGCCGACACTGTAAGGAATCACAGAGCCAACTACTTAGCTCCACATTTCACAGATGTGGGAACTGGGAGCTGAGTGAAGGAACCTTCAGGATTGCACCCCTATGCACCATCAGAGTCCGAATTATTAGATGTCTGATTCCTCAGCTGGAGCTCCGCAGGGTAAAGGATCCGTGCAGGAACACATGTGTGTAAACCTGTATGATTCAGGCATTTTTACATAACAGATGCAAAGCAAATTTTTCAAGAATCATTTTAACCTAACAAGTCATGAAAGTTAGCAGTACCAGAGAATAAATGAACATCGAGTTACCCTTGGTAAGTCACTTTTACTTTTCCTTTCTGCGCATTAGTTTCCTAGTCTGTAAAATGGAGTAAACACAAATGGCCTGTGCAGTGTTTCTATTCCAAGATGCCGGGCAGTACCTTTTAAGTGTTCTGATTGGAACAGGGCCACTGGGCAGAGGGCTGAAAATGTCAGAAATGTGGTAATCTGCAATTCACCCTTGAGGTGTTCAGTATCATGGAATTTGAAATGAAAAGGTGACAGAGCAAGCAAAAGGGTGTTGGAAATTGGAAGGAGGTGGCACAGTAGCACGTGGACTGTTGAACAATAGAAAAAAGAAATTTGTCAAAGATATGTTTTCTGGACATTGGCACAAGGCTTTGTAAAAAAAAACCTTCCTTTAAAGGAAGGCAGTGAGGGAGCAGATATTTTGTATCTTTTACTTTGGAAAACTAAAGATTAAACTTCCATGACTCTGCTAGTAACAAGCTGTCAGAAGAAATGAAAGAAGAGCCAATGGAGAAAAATCACAAATGAGTCCCATTTATTAGTAGATGAAAAAATCAGCAAGATGCAAGAAAAATGCCAGAGAACACCGTGTGGGAAGAACTGGTCAGGCAGGAAGTCTATTCTCTAGGTGGATGGGAGTACATCAAGGATGTGGCTTGTGTTAAGTTCAGAAAGAATTTACAGGGCTGTCAGTCTGCAGGCAGGATCTCACCATGTGGAAGATGAGAAAACCAAGAGAGAATATACAGCGCTGTGGAATGGTGGGTATTTTTTAAACCAGGAGAATAACGGTAGCAAAAAATATAGGTCTTGGCCCATGTGGTCCTGTACAAACTCCCCTCCTGGTTGCTCTGACAATAAAATACATATGTTAAAACCCTATATTGTGCTGTAGTTCCTCTTACGGAAAGGACTGTGCACCCAGGGAGGAGTCTACGCCCAAGAAAAGATGGAGGTCCTGAAGCAGAACCTAGAAGTCTGCAGGCTGACCTGGGGTTCTTCCCACTGTCCCAGGCTAGTTACTGTAGACAACATATTATGCAGTTACAGAAACCAGCTCCCAGGATCTAGAAGAAATCATGGAGTAAGGGGACTCAGGGACTTGCTTTTCTGGTGCCCAGTGTGCACATGACTAAATACAGGACAACTGACACAGTCTCTTCTCAGATTGTTCTTCTTGCTTTCAACATCCAGCAACAGGGACAGAAGCCCACCCAGAAGTGACAGCAGAACTCAACAGACAATGATAAAGTTTACACCAGCTCCACCATAAAGAACTGTTGGCACCACCAATTTGATCACAGATAAAAGTCCCCACACAGAAAGAAGAGAAAAACTATTAAAACTCCATTAACATATGAGCACAATGCCGTATACTTTATACATTTAATTTATTTGTATGTTTATTTATTCACTTGTTTGTATTTTGTCTTGTTCCATATGGCATTTGAAGTAAATTCCGTTTTCAGAATGCATTACTCATATGGTGGGTGTGAAACAGTTTAAGAAAAGAGTGGGCTGATGGATTTGTAAGAAGCCACCTCCTCGATCAGCACCATGGCGGTGGACAGCTCCCTGCCAGGCTTCTTGCTGAACTCTGGTGTCCTTATCTGAGCACTGAGATAATCACTCTTTTTCAATTCTACATTTTTAAGTAGATGACTCTGAAGACTCTCAAAGGAAGCAAACTAGCTAACCAATGGTCCTGAGCACACGGCAGACATTCAATGAATTATGATGGAATTGAAATGGATACAATTAAAAAACCTGAAATTGAGTTCACCCTCCTACATTCAATAAGTCATTTCTAAAATCCTGCAGTGTTTTAACAAATGGTCTTTTCAAAAACATATATAATGAAAGATAATGATATACAGAATGAGGGATGAAAAAGGTGCAGTACTACAGATAAAAAGTTTTATCGAGGCATGAAAAAAACAGAAGAGAAAATGATGTTTACATTCCACCATTATTTAAAAGAATCAGTCTTCGGGATTCACAGCTGGTACCGTTCATTAGCAGTCATCAGCTCAACTATCTAATTAAAGTACTGCAGAATGCTATATGAGTGGTACATTAAGTGACTGTGGCAAAATTGACCCCAACCCCAATTGTTCCTTCTGCACAACATCTACCAAGTTAACAAAACTACTGCAGAGTAGCTCCGGGTTTAAGATCCCTTTCGATATAGCAAAATATACTTCTATTTTCCACAACAGCAAAGCTCAAGATATTTTATTTTGTTTTTTTAATCAAAAATGCTTTTATCAAAAAACATTAAGAAGGTATATTATGGGTTTGTTTTAAACATGCAGCTTTTCTATAATTTAAGGCATAATAAGTTGACTAATGGGGTAATTTTTTGAGATATAAATTTCTATCATGGATCAAATCACAATGATAATAGTGTAGAAATCTGACTTCGATATTTCCTAATAGCTAGTCCCAATAGGTGTCTGGGACTTTGCCCTCAGATTTCAAAGGGCTGCTGTAACTAATGTTTCCACCATTAAAAAGGAGAATTTTATTTTGCTTGATAACTACAAGAATCATTCACCTTGAAAATAATAAGGAAAATCATTTAAACTCACCAGGCCTACACTTTCAAGAAGCTCTGTATTGCTCAAAAATGGAAGCAAATGAAGTTTGAAAAGACTCATGAACACTGTCTACAAGGAGCCTGTTCGCTATAGTGGAGGGAGGAGCCCCAGGAGGGCCAAGGTATGAGCGAATGGCCTCTTTCCCATTCCTACTCACTGCCAGAGTCCAACCACCAGGAAAATAATCAACAGGCAAATCAGAAAACTACACAAGGTACCAAAGAATCGCAGACTTACAGAAAAGCAGCCTATCTAGAGTATTCAACTATCTGCAAGACTAAAAAGGGGTAGTCTTACCACTAAACTTTACTCTCAAAATCTCACACTCCCATCCAAAACAAACTGAGTGAGGACAAAATGATAAGGACACAGTAAGCTCCAAAGAAAACCTGTCCATTGCTTTGGCCACTATAGAAACGGGAATACGGAAAAATTACATCTTGAAAGGCAAAGAAGTGACCCAGTGTTCATTGAAACAAGCTTCCCAAAGCTGTCAGGTTCAGAAGGGGGCCAGTGTCAGATTCAGAAAGGGGCCACAGGGTGAGAGAACATGTTCCAGGAGGACTCTCACCTCCAGTCAAAGGCTTCTTACAAGTATGGCCAATGCTCTTTACTAACTTAAAAGGTAATGTTAGCTCAGGTTGCTTCATTTTATTTCAATTTCTGTAACATTAATGCTACACATTTTTGTGAGCATAAATCCTAAACGTCAGTGTTCCAGTGTTTAATTACACGAAAACGTTTCATTTCTATACGATTTAAGCTTTAATTCTCACAGTTTTTGTCAGCTATATGAGCACCAATATAATCACATGGACACAAAGCTACAAATGCACAAATGATGAAGCTTTGACCTTTCCTTCTCTTTGTATCTACCTTGCTTTGAAAATCTGCTCACTCCACACCACAGATTATATGCAAGAGTCATCTTTTGGTGAAGCACACAATCTATTAACCAGTTTTCAAGTAGTCAAGTCACATGGCGAGACAAAGCTTAAAGCCATCACAGCCCATTGACTCTCACGCACACTGCCCATTCACTGACTCTCATGCACAGCATGCTAACGTGTTACAGGCCCTCCACCTCGGCAGAGGGGCAGGGGTGGGAACATCCAAGGTGGATGCCTCACCAGCATGGGGACCAGCTCCTCTGCACAGCCTCTTCTTAGGAACACTGTTGTGCCCTCTGTATTACCACCATACATTTAAAACGACACAAAAGGAATGCTGTGATGGCAGAGATTTGCCTCAAAATATCTGGGGGATGGGCATATAGATAAAAAAGATGGATCGGCTGGGCGTGGTGACTCAAGCCTGTAATCCCAGCACTTTGGGAGGCCGAGGAGGGTGGATCACAAGGTCAAGAGATCAAGACCATCCTGGCCAACATGGTGAAATCCCGTCTCTACTAAAAATACAAAAATTAACTGGATGTAGTGGTACGTGCCTGTAGTCCCAGCTACTAAGGAGGCTGAGGCAGGAGAATCGCTTGAACCCGGGAACTAAAGGTTGCAGTGAGCTGAGTTCGCATCACTGCACTCCAGCCTGGCAACAGAGCGAGACTCCATCTCAAAAAAAAAAAAAAAAAAAAAAAAAATGGATCATGAGTTGATAATTTGTAGAGCTGAGTGATGAGTATACTGCCTTATGGTCTTCTTTCTTCTTTATATTTGAAATTTTCCATAGTTTTAGCAAAAAGGTATCTTGAATGCATAGATCTGAACTCCACCCCCCTCCTATTTCCAGAAAACAGAGGATTAGATCAAATGAAAATAAAAGAGCATCTTGATTTTATAAAACGCTCAGAGAAGACTCTTCACACCTCAAGTCTCTCACTTTTCTCCCTCTCCCTTTTCTCCTGATGTTACTCCTCCCCTAAGACCTCTCCTTTCTCCCCAATGATCAATTCATTCAAAGCCAAGACAAGGAAAGACTGCCAATTTCCCCATATGAACCCAAACCTTCACCTCCCTTCAATCAAGTCAACTACACATGTGTATAGCCAGTCCTGCTGCTTTCTCTGTACTGCCTCCTGGTTAGGAATACCCCTAAGCATTTCATTCATTCAATAAATATCCACTGCAGGCATGCTGAGGCCAGGCATGCACTAGGTACCAGCAGAAGAGCAAAATCTAGATGAACAAGGCCCAGCTTGGAAAGCTCTCATCCTATGGAAGGCCCACAAACAAGCAAGTAAGAAATACAATGATTCTACATGGGGAGCATGCCATGAGGAGCCATGAGGTAGCATGTAGGGGGGTATTTTAAGCAGGGTCCTCTTGGAAGAAATACTCAGTGATGGTTAATTTTAAATGCCAAATGACTGCACCATGGATGCCCAGAGGGCTGGCTGAACATTATTTCTGAGTGTGTCTGTAAGGATGTTTCCAGCAGAGATTAGCATTGGGATTGGCAGACTGAGTTAAGCACATCCACCCTGCAGAGTGTGGGTGACCATCATCTAATCCTTGAGGGCCTGGATAGAACAGAAGGGCAGAGGAAAGCTGAACTTTCTTCTGTGAGCAAATGGCTGCAGTGACACAGCCCTGGTGTCCTCATTCAGGCCAGTCCCACACGGGCTGGATCACACACAGCTATCTTGCTTTGACAAGCCCAAAGATGTGTCTCCTGTGAAGCCCAACAAACTCAGCTGGATGCATCTACAGTTTCCATGTTCTCCAAGAGAGAGAAATAGGGAAAACAAGGCCAGAAACAACCAAGGCACTGTAAGGCCTGGCCTGCTGGGACCTAGACCTGGCAACGAAAGGCTTTTCTGCAGAGGAACAACACCAGCTTCAGAATTCACTGCCAGCCTCTTGCAAACAGATCCACTTGTCATTATATCAGAGGGAGATAAAAAGAAAGGTTTTAGTGCAAAGCAACCAGTGGGCCTCTTTTAGTGAGTAAGGCAACACACAAGCTAAGAAGCAAAGACTTGGGAATCCCACTTCACCCAGGGAGCCCCCACGAAGGAACCTGGAGGACACACACAGTGACGCATTCTGACCACATCCTCCAGAGGATCTTTACTAAGGGCAAGTGCATTCAGTGGCATATGCAGCTAAATCCAGTTATACTAAGTTCTAGAAATCTGAACACAAGGAGAGTTCATTTGACTGATTCCACTGGGATTAGGAAACAGGACAAAAACAACCACATTTGTACAAATTAACAAGAAACAGAAAAAAAAAAAAAGCATGAAAATCAGATCCAACATGTCTCATCGGAAAACAGCTTGGCTTTAAATTCTTATACCAAGGGTAGCACAGAATATTTTGCAAAAGTTATGACATCTTTTGTAAGAATGGACCAACTGGAAGATTTCTGGTGATAAATCTTTCTTGACCAGGAGATTAAGATGTCCGTTGGCTGCTTTGAACAAGCAGAGAGCTTGCGGATGAGAAAAACTGAGGTTGTTTTAAGAAAAACACTTAAAACTCAAAGGCAGTAAACAGGACCATTTTCACATTGGCCAAAGCATTCTGAAATGCTTCTAGGCAACCACGAAGCATTTAGAAGTACATTTAAGCTGCCAATTATGGCTTAGGCAACTTCTACTGATGGGGCAATTCTGGAGCTGCTTGTAAGACATGAAGCTTCAGGCTAATTTTGGTTCATTTAGCCCACAATAATTTGGGATTCATATAGTTCATACAATCTCATTTACTACGCTGGATACAACTTGCTTATACTAAGATCAACATCCTAACTCCATACTTAAAAAGATGATAGTAAGTTAATTACTTCAAAATATTATATTACCTGGTAATTCCATATTAAACAAAGCTAAGTATTTATTCATATCCTGCATACTTTCAAAAGAGGACCTCAGGCTGTCTAAGATAAAAGGCTTAGAGAACAAGAATGAAACACAAATGGAGCGTAGGAAAGAGGGGGAGAAACAATGACAAACACCTAAGCTAACAAAATCATTGAATATAAACAGTAAGTTTCCTTCAAGCTTTCTATGAGCTAAAACAAATGAGCAAGCTTTAATAGAGAAAAAATATCTGGGGTCAGGCTCGGTGGCTCACACCTGTATTCCCAGCACTTTGGGAAGCTGAGGTGGGTGGATCACTTGAAGTCGGGAGCTTGAGACCAGCCTGACCAATATGGTGAAACCTCATCACTACTAAAACTACAGAAATCAGCTGGGCGTGGTGGCGGATGCCTGTAATCCCAGCTACTCAAGAGGCTGAGGCAGCAGAATCATTTGAACCCGGGAGGCGGAGCTTGCAGTGAGCCAAGATCATGCCATTGCACTCCAGCCTGGGCATCAGTGCGAGACTACATCTCAAATGGAAAAAAAAAAAAAATCTAATTGAATCTTTTATGGTTTACATTCTTATTCAAAGAAACTAAGTAACATACAGAACAAAGTTTCGCAATAGAAATTTTTAAATATATGTAAATATATCCTGAAGAAGATCTTTGTTAAATCAACACTCAAGAAAAATCAAGCACAATTCATGAACAATTTACTGACAATTGCTCTCCATGGACAGCTGACACTTATTGACAGCTGTTAATTTGATGAAGATACTGATGATGGTAGTGCTGGTGACAGAGTATGTCTCTTTCTGTGCCTTGGCATTGAACGGTTAGGAGACAGGGCACCAGTAACTCACCTAATAAGAACCAGACATAACATTTTCAGGGGATTTTACTTGCTGTGTTATAAAGCTTATTCACTGTAGGAGGAAATCCTGAAGCAGGGTCCCTGGTCATCACCTCTATCATCAGCCTTTCCTTAAGTCCCCTAGAGTCCCCAAGTTTTGGAAGACACCTGGTGAGTGGGCAATTCAGTCTCCAGTGAGAAACTGAAACATGGACAGTCAGGAATAATGGCTGAATGGAGAGTCATGTGCTTTGAGTCCCAGACAATGGTGAGAACTGACTTTCTTTTATGACAGTAAGAAATGGCTTCTGACTCAGAGAGAGGTCTACATGCCCCCCACGTCTTGGTTTGATGTGTTTTTTTCTAGAGAAGAACACTCCCACCTAAATGAAGTCAACATTTGCTTTCAATATTGGCCTTAGCAATAAGTGTACACTCTGGTGCATTTTGTAAGGTTTAGCCAAGAAAGACGATTAAAATTCACATCCCAGAAGGCACAAAGGACCAAGCCATGCACAGAGTGCGTTCCAAACCCAGCCAGTAACTTAACAGGGACATCTCGAGTCTGGGATCCGTGAAAGCACAGGGGAACTGAAAACAACACCAAGAATGAGGACAATAGAAAATGAATGGAGCAGCCAAACGCCGGTGAAAAAAGGAATCAAATGAATCCAGGCGTCTCAGTCAGAATGTCACTCAACAGACTTCACGTCTGCCTCCAATAAATGAGGAAGTTTGTGGAATTATGCAGAGGTTTTAAGCTTTCAATAAAACTGCTTGACAAGGGTAAAATATTAATTCCATCTGCCAAATAGAAAGAAAATGATTAACAAAAAGGGCAAGGAGATAACATGGGGAAATATAAGGTGTTCTGCAGGATAAATGAGTTGAAGAATCATTAAAATTCTTATTACTTTGAGTAGGATTTGAAGAAATGCTGTCAAAGAATGCAAAGTTCAGAATAAGATAAAACCATTACTTTCAGATTTAAAGAAAACTTGAATTCTTTTCCTTGCAATCATCACAATGGAGCGAAGTGATTGCCTCCCCGGGACAGACAATCACATATCTTAAAGGCTACAATGTATGCTGATTACCCTAGGACTTTGGTGTATACCTAAATTACAAACTAGGAGCTTTTGCCTTCATTTCTCAATGATCTATCACCTGCACTACATGTCAATTACCCTTCTCTTGTAAGGGCTAAATCTTCCTGTCTTGTAATACAGCAGTTTTAATTGGTTGCAACCTCCACTCCTTTTGTCAAGAGGAGGCAATTCAGAGGGCCAATGTCTTCAGAAAATAAATAACAGGACAAGTGAATAATTCTTGGGGTTCCACTCACCATGCTGTGTGAAGAGGTCACTGTGGACGATTTCGATCAGGCAGTAAAGTTTCTGGATGGTCAGCAAGCCCATGGGAACATTGAGGATGAATTCAGTAAACATTTTGCTGTGAGGAAAAACACAAAGGAAATAATTTTGAGACACACAGCAAAAGGATCCAATGCCGTTACAATACTGAGATATAAGGTCATCACATGGTCATTAATGTCACCAGTATGTTCAACACGGCCCCTCATGCACTATGGGGTCAATAACTCATTCCAGGAAATGATGTTTTGAAAGTGTTCGTTTTCACTTCACAACCACTAACATGCCTATAATCCAAAAGACAGACAATAACAAGTGTTGGTAAAGACATAAGGAAATGAGAACAGTCACACCAAGCTGGTGGGAAGGTAACACAGTGCAGCCACTTTGGAAAACAGTGTGGCATTTCCTCCAAATGTTAAACACAGTCACCATATGGCTCAGCAATTCCACTTCCAGGCATATACCACTCACCCCACCCAAAAAAAATGAAAACATAGATCCACACAACAATTTGTCCATGAATCCAAGTGGCATTGTTCATTACACTCAAAAAGTAAAAACAATCCAGAAGTCCATCAGCTGATGAATGGATGAACAAATGCAGTCTATCCACACAATTCGTGTACAAAAAGAAGGAAGCACTGATGCGAAAACATGGAGAAATCTTGAAAACGTTATGCTAAGTACAAGAAGCCAGCACAGAGGCCACAAGTTGTATGATTCCAGCTCTATAAAAAGGCCAGAAAAGACAAATGTGTAGATACAGAAAATAGATTAGGGGTTACCCGGGACTGGCTAGGAAGGAAAAACGACCAGAAATGGACACTGGGATCTTGCCGGGGTTATAAAAATGTTCTAAAATTGGACCCTGGTGATCGTTGCACATCTTCATAAATACACTAAAAACCACTGAACTGAACCGTCTACAATAGGTAACTTTATAGTTTGTAAATAATATCTCAATTTTTTTAAAAATATACTTTTACATTTGGACACAGGAAGGGGAACATCACACACCGGGGCCTATTGTGGGGAGGGGGGAGGAGGGAGGGATAGCATTAGGAGATATATCTAATGTAAATAACGAGTTAATGGGTGCAGCACACCAACATGGCACATGTATACATATGTAACAAACCTGCACGTTGTGCACATGTACCCTAGAACTTAAAGTATAATAATAAATAAATAAATAAATATATATATATATATATATATATATGCCCTTTTACGAAAGGCTAACAGACCTATGAAGAAATTGTAGAAGAGCTCTTGTTAGTAACTATATAAACACAAATTAAAGTGGGCAGATATGGTTTCCCAGTCATAATGGCACGGTTCTATACAATGAGAATTCCCAGTACCAGCAATGTTTGGGAAAACCGACACCAACATATGCTGGTAGAATGTTGGTTTCACCTTCCGGGGGCGGGGGGGACAACTAGATAAAATCTACTGAAAAGTCTGTAAGAAAATGCAATACGAAGTAATGCCGTTTCTCTTTTTATCCTAGTGATATAAAATAGGAGCAGAAACTACAATTAAGCTACAGGAAACTCTATCCCAGCATTTTGTAATATATATATTTTTTTAAAACTTCAATACAACTCAACAGCCATCAGGTAGCACAGTAGCTAGAGGCCTGTTCTTTGTAATCAAAAAGCCCGGGTTGGCCTTGAACCACTGCCATTTACCAGCTGAATTATCACGGACAAGTTATTGAGGATAAAATTAGGCTAACAATAGAACCTATGTCATACCATTGTTGTAAAGATTAATGGGCTCATACAAGTGCTTTGTGCAAAGCCTATTTTACATGGTGAAAGCACATAATAGATGCCACGTCTATTACTGCTGCTTAAAGATGGGCCAGCATGGGACGGAATCAGCATGAAAGTTATTAATGATGATACAGAAGATGCCGTCATGGCATGGGAGAGGAAGATATCTTAAGTGCAGGAGCTGATCACAAAGAATGGTGACTTTTTTTTTTTTTTTTGGAGACAGTCATGCCCTGTCGCCCAGGCTGGAGTGCAATGGTGCGATCCTGGCTCACTGTAACTTTTGCCTCCCGGGTTCAAGCAATTCTCCTGCCTCAGCCTCCTGAGTAGCTGGGATTATAGGCACGTGCCATCATGCCCAGCTAATTTTTTGTATCTTAATAAAGACAAGAGTTTCATCATGCTGGCCAGGTTGGTCTTGAATTCCTGACCTCATTCGTGATCTGCCCGCCTCGGCCTCCCAAAGTGCTGGGATTACAGGTATAAGTCACCACGCCAAACCAAGAATGGTGACGTTTTTAGGTGTGTGTGTGTGTGTGTGTATGAAAGGGATCCAGCACTTTCTGATTCTTTTGGGTAGTGGACTTAAGTGTGAGTTATCCTCTTCTCTCATCTCTTCTGCTTATTAAAACATGAGCCAATTTTCTAAATAGAAACATGTATGTATGTGATTTTCAAAGTCATTTTTAAAAATTGAGGATGAGTTTGTGTCCTTTGTAGGGACATGGATGCAGCTGGAAACCATCATTCTCAGCAAACTATCGCAAGAACAGAAAACCAAATACCGCATGTTCTCACTCATAGGTGGGAACTGAACAATGAGATCACTTGGACACAGGAAGGGAAACATCACACACTGGGTCCTATTGTGGGGGTGGGGAGGTAGGGGGAGAGAGAGCATTAGGAGACATACCTAATGTAAATGACGAGTTAATGGGTGCAGCACACCAACATGGCACATGTATACATATGTAATAAACTTGCACATTGTGCATATGTACCCTAGAACTTAAAGTATAATAATAAAAAAAAAAAATCAGTGTAACAGGCATTGAGGAGGAACACAGGGATGCACAAATCGCAGACAGGCCAGCAGCCGCCTGCACCGGCCCTGGCCAAGCAGGTCCTCCTAGGATCTCCAAGCACATGGCTCAACCACAAACTGTGAGCTTCGATGATACCCCTTGAGGGGCTAATTTGTGTGTACAATGAGGACAGGCCCGGCTCTCCGTCGGTGAGGGGCTAATCTGTGTGTACAATGAGGACAGGCCTGGCTCTCCGTCGGTGAGGGGCTAATTTGTGTGTACAATGAGGACAGGCCCGGCCCTCCATCAGTGACGGGCTAATTTGTGTGTACAATGAGGACAGGCCTGGCCCTCCATTGGTGAGGGGCTAATTTGTGTGTACAATGAGAACAGGCCTGGCTCTCCATTGGTGAGGGGCTAATTTGTGTGTACAATGAGGATAGGCCTGGCTCAAGCACAAACTGACAGCAACAACGATACCCCTTCGCGGGTGAGGAGCTCATCTGTGTGCACCATGAGACAGGCCTAGAGCATGGCCACAGCCAACACCAGCTGCAGCTTTCTCCACTTTCCTCGCAGTTTGTCAAGACCTGAGCTGCTCAAATGCTCAAATATGAGAAAGCCCTGGAAGCACCTGCGTGGGGAGCAGGGTTGTTAAAACCAAATGACCAGGCCCCACTGTGCAGTTTCTAATTCAAAAGGTCTAGGGAGGAAGCCAAAGTTTGGCTTTCTCTAACAAGTTGCCAAGTGCTACTGGAGCTGCCATTTCGGGGCCCACTCTTGGAGAAGCATGTGCCAAGGAGAAGACTCTACAGCGTGCCAGGTGGGCAGACGCTGCCCATGAGCCCGTGTGTTTCTCCTTTTCTCATGTAGGGCCTGCTAAGCTAATGGCCAGCACTGTTAGTGCCCCGGGAGCGGAAAATAAATGTTTCCCTGCAGGACACTAAATCCTAGGGAACATCAGATTCCCAATGATTGGTGGGGGACAGCACCTCCCAGAGAGCCTCTCGCCCTTCAATTCCAGGGCACGAGTGACCTATGGTAGACATAAAGAACAAGAAGGATGATCATTTTTTATTCAGTTTCACTGCTCAGTGGACAGATGGCCCTTTACTAATATTTAGGAGGGCTTCGCTGGCCGGTAAAAAATGGCGTCTTCATCCACAGGTAGTTTATTGTGTCAAATCAAAACCAAAACAAAAAGTAGTTGAGGACTGCGCTATTAAATGTCTGCGGTTTAAAACACTGTGCATCCCTGGGGTGGGAGCAGTGGCGCACGTCTGTAATCCCAGTGCTTTGAAGGCAGAGGCAGGAGGGGCGCTTGAGGCCAGGAGTTTGAAGCTGCAGTGAGCTATGATCACGCCACTGCACTACAGCCTGGGCAACAGAGTGAGACCCCTATCTCTTAAAAAATAAATTATAAAGGCTATGTATCCCATTTGCTCACAATGGCACTTTTCAGAATGCAGTGATACCAACAGATGAGGAAACAAGCAGTGCACCTGGCCACTGAGAGGCGGCAAGTTAGGGAGAGAAAAGGAAGGATTTGGTGTCCAATCTCACTCCTTGGTCTGCAAGCCCAGTGACCAGCTTTCTCCAAGTTTGTTTGTGGGGTTTTCTAAAAATTATTTTCTTAGCAACTTCTGAGTCTTCTGCTTGAGGCTCAGGGCCCCTCCCAAAGAGGAGTTGCTTCCATTATAGAAGCAGGAGCTGGCACAGGAATATTAAAGCTCTTACGTCAGGATTTTTAGGTGCTGAAAACAAGAGCAAAACCAACAACCACATCTTGAAATTCAAACCTCAAAGTACGCAAAATGCCAAATGGGCATTATATGCCAATTAGACTGTAAACAATCTTCTTTAAAAATATTCTGAGAGTTGACTGGTGATGCCTTTTCCATATCATGTCATAATTATCAAAGAGTCACAGACACCACCAGCAACACATGTTCCAGGATGATCCAGGGCACTGACATATGGAGACATAAGGCAGAACCCTGAGCATCCCATAAACTAAGTGCACTGAGAAGGAGGTCACACACGGCACGTGACAAGCATTCGCCTAGGCTGCACACTTACCTGAGCTCTTTGGGATCAAACACCAATTTCACATCGTTGACGATCGTTGGTAAGTATTTCAGTGCTGCCCCCTGCAAACCAAGAAACAAGAAGGCTGAGCAGCATGCAGGTTAGGGAGTGCTCATACTAATTTGTAATCCTTATGAGAAGAACTGCAGAAATACTGAGAAGAGAAAGATCACTTCCAGATGAGGGGCTGATGGCTAACACGATGAAAACAGAGCAAAGAAAAAATTCATCAGGAGCAGTTCACACCTGCAATCCCAGCACTTTGGGAGGTTGAGGCGGGCAGATCGCTTCAGCTCAGGAGTTTGAGACCAGCCTGGGCAACATGGCGAAATTCCACCTTTACAACAAAATTACCCTGGCGTTCGTGGCTTGTGCCTGTAGTCCCAGCTATTCAGGAGGCTGAGGCAAGAGGATCACTTAAGCCCAGGAAGTAGGGGTTGCAGTGAGCCACGATCACAGCATGGCAATCCAGCCCCGGCAACAGAGCAAGATCCTGTCTCAAAAAAGAAAACGAACCTCTAATCTACAAAGAATGCTCAAAGAATGCTAAATTCTTACAGGTTGTCTTGACACAAAATAAAATTATTATTAACAGAAGCCAACACTTACCACCTGCGGCCTAAGTGCGTATACAATGTGCTTTTCTGTGCATGTGATTTTCTCCTTTAACCCCTGCAGAGCTCTGTGAGGTTAAAGCAAAATGAAGACCTGTCCCCCTCAGAATAATCCTCTTCCATTAAATTCACTTCAACTCTTCTACATTCAATGATTAAAGTCAACTGTCTTTGTTCCAATCCAAAAATATTTCCTGTATATCTGCATATACTTTAATTATGAATCATTTTGTTCTTCAGTAATGTATCTTCTAGAAAACAAACACCCTCAAAAAACAGAGTAATGATATTCATGATAGATCCTGTCATGCTACACACTGTGCTAGGACCCGTGTATATTTGATCTTTAATTCTTACAGACCTCCTGTATTAGTCCATTTTCATCCTACTATGAAGAAATACCTGAGACTGGGTAATTTATAAAGGAAAGATTTTAATGGACTTACAGTTCCACATGGCTGGGAAGGCCTCTTAATCATGGTGGAAGGTGAAGGAGGAGCAAAAGCACATCTTACATGGCAGCAGACAACAGAGTGTGTGCAGGTGAATTGTGCCTTTATAAAACCATCAGATCTCAGGAGGCGTATTCACCATCATCAGAATAGTACAGGGAAAACCTGTGCTCATGATTCAATTACCTCCTACAAGGCCCCTCCCACAACACAGGGGGATTATGGGAGCTACAGTTCAAGATGAGATTTGGGTGGGGACACAGCCAAATCACATCACCTCCTATTATAAGGTAGCTGAGTAGGAAGGAGAAAAAACCGACAATGGAGACATTCATTACTTTGTCCCTGTTCATAAAGCTAGTACTGAACTAAGCTAGAATTAAATTCAGTTGGGGGAAAGTCAGAGACTGAGTCCCTCTGCTCTCTTCTGTTGGGAAAAGTTGCTAGATTTTAAGTGATCTGACTCTGGCTCTGCTACCTTCTACCTGTGTCTTTAAGTAAGAGGGGAAAATAACATTCACGCCAGATACTTCAAGGGGTTGCATTAAAGCTCAAAATCAAATTGGAAAATGAATAGGGTAACACTTTGAACACTGGAAAATACTACATGATTACAGAAACAATTTTTACAATTGTTCTCCAAAAGCAAGTAGGCAGAAACTCATTTGAAAAGTATTCCCCTGAACATATACAGACATTGATGGATTTGTAACAAAGGTACACAGTACCATGGGCAAATAAATAAACTTCATGCCCTATTCTCTCACACTGCACAAAACTCAACTTTAAATAGATCACAGATCTTAAATGTAGAACTTCAAAAACTGTAAAACTTTTGGAAGAAAATACATGTGAGTTTGGGCTAAGCAAAGATTTCTTAGATATGATACAAATAGCACAATGTGTAAAAGAAAAAACTGATAAAATGGACTTCATCAAAATAAAGAATTTCTGCTCTTTGTTAGGTACTACTGAGATAACAAGAACTACACAGGGAGAAAATGACTGGAAATCATAAATCTGCTAAAGATTAGTACCAAGAATACACAAAGAACCCTTAAAACTCAATCATGAGAAAACAATCTTCCCCTCCCCGCAAAATGGGCAAAAGAGATGAAGAGACAATTCTCCAAAGAAGATAGATGGCAAATAAGTACTTGAAAAGACGCTCAGCACCATTACTCATCAGGGAACTGCAAATTAAAATGACAATAAGATACAAGTAACGTCTCTAAGAATCATGAAAACAAAACAAAATTCCTACTCTTCGTATAACGTGCTCTTTGTATAACACTGCTAGTCTGAATGCAAAAATAGTTCAGCAACTTTAGAAGAGTTCAGTAGTCTCTCACAGGTAAACATTCATAATCCGTAGCACCCAGCCACTTTACTCCTAGCTACCTCCTCAAATGAAGTGAAAACCTACATTCACAAAAACTGAAGGCATCCTCATAAGGTTAACAAGAACTCTGGACAGCCATACAGTGATAATTAAGCCCGGAACAGGTTGCCCTTCAGCCCACTTTCTCGTAATCCCAAGTCACGCAGCACTAGATACTGGTCATCTGCATCCTCAACGTTCCTGCAAATAGGATTTCTGATATTAGGATCATAAGTCTTTTGTTGAAGAATTGCTTAAGGTGTTTCTCAGATCCTGAATCCCAGGGAAACGGCTGGTGCCAACTGGTTTGAAAACCCTCCACAGAGGAAAGGAATCAGCACTGCAATGCAGTTTCTTCATCTCCCTGTCCCTTCACCCCACGCTCTTCAACCCACTTAGGCCTGCTCCAAAAACACTTAACAATACCTAGCCCCAAACTCCTCCAGCAGACAATCTGAGGTTTCCTCCTCCTGTTTTGGTGGTTCTATGATTAAAACTCTTTCTCTGCTGCAACCCAGAGCCGCAGCACATTGACTTGGCATGCACATGGGACAGTGAACCTGTTACAGTTACAAAACCCTTACGTGGACGTCTCTAGCAGCTTTATCTGTAATCCCCAAACACTAGAAACAACCCGAATGTCCCCTCAAGAGGGGAATCCATACAACGGAACTCGACACAGTAACACAGAAGCACCAACCACTGTTACCTAAAACACAGATGCACCTGAACAACACAGTGATAAATAAAACAAGACATACGCAAGAGGCTGCAGCCCGTATGACTCAATTTTCATAAGATTCTGGAAAAGGCACAGCTATAGGAATGGAGAGCATGTCAGTGGCTGGTGGGGAAGGGGACAGGGGAATGCAGGGGGCTCAGGGGCCCTCCCATGGGATGACTGCATTATGCCTTTGTCAAAGCTGGCACAGCTGTCCAGTAAAAAAGAGTAAATTTTATTGTATGTAAATTATATCTTTTTTTTTTTTTTTTGAGACAGAGTTTCACTCTTTCGCCTGGGCTGGAGTGCAGTGGCACAATCTTGGCTCACTGAAACCTCCACCCACCAGGTTCATGTCATTCTTCTGCCTCAGCCTCCCGAGTAGCTGGGACTACAGGTGCCCACCACCACACCTGGCTCATTTTTGTATTTTTAGTAGAGATGGGGTTTCACCATGATGGCCAGGCTGGTCTCAAACTCCTGACCTCAAGTAATCCACCCACCTCGGCCTCCCAAGGTGCTGAGATTACAAGCATGAGCCACCGTGCCCAGCCTATACTTTAATTTTGTAAGTGACTAAGAATATATTACCTGGGCATATTTCCATAGTTACCAGGGATGGGAAATGCCTGAAAGAATGGCGGGCTGGTGTCTCAACTCTGGGGCGCAGGTCAAGTCATTTCAGGTGAGTTCAAGTTGCCTCATCTCTAATGTGAGTATTCTGCACCTGCCAGACAAGTTTCCAGGTGCCGGGCTCTATGGACACATTAATCCCCATGGCAACCTGATGAAGGAGGCCTATTACTATCCCCTTTCACGGAGGAGACGGTGGAGACACGCAAAACTGAAGTCTTTGGCCCAGACTGGCACTGCTGGGATTTGGGGTTGGTCTGTGCAGCCCCAAAGCTAATTTTGCAAAACCACCACGCTTCACCTTCACCAAAAATATAGTAGAGGATAAAGCAACTTTTGCCCCATACATCTCCACTCCAGAACGATCCATGCGATCCATGCTGTTGTTCACCTCAGCGTTCACCCTGTCCTTCAATGCCAACCAGATCCCAACCATCTGCTTTGGGATGCAACTTGTCAAAAGAGCATTAAATAGTAATAATTTCATTCTGATTTCAAAAGTTCTGCTTCCACTACCTCAGTGTTGCTTGGGGAAAAAAACAGAAAACATTTATTGTGACATTTAATAGCCAGCGTTGGCACAGGCTGATTGCTCAGTCTCCCGGTCTCTCGTGTCACTTGCGAACACCCAGAGGGTGAGGCACGAATTGGCTTCATGCATTTTATACTGTGCCCAGCAAAGCATCAACTGCCTGTAGCAAGTTTATAAATACCGTTTCACCAGGGTGAACTGGCCACAAACAAGACAGGCCTTTATGGTCCACCTGCCGCTGGCTCCCCTCGGACCACCGCATGCTGCATGAATCAGGACCGGCAGAGCGCCAGGCAGGGCGAGGGCTCCCAAAGGCTTCCCTGCTGGGGTCTTCCCGAGCTCCTAGAATCAAAAATGTCACAATGACACCCCCAGAGAAGGGGTCGTGCCCCCTGAGGTGGGGACATGCAATGCCAGTGATCCCAAAATGTTGGTTTAACTCAGAATTCTGCTTAACTGACCAAGATGATTTTGTGTCTCTCGGTAAATGAGGTTTAGCAAGAACTGGGAGGAACCCACATCTGCTATCAGTCCTAGGTGATGGAACAAAAGTCAGGACAGAGAGAACGGAATACAGAAGAAACATGAGGAGAGGCGCGTCTTACACTGTGGGTCCACCTGTTCTCCTGAAGGGCTGGGTTTCCTCTCCTTCTCCACTCTCCCTCCATGGCTGACTCAGTCTTTCTTTGCTCTCCTCAAGCCTGGCCCCCACCCCTCCTGTCTCATGTCACCACCTCCTACAGAGAAAAACAAAAGCCACCACAAGAAAGGAACTCGCTAAGCTTCCAACCACCCAAACCAAACACTAGACTCCAGCTCCCAGCCTCTGCCCCTGCCTTGGGTTTTCGGGGCACCCGCCTGCTCTGTGGGGCTTCAACCTCTTTCCCTGCTGTCTGCTCAGGGCCCTCCTGCCCTTTGTCCTCTCTCTCTCTCTCCTCAGAGCCTTCATTTCTCACCCCTCTGGCTCCTGCTTTCTATAATGAAGCCCAC